>NC_090325.1:56209393-56518451 GCF_035084215.1 Heptranchias perlo
ACTGCAGCGTTTCAAGAAGGCGGCTCACCACCACCTTCTCAAGGGGAATTAGGGATGGGCAATAAATGCTGGCCTTGCCAGCGATGTCCACATCCCATGAACGAAAAAAATTTTAAAATTAAAAAGCTACTATTCAGCTAAACTTAGTTTGCAAGGGGTTAAAATCATAGTAAGGTTAGGTTAGATTAAGTTTCAGACAGGGCGTTTGAACCAGTGTGTTGTAAACAAGAAAAGATAATTTGACAGTCCAGTGATTGTTCATACTCGTTGCTGCTGTGACAATCTTATTCATCAACTATCATTGCAAAGTCAGGCTTTTAAAAATTAGAAAGGCAAATGTGGGGAGTCAGGTAACAAAGTGCAGCAAGAAGGATAAAAAAAAATGGGCTTCTAAGGGGAGAGGAGGTTCTGCTCTGGGCTGTAAGATAGAATTTAGTAGATTTATTTTGGTTAAGTTAAATAAGATGACCCACTGAAGTGGAGTACCCGAGTATGTTCATTATTTTTATGTTATTACATCCAGATAATTTACCAATTGAAATAAGTGAATCCAGTCATAACTGTTATTCTGTATATTCATTTGATGGGAAATAAAACTGCTTAACCTTTCATATCAAATTTTATCACACCAAGTGTTCATTCAATCCACCTTCAGAGAATCTGAAGAAATACACGTGCAAAAAACATGGATATTCGGTTCGGGTCGCAAAGGGTTCTATTGTTACTGCCCTGGTTCACACTTTCATGAAAGTAGATGTAGGACATTGTGAATCAAACTCTGGAACAGTTCCTACAGATTGGAGGGTGGCAAATGTAACCCCACTATTTAAAAAAGGAGGGAGAGAAAAAACAGGGAATTACAGACCAGTTAGCCTAACATCAGTAGTGGGGAAAATGCTCGAGTCTATTATAAAAGATGTGATAACAGAACACTTGGAGGGCATTAAAGGGATTGGACAAAGTCAGCATGGGTTTATGAAAGGGAAATCATGCTTAACAAATCTACTGGAGTTTTTTGAGGATGTAACTAGTAGAATAGATAAGGGAGAACCAGTGGATGTGGTGTACTTGGATTTTCAGAAGGCTTTTGATAAGGTCCCACACAAGAGGTTAGTGTGCAAAATTAAAGCACATGGGATTGGGGGGAATATACTGGCATGGATTGAGAATTGGTTGACAGACAGGAAACAGAGAGTAGGAATAAACGGGTCTTTTTCCGGGTGGCAGGCAGTGACTAGTGGGGCACCGCAGGGATCAGTGCTTGGGCCCCAGCTATTCACAATATATATCAATGATTTGGATGAGGGAACGGAATGTAACATTTCCAAGTTTGCAGACGACACAAAGCTGGGGTGGAATGTGAGCTGTGTGGAGGATGCAAAGAGGCTCCAATGTGATTTAAACAAGTTGGGTGAGTGGGCAAGATCATAGCAGATGCAGTATAACGTGGATAAATGTGAGGTTATGCACTTTGGTTGTAAAAACAGAAAGACAGATTTTTATCTGAATGGTGATAGATTGGGAAAAGGGAAGGTGCAACGAGACCTGGGTGTCCTTGTACACCAGTCGCTGAAAACGAGCATTCAGGTGCAGCAAGCAGTTAGGAAGGTGAATGGTATGTTGGCCTTCATTGCAAGAGGATTTGAGTACAGGAACAGGGATGTCTTACTGCAGTTGTACAGGGCCTTGGTGAGACCACATCTGGAGTATTGTGTGCAGTTTTGGTCTCCTTATCTGAGGAAGGATGTCCTTGCCATGGAGGGAGTGCAACGAAGGTTTACCAGACTGATTCCTGGGATGGCAGGACTGACGTATAAGGAGAGATTGGATCGACTAGGCCTATATTCACTCGAGTTTAGAAGAATGAGAGGTGATCTCATCGAAACATATAAAATTCTAACAGGATTAGACAAACTAGATGCAGGGAGGCTGTTCCCGATGGCTGGGGAGTCCAGAACCAGGAGTCACAGTCTCAGGATTTGGGGTATGCCATTTAGAACTGAGGAATTCTCTACCACAGAAGGCAGTGGAGGCCAAGTCATTGGATGTATTCAAGAAAAAGATAGATATATTTCTTAATGCTAAAGGGATCAAGGGATATGGGGAAAAAGCGGGAACAGGGTACTGAGTTAGACGATCAGCCATGATAATTTTGAATGGTGGAGCAGGCCCCAACGGCCGAATGGCCTACTCTTGCTCCTATTTTCTATGTTTCTATGTTTCAAAGAGGTAAGATGGTCAGACTGATTATGGAAGAGACTGATGCCATGGAATCCAAAAAGGTATCTACAGCAGACCCGAATCCATAACAGGTACCCTTAGGCAAAGAAACACAATAGAATGAAATAAATAGTAAAACCCAATAAAACAGTAGTTTGCTCTCGATAGATATGCAAAAAGAGGAGTCTATAAAACTTGTAGCTTGAAAGAAGGACAATATTGATAGGGTAGGGATCAATAAATGTACCTGATTCTTTAGAACAAACTTGCATTTATATAGCACCCTTCATATCCTCGTGATATCCCAAATTACTTTACAGCCAAATGATTTACTTTTGAACTGTAGTCACTATTATTTTATAAACAGTCAATTTGCACACAAGGTTCCACAAACAGAAATGAGATAAATGACCAGATAATCAGTTTTGGTTAAGGGAAAAATGTTGACTAGGATACCTCCTCTGCTCCTCTTTGAATAGTACCATGAGATCTTTTACATCCGCCTGAGAAGGCTGATAGGGCCATAGTTTAACATCATAGCCAAAGGATGGCACCCCGGCATTGTAGCTCTCCCTCAACGTTAAGTTAGAGTGAGGTTTCAACCTTCTGACTCAGAGGAGGGAGTACTACCATCTGAACCAAGGCTGGTATTCGATCCTACAATGACTCTGAAGGGGAGAAGTGTGAATCTCCCTTGAGAAACTAGTGTCACACGACTTGGGCTTGGCACCACATGGAGCATAACTCCAGTGTGGTATCAAATTGAGTGGGTTCCCTGGACCCCTGAGCACTTCAGAAACTAACATATCATTTTTTAAATATTCTGTAGTGTGGCACTCTAACCTACATAACAATACCCTCAATACATTTAAAATTTAATAGCCAGGGGTGGAGCTCTGCACAAGGCTACAAGAATGATTGCACAGAGATCTGGCTGGCAGAATTCCAATCAAAGGCAGGCAGGAGCCAGACACTATGAACAAAGTACTGCTTGGCTGGAACCGCTACCATTTCTGTTCTCAAGCTGTAGCTGCAGTTCTTCATTACCTGGACTGGAACAGCTCTTGGCTTGATTTTAGTGATCAGTTCGAACTTGTTTCTTTTTCTTGCCAAATTTCTTTTCCAATTTTCTTCCCTCCTCTCCTCTCCACAAAGCTGTTAATGGTTCCATGGGCACTGGTCACTTTCCAGTAGTTCATCCAGTGGCCATTATTCATGTGTGAGCTTTGACTGTGAGTGTTAGCAGACTATTTGACCCCAGGGGGTATCACAGACAAGCCCAATCCTGTCCTCACCCGACAGACACACAACATACTTTGAGCAGGGAATGCTGAATAATGATCATTGTAAACAATTTTACAACACCAAGTTATAGTCCAGCAATTTTATTTTAAATTCACAAGCTTTCGGAGATTTTCTCCTTCCTCAGGCAAATGTTTCAAGATCTCCTTGAAGCCTACGCATTTATACATATTGAACAATAATAAATGGTGTTTACAGACTGCCCCTGCAACTGCCCGTTGCCAAGGCAATCACCGTGTTCAGACAGAGAGGTGTTACCTGCAGAACCTCCGAATACACATTCAATAAAAAAACAAACAGGGAAAAAAAACAGAGAAAAAAAAACACAGAGAGAGGCAGAAACATCCGGAAGGCAGAGAGAGCCAGCAAATGACCCATTATATTAAAAACAGATAACATTTGTTCGCTGGTTGGGTAACGTGTAGCGTGACATGAACCCAAGATCCCGGTTGAGGCCGTCCTCATGGGTGCGGAACTTGGCTATCAATTTCTGCTCGACGATTTTGCGTTGTCGTGTGTCTCGAAGGCCGCCTTGGAGTACGCTTACCCGAAGGTCGGTGGATGAATGTCCATGACTGCTGAAGTGTTCCCCGACTGGGAGGGAACCCTCCTGTTTGGCGATTGTTGCGCAGTGTCCGTTCATCCGTTGTCGCAGCGTCTGCATGGTCTCGCCAATGTACCATGCTCTGGGGCATCCTTTCCTGCAACGTATGAGGTAGACAACGTTGGCTGAGTCACAGGAGTATGAACCATGCACCTGGTGGGTGGTGTCATCTCGTGTGATGGTGGTATCTGTGTCGATGATCTGGCATGTCTTGCAGAGGTTACCGTGGCAGGGTTGTGTGGCGTCGTGGACGCTGTTCTCTTGAAAGCTAGGTAGTTTGCTGCGAACGATGGTCTGTTTGAGGTTGGGTGGCTGTTTAAAGGCGAGTAGTGGAGGTGTGGGGATGGCCATAGCGAGGTGTTTGTCCTCATTGATGACATGTTGAAGGCTGCGGAGAACATGGCGTAGTTTCTCCGCTCCGGGGAAGTACTGGACGACAAAGGGTACTCTGTTGGTTGCGTCCCGTGTTAGTCTCCTGAGGAGGTCTATGCGATTTTTTGCTGTGGCCCGTCGGAACTGTCGATCGATGAGTCGAGCGTCATATCCCGTTCTTACTAGGGCGTCTTTCAGCGTCTGTAGGTGTCCATCGCGTTCCTCCTCGTCTGAGCAGACCCTGTGTATTCGCAGGGCCTGTCCATAGGGGATGGCCTCTTTGACGTGGTTAGGGTGGAAGCTGGAAAAGTGGAGCATCGTGAGGTTGTCCGTGGGCTTGCGGTAGAGTGAGGTGCTGAGGTGCCCGTCTTTGATGGAGATTCGTGTGTCCAAGAAAGAAACTGATTCTGAGGAGTAGTCCATGGTGAGCTTGATGGTGGGATGGAACTTGTTGATGTTATCTTGTAGTCTCTTTAGTGATTCCTTGCCGTGGGTCCATAGAAAGAAAATGTCGTCGATGTATCTGGTGTATAGTGTTGGTTGGAGGTCTTGTGCAGTGAAGAAGTCCTGCTCGAACTTGTGCATGAAAATGTTGGCGTATTGGGGTGCGAATTTGGTCCCCATGGCTGTTCCGTGTGTTTGGGTAAAGAACTGGTTATCGAAGGTGAAGACATTGTGATCCAGGATGAAGCGGATGAGTTGTAGGATGGCTTCCGGAGATTGGCTGTTGTTGGTGTTGAGTATTGATGCTGTCGCAGCGATGCCGTCATCGTGGGGGATACTGGTGTATAGTGCCGAGACGTCCATCGTGGTGAGAAGTGTTCCTGGTTCAACTGGTCCGTGGGTACTGAGTTTTTGTAGGAAGTCTGTAGTGTCACGACAGAAGCTGGGGGTTCCCTGTACGATGGGTTTCAGGATGCCCTCGATGTATCCAGAGAGGTTCTCACACAGGGTTCCGTTGCCTGATACGATGGGACGTCCGGGTGTGTTGGCTTTGTGTATCTTTGGGAGGCAGTAGAAGTCTCCCATGAGGCTCCGGGAATTCTACCACAAACCCCAAGATTTCAGCAGCGAACCCAATGAGACAATCGACGATCCGGAACAGCAGACAGAGGGATCCGCGGTACAGCAACCGAAGAGGAAAGAGTCAAACTGGACTCCTCCGGAGGGTCGCTGCCCTCAGCTGGACATGTATGCTCAAGCTGTCAGGAAATGCGTCAATGCCAGATTCATCAGCCGCACTCAGAAGACAGTCCAGAATGTCACCCGAGCACAACGCAACGCCATCAACGCTCTCAAGACCAACCGCAACATCGTCATCAAACCAGCGGACAAAGGAGGAGCCATAGTCATACAGAACAGAACAGACTATTGCAAAGAAGCATACCGACAACTGGACAACCAGGAACACTACAGACGGTTACCCGCAGATCCGACCAAAGAACACACCCACCAGCTCAACAAACTGATCAAGACCTTCGATCCAGACCTTCAAAGCATCCTACGCATTCTCATCCCACGTAATCCCCGCGTGGGAGACTTCTACTGCCTCCCAAAGATACACAAAGCCAACACACCCGGACGTCCCATCGTATCAGGCAACGGAACCCTGTGTGAGAACCTCTCTGGATACATCGAGGGCATCCTGAAACCCATCGTACAGGGAACCCCCAGCTTCTGTCGTGACACTACAGACTTCCTACAAAAACTCAGTACCCACGGACCAGTTGAACCAGGAACACTTCTCACCACGATGGACGTCTCGGCACTATACACCAGTATCCCCCACGATGACGGCATCGCTGCGACAGCATCAATACTCAACACCAACAACAGCCAATCTCCGGAAGCCATCCTACAACTCATCCGCTTCATCCTGGATCACAATGTCTTCACCTTCGATAACCAGTTCTTTACCCAAACACACGGAACAGCCATGGGGACCAAATTCGCACCCCAATACGCCAACATTTTCATGCACAAGTTCGAGCAGGACTTCTTCACTGCACAAGACCTCCAACCAACACTATACACCAGATACATCGACGACATTTTCTTTCTATGGACCCACGGCAAGGAATCACTAAAGAGACTACACGATAACATCAACAAGTTCCATCCCACCATCAAGCTCACCATGGACTACTCCTCAGAATCAGTTTCTTTCTTGGACACACGAATCTCCATCAAAGACGGGCACCTCAGCACCTCACTCTACCGCAAGCCCACGGACAACCTCACGATGCTCCACTTTTCCAGCTTCCACCCTAACCACGTCAAAGAGGCCATCCCCTATGGACAGGCCCTGCGAATACACAGGGTCTGCTCAGACGAGGAGGAACGCGATGGACACCTACAGACGCTGAAAGACGCCCTAGTAAGAACGGGATATGACGCTCGACTCATCGATCGACAGTTCCGACGGGCCACAGCAAAAAATCACATAGACCTCCTCAGGAGACTAACACGGGACGCAACCAACAGAGTACCAGTACTTTGTCGTCCAGTACTTCCCCGGAGCGGAGAAACTACGCCATGTTCTCCGCAGCCTTCAACATGTCATCAATGAGGACAAACACCTCGCTATGGCCATCCCCACACCTCCACTACTCGCCTTTAAACAGCCACCCAACCTCAAACAGACCATCGTTCGCAGCAAACTACCTAGCTTTCAAGAGAACAGCGTCCACGACGCCACACAACCCTGCCACGGTAACCTCTGCAAGACATGCCAGATCATCGACACAGATACCACCATCACACGAGATGACACCACCCACCAGGTGCATGGTTCATACTCCTGTGACTCAGCCAACGTTGTCTACCTCATACGTTGCAGGAAAGGATGCCCCAGAGCATGGTACATTGGCGAGACCATGCAGACGCTGCGACAACGGATGAACGGACACCGCGCAACAATCGCCAAACAGGAGGGTTCCCTCCCAGTCGGGGAACACTTCAGCAGTCATGGACATTCATCCACCGACCTTCGGGTAAGCGTACTCCAAGGCGGCCTTCGAGACACACGACAACGCAAAATCGTCGAGCAGAAATTGATAGCCAAGTTCCGCACCCATGAGGACGGCCTCAACCGGGATCTTGGGTTCATGTCACGCTACACGTTACCCAACCAGCGAACAAATGTTATCTGTTTTTAATATAATGGGTCATTTGCTGGCTCTCTCTGCCTTCCGGATGTTTCTGCCTCTCTCTGTGTTTTTTTTTCTCTGTTTTTTTTCCCTGTTTGTTTTTTTATTGAATGTGTATTCGGAGGTTCTGCAGGTAACACCTCTCTGTCTGAACACGGTGATTGCCTTGGCAACGGGCAGTTGCAGGGGCAGTCTGTAAACACCATTTATTATTGTTCAATATGTATAAATGCGTAGGCTTCAAGGAGATCTTGAAACATTTGCCTGAGGAAGGAGAAAATCTCCGAAAGCTTGTGAATTTAAAATAAAATTGCTGGACTATAACTTGGTGTTGTAAAATTGTTTACAATTGTCAACCCCAGTCCATCACCGGCATCTCCACATCATGAATAATGATCAGAATGGGAGCCTTGGCTGATTTTTTCTATCCCTAGAGTAAGGTTGCTGAGACTAAGTCTAGTGTTGCTACTGTTGCTGTGGTTGAGATCAGCGAATTTAGCACAGATCACTAATCAAGGCTGATCTGTCAGGGTCACATATACACTGGATAAATTCGCTTCGTTATTGGAGGAGCTCTGTTCTCATTTTTTGTGATATTGCCATCTCCCATTCAATTTGGGAAATCATACAATATTTGATTTAATTCTATAAGTTTGATATTATCATGTCATGGAGCAATCCCACGAAAATGTAATTATGGCCTAAGCATTGAGATGGAGATTGAGGTTGGCTTACTTTCAATGAAGAAGTCTTTATTGTTAGGGGAGCTAAAGCCTCAATTTCTACTTGGAGCATTTGTGAAGCGTGCAGGGACCAGGGAGGGTGAAAAACCCCCATTCCGGCACCAATTTTAACTCCCGGGCCTAATTACCATTTTCCAGAATGGACTCCAGTCCGAACCTGGCAGGAATGACGAGGAGGCTGGCAGGCGGGCTTTCACACGGCAGGAGGCCACAGTTGGAGACCCAAGGGAACAGTCCCAGGCACTAAGGTAAGTGGTAAGTGCCCGGGGTAGGGGAGGCCCAAGGTTTCCTACTGGGGCCTGGAGGAGTTTGCCTGCTCCTCCTGGCCCACAAATAAATCTTTCAAAATTAAAAATGTAAACTTATCTGGCCTCTTCTGGCCACGATCCTGCCTGCCGCCAAGTTTCACTGGTGGGCTCGGCACTAAGTATCACTGCCACGATCGGTAGTTAAAATTGCATTGATGTCATCAGATCCCGACTTTGCAATATTAATGAGGTGGCCCCATAGAGAGAGAAGGCCTTTAGCGGCCTCCTCTCTCTCCATTCTTAGTCCAGCCTCAGCTGTGGCCTTCAGTGAGACATCAATTCCAAACTTCGGGGCACTTCTGGCTCTTTAACGGTGCTCCCAGCTCTTCTGATGGTGCAGTGGTGGTGCCGCTGGGATTTTACACCTGGGCATCGCCGGGCTCCATCTTGGTGGCAAGAATCCTGTTCAGAGCCTACGATGCATATCTGATGAACTCCAATTCAGGAGGTTCAGGGCTTTGGCAGTGTCAGGGGAGCGGGCTGTAACACTACCACAGGTCGGAGAATTCAGACCAATATTTCCAGAGGTCCTCTTTGAGTTCCCCTGATACCCAGATGATGACACGGAAATACCATGGGAGTTAAGTAGGTGAGAGAAGCCTCTATCATCAATACAGAATATACATTGGGAACAATGACAACTTATCTTGGCCAATCTTGTGAGGTAATTGAACATTTTCCTGCTCTGTGTCGCAGTGCTAGGAGTGGTGGAAGTTGCACTGACTGCTTCAGCAACTTTCTTCCTTATGACCTAAACTACCCTGTTCCTGACCTCAGTGCTCAGGAGTTATTCCCTTCTACCCCTTACTTCAGCCAGTAAAATATCCATAGCTGCAGCTGACAATCTGGGAGTCCTCACTGCTGCTGTTCTCCCCATCCTGGGGCTGCTGTTCCTTCATGCATGTCCCCGTTTAATCAGCATTCAATCGGTCTCCCCCTCAACAGAAACAAACCAATAAGGAGCAATATAGAATGATATGACAGATGTCAGTTTGATAATACAAGTGAGAACCGTGCTGAATATAGAAAGTTCAGAGGGGAAGTGAAAAAGGAAATAAGAGGGGCTAAGAGAGAGTACGTGAATAGACTGACAGCTAACATAAAAGGGAATCCAAAAGTCTTCTATAGGCATGTAAACAATAAACGGGTAGTAAGAGGAGGAGTGGGGCCGACTAGGGACCATAAAGGAGACCTACTCAGGGAGGCAGTGGGCATGGTCGAGGTACTAAATGAATACTTTGCATCTGCTTTTACCAAGGAAGAAGATGCTGCCAAAGTCACAGTAAAAGAGGAGGTAGCTGAGATACTGGATGGGCTAAAAATTGATAAAGAAGAGGTATTAGAAAGGCTGGCTGCACTTAGGTCACCCGGTCCGGATCCTAGGTTGCATCCTAGATTGCTGAGGGAAGTAAGGGTGGAAATTCTTCATAATCGTCCAATCATTCTTAGATATGGGGGTGGTGCCAGAGGACTGGAGAAATGCAAATGTTACACCCTTGTTCAAAAAAGGGTGTAAGGATAAACCCAGCAACTACAGGCCAGTCAGTTTAACCTCGGTGTTGGAGAAACTTTAAAAACAATAATCCGGGACAAAGTTAATAGTCACATGGATAAGTGTGGATTAATAAAGGATAGCCAGCATGGATTTGTCGTGTTTAACTAACTTGATTGAGTTTTTTGATGAGGTAACTGAAAGGGTTGATGAGGACAATGCGGTTGATGTAGTGTATATGGACTTCCAAAAGGCGTTTGTTAAAGTGCCGCATAATAGGCTTGTCAGAAAAATTGAAGCCCATGGAATAAAAGGGGCAGTAGCAGCATGGATACAGAATTGGCTAAGTGACAGGAAACAGAGAGTAGTGGTGAACGGTTATTTTTCGGACTGGAGGGAGGTGTACAGTGGTGCCCCCAGGGGTCAGTGCTGGGACCACTGCTTTTCTTGATATATATTAATGACTTGGACTTGGGAGTACAGGGCACAATTTCAAAATTTGCAGTTGACACAAAACTTGGAAGTGTAGTGAACAGTAAGTAGGATAGTGATAGACTTTAAGAGGACGTAGACAGGCTGGTGGAATGGGCGGACACGTGGCAGATGAAATTTAACGCAGAAAAGTGCGAAGTGATACATTTCGGTAGGAAGAATGAGGAGAGGCAATATAAACTAAAGGGCACAATTCTAAAAGGGGTGCAGGAACAGAGAGATCTGGGGGTATATGTACACAAATCTTTGAAGGTGGCAGGACAGGTTGAGAAAGCAGCTAAAAAAACATATGGGATCCTGGGCTTTATAAATAGAGGCATAGAGTACAAAAGCAAGGAAGTCATGATAAACCTTTATAAAATACTGGTTCGGCCACAACTGGAGTATTGTGTCCAGTTCTGGGCACCGCACTTTAGGAAGGATGTGAAGGCCTTAGAGAGGGTGCAGAAGAGATTTACTAGAATGGTTCCAGGGGTGAAGGACTTCAGTTACGTGGATAGACTGGAGAAGCTGGGGTTGTTCTCCTTAGAGCAGAGAAGGTTGATAGGAGATTTGGTAGAGGTATTCAAAACCATGAAGAGTCTAGACAGAGTAGATAGAGAAAAACTGTTCCCATTGGCAGAAGGGTCAAGCACCAGAGGGCATAGATTTAAGGTGATTGGCAAAAGAACCAAAGGTACGGGGAAAAGCTGTGGGAGTGGAACTAGCTGGATTGTTCTTGCAGAGAGCCGGCACGGTCTCAATGGGCCGAATGGCCTCATTCCGTGCTGTAACCAATCTATGGTTCTGATTCTATGATACACAGGAGGAGGCCATTCTGCCCATCGTGCCTGTGCCAGCTCTTTGAAAGGGCTATCCAATTAGTCCCACTCCCCTGCTCTTTCTCCATAGCCCTGCAAATTTTTCCCCTTCAAGTATTTATCCAATTCCCTTTTGAAAGTTATTATTGAATCTGCTTCCACCACCCTTTCAGGCAGTGCATTCCAGATCATAACAACTTGCTGCGTTATTTTTTTTTCCCTCATGTCGCCTCTGGTTCTTTTGCCAATCACTTTACGTCTGTGGTCCTCTGGTTACTGACCCTTCTGCCACTGGAAACAGTTTCTCCTTATTTACTCTATCAAAACCCTTCATGATTTTGAACATCTCTATCAAATCTTCTCTTAACCTTCTCTGCTCTAAGGAGAACAACCCCAGTTTCTCCAGTCTCTCCACGTAACTGAATTCTTTTATCCCTGGTACCATTCTAGTAAATCTCCTCTGCACCCTCTCCAAGGCCTTGACATCCTTCCTAAAGCGTGGTGCCCAGAATTGAACACAATACTCCAGCTGAGGCCTAACCAGTGTTTTATAAAGGCTTAGCATAACTTCCTTGCTTTTGTAATCTATGCCTCTATTAATAAAACCACGGATCCCTTATGCCTTTTTAACAGCCTTCTCAACTTGTCCTGCCAGTTTCACAGACTTGTGTACGTACACCTTCAGGTCTCTCTGATCAAGCACCACCTTTAAAATTGTACCATTTAGTTTATATTGCCTCTTCTCATTCTTCCTACCAAAATGAGTCACTTCAGAATTCTCTGCGTAAAATCTCATCTGCCATGTGTCTTCCCATTTCACCAGTCTATGTCCTCTTCAAGTCTGTTCCTATCCCCCTCACTATTTAATACATTTCCATGCTTCGTGTCATCTGAAAACTTTGAAATTATGCCCTGTATATCCAAGTCCATTAATATATATTAAAAAGAGTAGTGGTCCGAATACCGACCCTTGGGGAACACCACTGCATACTTCCCTCCAGTCTGAAAAACAACCGCTCACCATTACTCTCTGCTTTCTGTCCCTTAGCCAATTTTGTATCCACACTGCCACTGTCCCTATGATCCCATGGGCTTCAATTTTGCTAACAAGTCTATTATGTGGTACTTTATCAAACGTCTTTTGAAAGTCCATATACACAACATCAACTGCACTAACCCCATCAACCCTCACTGTTCCTTCATCAAAGAACTCAATTAAGTTAGTCAAACAAAGGTAGTGAAACAAAGTTAGTCAAATATTACTGCTCCTAACCTACATTGCATATATAATTAAGGACCCGGGGGAAAAACTGACAAGTTAGCAGCAGTTTCATATGAGCATAAGTCTCGTCCCACTGCTAAGCCATCAATCAGAAGAAAATCCAGCCCAGGCTTCCATATGCACACATGCATCATTGTCGCATGTGCATAGAACTTGTTTTCTTTTTGGGGGGGAAGGGAAGTTCATTGAAGTATCTCTCTTCAGCAGGTCTATGCAGCTGTCAAGTAGATGAAGAGAAAATTGCTGAATAGGAGAGCATCATTACTTTAAATGCCACCTCATAAAACAGCCTCTAGTATAAATAGAGTGATTTCACAAGCCAGCACCAAGATAGGCATCAAATTCATCTGCCAAATCTGACATCTGTTTCCATAGTAAATGAGGCACAAAAGAAAGGTAAAGCTCATAGATGGAAGCAATTGCAAAGATTTAGTTTCGATGAACTTCTTAAGGGAAAGAAGAAAAGCTGTTCTAGAGAATCCTAACCATCAGGGTGATGGGAATCTATTTTAAAAGAATTTAGTGCGAGGAAATTGGATAGGGTTGAAGATAGGGAATGGGCATTGTCACTAAGGAAACTTGGGGAGTACTTTTAATCTAACCTGCCCAGTGGGAAACTGACAGGATCAGATTGGCCGCCTGCTTTACACCTTGCCCAATTTTATTTACCACTGAAGTCAATGGAAAGTAGAATCGGGAGGCATGCAGAACGGACAACGATCTGATCCTATCAGTTTTCTGCCAGGCAGGATAGGTTAAAATTGCCCTCCTTGGTTTCCATACTGCTCCCATTCCCAGCTAATTTTAGGAGGCTACGATTAGTATAATACCCTACAATTCAAATGAAATGTATTCTTTTTAGGTTGCTGCTGTTAAACAACTGCTGCAGTGGGGCTGTCTTCTCTTTACAAGTGATTGTTATATTAGGTTCAGTGGATCTGGGTTGGCTCATTTCATATTGCACCAAGCCACCAAACCTTAGTTTACCCAACTGCACTGACTTTAGACCAGACATTTATAGATTTATGGAAATAGGCTACGCAGAGAGAATTGATATTCTTGCAGCAGCTCGTACTACCTTTGACTCAGCAGCTAAACCATTAGACCTTAATATAAACTGGCAAAGATCCAGTCTTTGTTGTGGTCCTGAAAGCAATAATCATTGACATTGACATTGATATTGAGATCATTAAAGGATGGATCAGTGGAAAGCACAAATGAACTTGCTGGTAACTGAACTGCATTGAACTCATTATTGACTATTCAAACCTATTATATATACTCATTAAGATTTGAAAATCTTGTCTTATTTTCTTGAAATTAACAGAAAATTGTACAATAATTTATGTAATATTGGACAAGAGGGTACAATTTGATCATTTTCCTACAACTCTGCTGACTATTTTTGACACTTATGATGTACTTTTCCGAACTTGAGCTGCTGGCAGGACCCCCGGCCTCAGTGGCACATGTTGAAAGTGAAAGTGCGCTGTACATGATCGATGGACCATGAGGCTATTGGTAAACTAAAGCTCCCTTTGAATATGCAATAAGAATCTAGATGTAGTACAATAAGGACTAACAAAGAAACAATAACTGTTATTGTACAAGAAAAACGACAGATCACATCGAAAAAATAGATCTAATTTTTTTTTCACCATGTCTCTGTTTTATTAAGTTAAAGCTCCATTCCACTGAAAGCTTTCCTGTCCATGACGCAGGCGAAGGGTTTTCATTATCAGTGAGTTAGTAGAAATTTGCCTGTTACAATTTGGGTCTGCCATAGATACTCTTTCAGTGGTGTCAGTCCCTCCCATAAGTTATTGCCCAAATTCAAAATTACCCCCAGTGTGTGCCTCTCACATGGATGTTCACACTACAGCTATGGGAACCTTGGATAATAACTCATTAGGAGTGAGACTGCAGCAGCTCAATCAGGGCACTCTGGTGTAAGGCAAGACAGGACACATAAGCTGTTATGTTGCTAGCATGTGCAAACACCTAGCCCAGCCTAGTGGAACACACCTCTGACCCTTTGGACGTAGGGTCAACAACATCTTAGAAGGCTCCTGGGACTGATGCTGGTGCTCATGATTAGAGGCACATAAACTTCTTTCCCAAATGTAGAGGGGGGGCATTTCACAGCCAGTAGCCATCTGATATATCCCCAAGGACCACAACAGTTAGTGTTACACACATAGGTTTGAGAAGAACCATGAGGACCACAACAGTGCAAAAGAGAGCACACACACACACTAAGTTCATTCCCTTCAATCCATTGCATTGTACATCCATCTTTGCAGACCTTTTAACACAATACAGTTCTGCAGATATGGGGCTTGTTTTTCTTTCTCTCTCTGAGGGGTGCAGGTCAGGTGGAGTGCACTTGAAGCGTGCACCATCTGACCTGACCTTAACCCACCTGAATTTCCATGTTTGGGTCATTCCCATAGGCCTGGGGCACCCCACAAGCAGGAATACCCCTTGGGAGGGGCTTATGCCCGCCAATGGTAAAGTAAGCCAACTTCTGTTGTTCTCACGCTGCCTATAATCCCTCTTCTTTCAAGGTGCAGCTCCTCTTTTTCCTCATCTAACACTAGAGGCTGCTGATCACTGGTGAACTGCAAGCTAATGTCCACCAAGCATGCAACATCACCATTTTTTCAAGGGATAGCCTATCGAGCAGTCCAGACACCTGAAGCACTGCTTGACAAAGGCCTGTTTGATGAGCATCCTAGTTTGGGCAGGGGTGCTGGTTCATAGATTATACAGAAGTATCATAAGGTTGCAAAGTATAATCCATTTCTCCTAAGAATTAGACATAGCCTTCCTTCGCTTGGATGGCCTCAGTGATGTTGAATTGGCACAGATTATATGAATCATGGATACTCCTGGGGAAGTGGGTATTGATATGCATAATTTTAATGCGGTGATCATATACCATCTACACATTGATGAAGGCAGTTAGCTGATCTGAGCTGGTGCAGTTGTAAAGTGCTACAATTGACCTCAATTCTGGTGGGTTATGGAAAGGAAAACAAATCGCCCATGGTTCTCACTCCTGAGCCCAGAAATCGCAAAATCATGCAATTTTACGACAATTTTGGTAGGGTTGGAATTTCAGGCAGAACCCAGATTCACCAGGCTTTGCTCTCAACAGACCAAACATTCTGGAGGGCAAAACAGAACAGAGCAATGACTGATGATCTGCCAGCAGTGCCAGTGGGGGCAGTGGAAGTAGAAAGAGGTAAGAGGGATAGGGAGGAGGTTGGAAAAGTTAACTGCCAAGGATTGAACTGGGTGAGATAATTGCCAGGAATGGAGGGAGAGAAGGTTGGGGTTGGTGCTGCATGACAGCAAGTGAGGGTGCCACAGTGGGAATGCAGGGGAACAACAAGGTAGACACAGAAGGAGGCTGTGGATTCATTCAAGGGGGACCCAAACCTAGAATGGAGAGATAATAGGCTGGGGAGAAGGGTTGAGGGAGACAGGATGTTGGAGAAGGGGGAGGTGAAAACGGCCACAACTGGATGAGGTGAAAAAGGTGGAGAGAGTATAACTGGATAGAGAGAGATACCATAAATTACATGGACCACTTGCAGAAAGCTAGGCATGGCAAGCAGGAGCCTGCAGTGTTTGATCCAGGAAAATAATAAAAACGTGGATTATAGTCTAAGAAATCACTGGAGGAACAGAGTGAAGCCCAGGAAATCAGGACAACGGTCCAGTCCAGGAGCTAGCAAAAGAGTGAAGCTGAACCCAGGAGAACGGTGAGGCAGTGAAGCTCACCCCAGGAAACCTAGGACTTCTACCTAGGAAATAATTTCAGATAAAGGAGGGTTAACTTTCAGTGGCAGGCAGGGGCCCCTGAGTGGTCCAGTAGCAAAGCAGAGTCTTGGAAGCAAAAGAACACATAAGATGAAGTGAGAGCAGAGCCCAGGAGGTAGAACCAGCATCCAGCAAGGTGAGGAGATCAGTAATGTGCTCTGGAGCTTTAACCTGTAGATTAAAGTTAATTATGTTTTATTGAGAGGAGCTATGATGCAGACAGCAGAGTTCTGAATGAGTTGTGAAGGACGGTGCTCAGTAAGACAACAATGAGAGCATTGAAAAAGTTGAGCCTGGAGGAGACAGGTGAGGATGAGAGTTTGATAGAAGTAGAGGTGAGGTAGGAACGTAGACGAGCAATATTTCTGAGATAGAAGTAAGCAATCTTGGTGAATGGATTGCATGTGAGGTTAAAAGGTTCCAGCATTCACATTCATGTTTTGATAATAACAACATAATAATGTCATATTGTCATAGCAACAAGAACATTTTATAAACAAGCAAATCTGACTTCTAAGATAAAACTTCCTTTTCACCAGGCTGAGGCTTTAAAAACTGAGTTCTGAAATTTAAAAATTTCAAATCTATGTTGCACAGTCCAATAAACCACATTAATTCCTAGTTATTGTAATAGTCTCTACACAATTCAGACTTCAATTCAATGATAAGTAGAGCAGGATCTTAAATTGAGCTAAAGAGAAAATATCATTAATAGTGCCATTACACTTTTTGATAGCCTCCCTCATTTACACTCAAACGCAGATTGTATTGTGCCTACTGAAAATCAGTAAATGAAATGCAAATTACCCACAACCAGTGAAAGCACATCAAGTGAAAGCTATATACAATGTCCAATTTGTAACTTAATACATATCATAAAAATTTCATTCCCGCACCCCCAAGGTAATCATATTTTCTGTGCTACAGTCACACAGTGTGAGTAATTAAGCGCTATTTTTGGAAATGAAGCAAGAATTTTCTAAATTACCTTCTAGATTTCTTTTTGTTAACACAATTTGCTGCCATTTTGAGGGTATTACAATAACCCTGTGTAGACATTGCTGTTTTCATCCACTCCATTGCTCTGCTGTCAAACTGATTTCACAAAGAGCAATGAGCAATAGCTGATACATGGTATTTGACAAATTTGTTAGACAATGATTCTTCTGCATCTTTATCTGTCGTCTTTCCAGAAAGAGAATGAGCATTCCAGCTTGTCTGGATTAACTCTGAATTACATTTTTGAATTATTTTATAGACATTGATTCCCTTACAGAACACGTAGGATTTCCCAGAGAGAAACTTGCTGTCAAGGTGCTTCTGTGAAGAATTATTGTCTGGTGATAATTTCTAATGATATTGTCTGTTGGTTTTTTATGTCTCAATGTTTCATCTAAAAACAACAGTGCACTGAAAATGGAAATATTTCATTTCATCACAGTACCTTAAATGAATGTAATCTATAACGAGCAGTCAGATCCAATGTCACCATGCCACATTAAAAAGTGCTAATCAAAATTAACAGATTACGAGATAAAAATTCAGCAATGGGCAATTGAAATTAGTTTAAGAGGCAAGTAGAGATGTTTCAGAAAGAAAGAAAAGAAAGAACTTGCATACATATATTGCCTTTTACGTCCTCAGTACATTCCAAAGTGTTTCACAGCAAAGAACACTTTTGATTGTAGTTACTGTTGTTTGTAGGCAAACGTGGAAGCCATTTGGAACACAACAAAGTTCCACAGACAGCAAAGAGATGATTGACCAGTTAATTGGTTTTAGTAGTTGGTGGATAAATGTTGGCCAAGACAACTCTTCTTGGAATAGTGCTATGAGATCTTTTCTGTCCACCTGAGCAGGCACACTGGGCTTTGGTTTAACATCTTTCTGTAAGATGGTGTCTCCGACAACACAGCACTCCCTCAGTCCGGTACTGACATGTCAGCCTAGATTAAGTGCCACAAGGCATGTCGTGGGGCTTGAACCCATGACCTTCTTATTCAGAGCTGAGATTACCAACACTGAACCAAGAGGATTTAGGCATATGGTGACAAGCTAGGTATACGGGCTTTGAGATTAAGCAAATAGAGCATGGGCCCAAATACTTGCAATACCACTCCCTGTGATGATCAACGATCTTGACCCCCTGGAGTTTCTGGGGTCAGGGTGGGGTCAGGAAACTTAGATAAAACAGCAGGAGCAGCAGAGCCTACACCAGTAGTGGTGCATCATGGGTGCCTACTTGGGGGGAGCAGAAGATGCAGCACTGCGTTGCCATGTGGGGTACAGCCAGGAAGCCCAGCTTAAAAGTCCAAGAATGCTTGATAATTAGATCCCTTTGTAAGAGGAATGATTTGAAACCTGAATGCCTAAAATATCTAGGGTCTTCCTGGCGATGTCCCATGCTTGGCCATCTCACTGGGCCCCATTTGTGCTGCTTTGTTGACCTAGATGCTAGAATCTTTTCAGTGTCTAGGTTGAGTAGGGTAAAAGAGGCAAGTACTGCCGGAGATCTGGCAGGTGACGATGCCCCACCTCTTTCTTTATGGAAGGCCTTCAGTGCGGTGGGTGGAATTTACGTCCATCCGACCCCCAGTGAGTTTTCTTCTGAGCGGAGACCCAATGTTAGCGCATCCCACCCCATTTCCCATGCCTGGCTTTCCTCTCCTGCCCTTTCGTATCGGCACTCCACTTGTGCAATGTGATTTTTAATTTATTTTTTAAGCTTAAGTTTTGAAAATTTTAAGAAGTGAACTGCCACATACAATTGTTAATGTAATAACATCACATCATCGATAAGGTAATTGAATTTTTCTCTTTATTAACCTGCTAAATTGACATGAAAGTCAATATATCAAAATATGTAAATAGGATGAAAAGAATACAGTGCAAAAGTTTAAAAAGAAGCTGACAGGGTACAGAGTGAAGCAAGGTGTATGAAAAGCCACATGCAGTTTTGTAGTACAATGTATTAGTCTAAGTGATACAAGAGAGAAAGAGGCCCAGTTGTTCTGAAAGAGAACTTCGTAATCTTCTCACAACTCGCAGGAAATAACACGTGGACTCAAAGGAAAAGGAGACCTGCTGCTGTCCAATATAGCAATTGAAGTTGTAGTGCTTTGGGGACTCAATAACTGGTTATGACTTAGATCTTTCATACAGGATAAAAACGGAAAAGTCAAAAGGTTAGTATCTTTTTTCACTGTTTTTATTATATAGGTTAAATAACTTGGTAGCAGTACAAGAGGAAGAACAACAGTTGATAAAAGCCCACTGGGAAGCAGGAAGGTTTCTGAGTGGTAATTGGACCTCTTATGGCAGCATTAATGGGATTTATTCAACTTGTGTAATGAAGTGATTAGCAAGATAAGGTCAAGGCAGTCTTCAGTTTTTGTTTGTGGTGTCATAGAAGGCAATGTATTGCTAACACATTGGGCATGATTTTAGCTCGGAGCCAGGAACCCAGCACGAGCGTAGATATTCACGTGGGGAACCCAGAAGTCAAGTGAGTGCATCGCATTCTGCAATCGCAACTCAATTGAAGTATTTGTGCTTCTGGGTTTTCCACGTGCTAGGCAGCCAGATTGCAGCTCCAAGGAAATTCCCAGCCAATGAATGCTATCTCAAAATTCCCATAAGGAGCATGCTGTAAACACAGGAATTATCGACCAGTTAGTCTCGCATTTATTGTGAGGAAAATGCCGGAGACATTTTATCAGAGGCGATCAGTTCTCTTCGAAAGAGTGCGCATTAATTTAAAAGGAATTGGTTGTGCTTCACAAACCTGCTGGAATTCTTTGAGGGGGTAACTAAATTGGTAAACAAGGGCAATCTAATGAATATAATTTTAAGAAGGAATGTGATAAAGTTCCATATTTAAGGCTTATGAAAATTAAGGCTCATATTTATATTTAATGGTAAATTAGCTAACTGGGTGGAAAGCTAGCTGAGCAAAGAAAGCAGAAGGTAATGATAATTGGAGCAAGGCCTTGGCTGGAGGGCAGTAACAGTGGAGGCCTCTAAGGATCTGTTCTGGTTTCTGTGCTTCATGCTATTCATAAATGAGAGGCAGTTGAGTATTTCTTGAAATGTTATAACATTTTCTGACGACACCAAGCTACATATAATGGTTGCTTGATAGCATTTAAAGGATTTAAATCAATCAAGTGGATGGGCTGAGGAATGATAGGTGGATTTTAAAGTGCACAGATGTAAGGTAATGTGAAATGAAAGGTGAAGCATGAAATGTGTTTATATTGAAGGAATGTCTATTAATATCAATAAAAAAGGATAAGGATTTGGTGTGATTATTGATTCTTCACTGAAAATGTCCAGTCATTTTGAACCAATCAACATGGGATGCATCTCCTGTTTGATCATATGGTAAATTCAACGATCTTGCACTCGCAGCAGGCAGTTGTAATCGACAAGAATGTGGGTCGGAAATAGGGCTGCAACACTTCACCACTGATTCTTTGCCCATTCACCCTTCGAGAAACAACTTCCCACTACAATTGCAAGATTGTTCAATTTACCCTTACATGTCAAAATTAATTATTCTTACCCTAGACAGATGATTGATAAGGGCATATTTAGAATATTCTCTACAGTTTTGAGCACCCGATACATTGGAGAGGCTTCAGAAAAGAGCAATGAGGATGATTCAAGGATTATAATGGGCTTATTTTCCTACCAGTTGTGTGTCAATGCTAAGTGGTTTTGGATGCACATCAATGAAAAGCGGCACAACAAATTGGGAGTTCGGCTAGTAATTTAACTTTTGACTGCACTAAAGGCAAGAGGATGAGACAAGTCTCACACCACTTGGGTGTCACACTGGGTGCTGGCTAAAACTTTGAATATACTGTGAGCATTAAGCTGGGCACTGAAATGTCATGGTAGTGAACTGCAGCCTGCCTAGAATAGCGGACTAACACAAACAATGGCAACTCTCGTTAAGAATGTAGGGAAATTTAAAAATATTTATTCTGGTATGAAAGGTTAAAAATCAAGTTTCATTGAGGACAGTATTAACATGAAGCTAATTCCAGAGTAAGGCTGTTATAAGGCTTAATGGGGTATTTCTGTAATTTACCCACAGTCTATATAAGAGATTCAAATTAAATTTATTTAAGCAGCAATTATGATTCATGAGGTTAAGTTGCCTGTCATCTGCGTGCAGTGCAGTTAATGTATACTCAGAATCTGAGTGATAATACCTGTTAGCTTGACTGGGATTATTCTGAAGTCAATCTGAGATGAATCTGGAGATGATATTTAATTATCACATTTGATCACTGTCTGCTGGCTAGATCCAATTTTGTCTAAATAAAGGCTGTATTTCTCTATTGATTGCTGTTGATCATGTGGACCTATTATCTAATTGTTCTGGAGATCAATTGGGGTAAATCAGAGGCAATAACCCTTTCAAAAAATTGTCTTTCCCAAACAGTTTTGCAATTTGCCTTTCAAGCAGGTGAAGCAAGGTTTAAAATAATTAGGGATTATAGTCATCATGGGTAGTCAGGGCAACATACTTTGCTAAAATTGGACCACCATAATCCCAAAAAATAAAGTCTGATTTTATTAAATTGATCAGTCTACATTTTGGGAAAAGTGAATGTCAGTGATTTTCCCAAATAAAAAGTTACGATAAAATCTGCATTTAGGAGATCTTTATGTAAGAAAGCAAGAAGATTCCCTCTGATTGCTGTATTAGCAACAAAGCAAACATAATGGTAACATTTTCTCTAATCAGTTTTGTCAGCAAAACCATAAACATATTATTTTAGAATGCTTTGTGATTTCACCAGAAATATTGAACACAAGGGGCTCGATTTTCGGACCCCCGAGCCGGCTGGTTCGTGGCGGGGGCGGGGGGGGGGGGCGCCGAAAATTGGGGATTCCCGGGGCGGGTCCGGAGCCCGGCTCCAACCCGCCCACTTCCGGGTTCCCCAGTGACGTGCGCGCGCAGCCCCCGCATGCGGGACTCCTGCCGGCAATTAAAGCCGGTGGGATGCCACTTAAGGTAATTAATTAGATACTTCAGGTCGTTTGCAGACCTGATTGACCTGCTATTTTAGGAGTGGTGGGATTTTCAAATCAACTGAGACTGTTTCCCGTACTGGGGGAAACATTCCCAGTTGAAGTGGACGTGTTGCAGCCTGTGGCAGCTGCAAAGGTCCATTTGACAGGTGGGGGGGGAGACCCTCACTCATTGCAGGAGGCCACTCTATCACTTTGGACAAAGTTTGGCCTCCACCACCCTCCTCCGGACAATAAAATTCACAAACTTGCACACTTACCTCGGTGTGCAGACACATTTACCTACCTTGCGGACCCCCTCAAAGGTACATCTTCCGGATGGGGGCCACCGTAGCCTCCTTGGAGGATGAACAGCATCACCAGCCTCGCCGGCCATGCCGTCCACCTCTGACACGTGGAACCCCACAACACAGTGCTGTGACACATCCACCTGCACAGCAGGAGGGAGGGCAACCGCAGCGAGAGATGCGTCGCAGAGGGCACTACCCTCGCCACAGGGTCTACAGACCGAGGCTCAGCTTCCTGGACCTCTCTGAGCAGCAGTGCATACGGAGGCTCAGAGTCACTCGACATGTAGTCGTGGACATCTGCAGCCTCCTTCATGCCGAGCTGCTCCCGGCTGGCCCAAGCACCATCTTCTTACCTGTCGCTGTCAAAGTCACCACTGCCCTCAACAACTTCTCCTCCGCATCCTTCCAGGGTGCCACCGGGGACATCGCCAACGTCTCTCAGTCGTCTGCACAAAAGAGCCCTGCAAATACACCTACACCCACTCTGCAGTGACACAATGGGTGGCATCAGTTGTGGGTCTTCACAGTGATCCTCAGGAAAGGGCATTATTGCACAAACCAGAAAAAATTCGCAAAGACGTGGCAGTAGTGGTGACAATATAATATGTAATGTGAGTTGATCAGAAATCAAATATAAGTAAAAACCATGACAAACCCTCAAACACCCTTGTGCATCCCCTTCATGCTCACGACACGTTTGCCTTACGCTTCCTACTGCACATATGTGATGCATGCCCTGTGGCTGCAGCACAGGTAGTGGCAGGTTGAGTGAGGCTGACAGAGTGAAAGAGATGCACGAGAGGGTGAGTATGAGATAGAGCCATGAGATTGTATGAGGATTTGGTTGAGTGGTAGTGGTGGCATGAGTACTGGCGAGGTGAGTAAGTGCAGGTAAGATGAGGATGAGGTTTGAGTGGGTGTGAGGAGTGATATGATAGAGTAGTGTTGGCAGTGCAGAAGGAGATGTGGGGTGGGGGCGGTGATGTAGTAGACGGAGTGTAGAGGAATGAGTAAGTGTACTCACTTCGGCTGACCTACTTAGGTCATTGAAGCGCCTCCTGCACTGTATGCAGTTGCGCGATATGCTGGTCGTGCAGGTGACCTCTTCTGCCACCTCGAGCCAGGCCCTCGTGGTGGCCACTTCCTCCCATCCTCCGGGGAGTAGATCTCTGTCCTCCCCCTCCTCCTCACCCCATCCAGTAGGACCTGGAGTGAGGCATCATTAAACCTGGGAGCAGCCTTCCCCCTGGGCTGCTCCATGCTGTAATTTTGCCTATTTTCTGCTGCATCAGTCAGTGGAGGACTGCCCCTTTAAATAGGGCTCCTCCAGCTGACAGCCTATGATATGCCTGCGCAGTCCGCCCGCTGCGCAGCTTTCCAGCGTGAAACCCGGAAGCAAAGGTAAGTACCTTCAATCAAGCTGCGATTGCAAGCGGAGCACCCCGATTTCACTGGGCGCGTTACCCACGCGCCCAGTCGACACCCCGCTGCCAACCCGCCTCACTCCTAATATCGGGCCCAAGAAATCTTCCCATCAATTGTACTAATCCCCGATTTAAGTAAATTCTTTTCAAGTCACAGTTTTCATATATATTCATTAATGGTATAATAGTCCTATTACAATGTCTAATTTAATCTGTTGCATGCAACAACATTCCTCTGAATGCACTAACCATGAAGTTTCAGTTCAAGTCTGTTCTTACTTCTTCACTAAGTTTCACTCAATGATAAAATCATTTGCTTATAGTTTCTGCAGAAGCAATCCAGAAATGATGAGCGATGATCGAAAATGTCAAAGTCTGCATAACTCCCTGATATAATTCATCTCTCTCTCTCTCCAGTGACGTCAGTCTGCACGACCTCTTTCCTCAATGCTCATAATGGAAAGGGAGGAGAAAGGAGTGTTCAAAGAGGAAATAGCTAAATTATGGCTATTGAGTTCCTATGACTTAAAGTCTATCATGTTTTAACCGCAGCTAATCCTATCTTTGAGAGAGTTCATTAGATTTTTGGGAAAGCCTGTCTCAGTTAGATGTATGGTGCAGCCTCAGGTATACAGTCTCCTTGAGTATCGCTCAATTATCATGGTGCAAGGTGATTTCATATTTTGGTTGTCTTGAAATGAAAAGGGCATTTATTTTATTTCAACCCTTTTATCAAGTGAAATACTAAAATCTTTTCAACAGCTCAAAGCCAGATCCAGTTGATCACCTGGTCAGTAATGTTTCTGAGATACATGCTGAAGAAGATACATGAAAACTACTAATAATTGAATGGTGCTTTATTAAAAAGCAGAAACCTTACATCATTTCTGAGATGGTTTTATGGTGACAGTTATCTGGACTCAGCTTTTTTCTTCATTCAGGAAGAACTGAGGTTGCATATTAAGAAAATGAATAAAGCAAATAACATGTTGGGTACATAGTCAGAACAATGCAGTATACGTGTAAAGTATTATAGTGAGGCTTTATAATTCCATGATCAGATCTTACTTAGAATATTGTATGCAATTCTGGTTGCCACACTCAAGAAGGCACATAAGTACACTGGAAAGAGTATAGAAAAAAGCAACAAGAATGATCCCAAATGGTAAAGCTGATGAGCTATGGGGCAAGATTAGAGAAGTTCTACAGTCTAAACAGAAGGTTCAGGAGGGACCTCATTGAGATATATAATTAAAGAGTATAGATAAGGTGAACCCAGAATATTACTTTGTCAGCCAGGCCAGTAGGATAAGAGAATATCAATTTAAATTAGTGAAAAGTAAATTTAAAACAGATGTTAGAAAAATAACTATTTACCTAAAGGAGGATAAAACATTTGGAATAATCTACCAATTAAGGTAATGGAATCAAAGATGTTAGGGGAATGCAAGATGAAGTTGAATGCTGTGCTAGATGAGTTGAAATTCTAGAGGAATGGGCTCGATGGGTTGAATAGTCCTTTTTCAACTTTAACTTTTTCATCATCACTGGCCCAGATCCTGCAAAGGAAAAGAAACACACACCTAATTAGAAATTAACATTTATGTTGTTGATCTTTCATCAAAACTGGTATAATTAGGCAGGAGAGCTCCTTATAAGACTGACTAAAAAACTGAGGGGAAGGAGAACAACAAATACCAGTCAAGTGTACAAATATGCAAATTACTTTTACAAAGTAATCATATACCATTTCCTACCTGCTTATACCATTTCCAATAAAGGGCCTCCATCCAAAATGCTAACTTAACACTAAAATAAAAATTGAAAGAAAGAAAAGCATTTCGAGTTTACAGGGTAGTTAATAAAAATGAAAGTCAGGATACATCTAAAGAATATGGGAAAGTTACAAATTGGGAGATTACAAATGCTAAAAGGGAACATACGAGACAATGAGCAGAAAGTTTAAAGGGCACTATAAAGGCGTTCTATAAGTTTATTAGTAGGAAGTGGATAGTCAAAATGGGGTAGGGCCTTCAACAATGAAAGGGAGCAGTTTCAACTGCAGGCTGCCCGTTTCTTGCCTGAAAAATGGGTGAACAGCAGAGGAAAATCTGGTGGCGATCTTGGACCCCATTTGCCTGCGAGATTCAATTTTCAGGCAGGCCTTTGAATGGGCGCCAGCACTCCCACCCAAAACAGTCAGGATGCTGCTAAAAATATGCTTTTAGGAGTCCTATGCCAGTTGTAAGATCCTGATTGCAATTTCATGGAAAAATGGGCGGAGACACGAAATGCATACTGATCCCAGTTTTTTCAGGCATTGAAAGGCCTAACCAGTGGTCCTTAAAGGGACCGGTAGGGCTGCTCAGAAAAGGTAAGCTTTTGCTTCTTTAAAAAGATTTTTGTGTGGCCAGGAGGAGCACACACACACACACACACAATACATTCCACCTCCTTAGCTTGCAAAAAAAGAAATGTTTCTTTGAAATACACCAGGCACTTGTCTCATGATTTATGAATATTACAGTAAGTCAGGAAATAGACCATTCAGTGGGTTCGGATTTCTTCACACAAGTGAGGATTCCTGGCAAAGTCCTGCTGAGCCAAACAGATCTGCGTTGGTGGCATCTGATATGATGCGTAGAAGAAGGTAAGGCTGAGGTACTGCAGTTGATTAGTTGATGAAGACATCTTGCAGAATCTTCCCTCTGATGTCCCCTGCAGCAGCGAGTGAGGACACGGTTTGCATCACAGATGAGGTGGACATCTCGGAAATGGAACCCCTTCCTAGTCACATATATCAGTGGCTGCTTGATTGGTGCCTTTAGTGCCATGTGTGTGCCATCATGGATGAATAGGCTGCTCTGTGAAAGAGGACATCCGTCACCTGCATGGATGCATTCTATTTACATGGGTAAGATGGGTATAGAGGTATATGGGCCAAGTGCAGGCAATTGGGACTAGCTTAGTGGTATAAACTGGGTGACATGGACATGTTGGGCCGAAGGGCCTGTTTCCATGTTGTAAACTTCTATGATTCTATGATTCTATGCCCTGACAGCTCTCTGGTTAATGGTGCACCGATCCCCTATGGCAGCCATGAAGAATCTAGAGCCATAAAAGTTTAGGGCTGATGTCATTTAACTTGGCATGGACAGAGCAGTTGTGACAGTGGAACGAGTTTGAAAATCTGCGTGATGAAGTTGGCAGAGATGCGCAATGGCATCCTCGGAGGGATATGATAGGATGCACAGATCCTCAGACAGTTTCTCATAGGACCTATGAGGCCTGTACACATGTTCAGGAATGTTTGCCTTGCGGGGCCCTGTGTAAAGGTTCGGTTTGGGGCCCCTACATTCTACTAGACAATGATACTAAATACTATCTACTTAATCTGGTGTCAAAATTGCACATGTACAATCGAGAAAAAGCAAGTTTACAATAGGTAATATAAAAAATAGTTGACAAAATGACAGAGATCAACTATTATCATTGCGTAGATGTTCTTTCACTGGGTCCACTTGGGGCCCCTGATTGGCTCAGGGCCTCGTGTAATATCACGGGTTGCACAGACCTAATGCTGCCCCTGCACACATTAGGGAGGATCATACCTGGTGAACTGCTGTCCTCTGCCATACTGCCTGATTCTTCCAGCCTTGACATGCTGTTGCTGCAACTCCTCCTCCATTATGATGGCATAGAGTGGTATGTCCATGGGGAAAGCTATCCCTCGTCCCAAGTCAATCTGAGTGTGGATTTGGGGATGGGGAAGTCAATGGTCGCAAAATGTTTATCTGGAAAGAGAGGCAATCACTTTAGTAAAAAGAGGTGCAGGTGTCAGTAATTAGAAAATGTGAGGGGTTAAAAAAAGTTCCTTGGAAGCCTGTAATCAGTAAGTGAAGTTGGTGCCATCTTCAGCTCAGCATCTTCTCACTTACACTTGTCCGAATTGCGACGGGTGAGCTGTTAGCTTGGTTTTTTTGGTTGTAAAGTTACACCAATTGTAGTAGTGTCGCAAACCCAAGAAACTTCCGTGTACTTGAACTGTGCAGCTATACAAATGAGTCCCGATGAGCTTCTACGTGTGTAAGATTTACACTGTTAAAAATATGGAGGAAATTTTTGTTTAGCCTAATAAAGGCGCATAAGTGGCATAATATGCTAAAAGGCAAATTTCCTCAACCTTTTCAGCGTAATAACGGCGTTAAAATGACAAGTGCTGAAGGAACAATGGAAATTCAGGGTCAATCTTTTATATGTTTAATTTTACAAAGTAAGATCCCCTTTTTCTACCTAGTCCTGTATCTGACCAATCAAGTTGATTCACTTTATTGCAAGAATTCCTTTTTTAGTGTCAATCCCTTAGATAATAACTTATAATGAGCAAGTTTGAATTACTGAATTGAAACCGGACTTGCTCATATGTGGTAACTCCTTTTAATTTCTCCAGCCTTAAATAATGGCAACAAGACAGTACAAGAGAAGAACTGTTCTCTTTCAGGTCATCCTTGATACTTCTTGGTCTAACAACATAACCTTCCATTTCCCCTTGAAAAGCCTGGATGTGCCTAGCTCTGAACACTAATTGGCACCAGTTGTTGGCTCTAAAAGGTCCTTTGTTCTAAGACCGTTGTCTTTAGTAATATGGCTCTCAGCATTAATACTGTCTGTTTCCCCAAGTTCAGTAGGATTATACAGGGACTGAATTATCTGCCCAGTATCTTCTTGTCATTGGCACAGTACACTAAGAGCTTGGAATAATCTCAATACATGCTGCAAATGCACAGCAGTTCAGTCAGCATCTGAAAGAGAAAGATAGGTTAATATATCAGATTTGGCCCTTGATCAGAACATTCCCGACAACAGTAATCAGCAGAAGTTTTAATTTCTAAATTAAAATAAGATACAGATTATACTAAATAACAGAATCCAGGGACTGAATTTCATTCTTAGAGTTAGAGGGTACTTCTAAGTCATTTGAGTTTTATTCTCACAGTTTACTGTGCCCTCTGGATGCTTTGATTAGATTGCAAACATGTGCCTCCCACCCAGATTTTCTTTCTTTTTTAGTATGTAATGCTTACATGCAGAGCGGCAAAACAAATCTCTGAATAATGTATAATTTTTACTTTGTTGCACTGAGAAATTGATTGGGTTCAAAATTTAGATTCAGGTTATATCCCTGTGGGTATCACTGCAGTTAACATGTGTTTATATGCTCTGTGGGCATATTTCTTCATTAAAAAACAATTTTATTGAAAAAGTATCCTTAGAACACAGCATGCAAGGGTAAAATTATTCTTTTATACAAGGCAGTCAATGTAAGGGTGGTGTATATGACAAAGCAATGGAACTACAAAACGTTTATTGACAATCTTTTTTGACAAAAAGTGAATTTGTTGTAGCAGAATTGATTTTACTGTCTTCATTTCCCTTATAGGAAAATTATTGCAGGCCACCTAGGACTGCTGTCAAACATGCGTACAAATAATAAATAAGCTGGCTCCCAAGTGGTAATGGCTAACTGTGATTGGCTTGGAGTGACATCATTATTTTTATAATGGAAGTCTTGCTGAAGGAAAATTGTACCAATACCTGTAGTGAATTTAAGGCTTATTTCCTAGAGATGGAAGGGGGAAGGGAACAAACATGAATTACCCAGTGAAATTTGATTCGTTTTCATAGTTGCAGGCACAGAATGAATTGAATCTCACTAATTGTAAGCACTAATCAAATATGATTCAAAGTCAATTTTAGAAAATGTACAACTATCCCTGTAATTCCATCCTACTGAATTTTTACATTGAGTTTAAACAAATGTATATTGGAAGGTCCATGACGGTATTAGTAATATATTTTCTGCACTGATATCATACGAGTGAAAATCTGAATCCTATTGCACATATGTGGAAAAATCAACAGACTAAACCTACTTCGCACAATACTCCAAGATGTCAGGAAAGAAACTGGAAATTAATGGGAAACCAAAAATTCAGGGTTTTAATTTTTTTTACATATTCGGTTTGATGACAACAGGGTCCACCTAAAGTCAACTATAACAAGACAAGATGTTTTATAAAATGCAAGACATTATGAAATGCCTGGATAATTTTTGTGCTGTACCAAGGGACAATTTTCCAGGGGAACTGAATATTGTGATGCATCACATCCTGCTGCTCCGTTTAGTTACTGATCAAGGTGGATTGGAGTATTTGTATAGATATGGCTCACCTGATATCAGCAGCCTTCAAATACCTTGCACAAGCAGCTTTTCTTAATGTGTGAATATGGAAATGAGTGTTGGTTACAGTGGAAGAGCAGGCGGGCCAATGTGGAAATCCACCCCAAATTTGTTTTAGTGGTGTTGGTTGAAGGAGAAATGTTGGCCAGAACATCAGGAGAACTCCCCTGCTCTTCCTCAAATACTGCCATGGGATCTTTAACTTCCATCTAAGAGGGCAGGCGGGTGCTGGATTTAACATCTCGTCCAAAAGATGGCACCTCCAACAGTGCAGCACTCCCTCAGTACTGCACGGAAGTGTCAGCCTAGATTATGTCCTTCAGTCTCTGGAATGGGGCTTGAACCCATGACCTTCTGACTCAGAGACGAGAGTGCTACCACTGCCGGGTGTATCAGAATTTTGCTACAAGCAGACCTTACAAGTAAATTCTCTATTTTTGTTGAGCTATTAGGCACAACTGTTGTGCACTCCACAGCTGAATTACCAAACCTTTGTTGTTTATTCAGCATGGCTATTTATCTGCTTGCAAAATGTTCAAAAAGCATTATTAGAGGTGTCCAATAAGTCCATATTCTGCAGTTTCCATCAATTAAACCCTATTAACAAAATCACATACTGCAAAATTACCCATATCCACCATTTTGATCGGAGGCCATTAAAAGGGCTAAAAAAAATTCTAAAAAAGAGATAAATATAGCTTTTTCATCTTAAATACTATATATAGAATATGAATACAAAGTAATGTAGGAATGTATCATTGGGTTTATTTCATGTGTAGAAAATCATAATTCTCTACTGATGTTAATCCCTCTCCCTCACACTGTCTCTCAGTAACCCCTCTCACCTAGCGCCCTGTGTTACTGACTGAGTGGTGCTCATGAACGATGAGTCTTTCACACTTTTGAAATAACCCATTAATACAATACCACTAGTGTGATATCCTGTATTTCTTTACTGCCATGTATTAAGAAATTTGTTCTTGACATCTATAATGGATATTCTCAATTTATTGCAACCCTTTGCAGTTTTTAATCAGAATGTCAAGTCATTTGGCTCATTCTGATGACATCATTGGGAAGTAGACAGTTTAAAAATGACAATTTGTGAACTGTTTTAAGAGTAAGATAATTATAGAAGAGCTGCCTTAAATAATTTGAATGACAACATTAATACAATATTATGATAAAGTAATCAATCTCCACATGATATTAGAAGCCTGACAGCCCCATTCTGAGTTGACAAGGATAGAAGACATAATACAGTGATTGGTTAGATCCCATTTATTTTCCATGAGTGAATAATATAGGTTAGCCTCATGAGTGGAATAAAATTGGTTTTCCGACTAATTGCTGTGAAGTGTACTCTATGTATAGAAAGAGAAAGAAAGAACTTGCATTTACATAGTGCCCTTCATGACCTCTGGATATTCCGAAGCACTTCACAACCAGTCTTTTGAAGTGTAGTCACTGCTGTAATGTAAGGAATATAAGTCACTAGAATTTTATTGCTATTTTTGCTGCTGATTACTGCCAAGTCAAAAACAGAAAACATGGCATTACAATTCAACTTGTTGGTTTTAATAGCATAGGAACATAAGAACAGGAGTAGGCCATTCAGCCCCTCGTGCCTGCTCCACCATTTGATAAGATCATGGCTGATCTGTGATCTAACTCCATATACCCGCCTTTGGCCCATATCCCTTAATAACGTTGGTTGCCAAAAAGCTATCTATTACATTTTTCAATGTGATATTAAATCAGCAGTAATTACCTGATGGACTGAAAACACTAGGGAAGTAATTTTGACTTTGGATGATAGTGTAAAATGGATGATATCGAGTCAGTCACCAGTTATTGAAGTCAATGGAAATGAAAATCGGAAGAGATGTATAACAGGTGCACCACTCATACAATTCATAGGATACTCCTGGTCCATATTGGGTCTGTTGTTGCATGCTTGCCAAATGGGAGGAGGTAGAAAATTGCACACAAAACCATCCCTTGAAAGGCTGCTGCTAAAATTTAAAGGGATGTAGCTATTTAAAGGTAAGTGGTCACACAGGAGCTAAAAATAGTTGGCACCTTTAGTTATGAGGAGCAGCTGGAGAAAATGGAGCTTTTTCATTAGAATAAAAAAAGGTTAAGAGGAGATCTGATGGATATGTTTAAAATTATGAACAGTTTTGATAAGGTGAATCGTGAAAAATTATTTCCATTGATTGGTGAGTCGGTAACTGGAGAGTATAAATGTAAGATCACCAAAAAAACAAAGTGAGAGGTTAGGAGAAATTTTTTTACACAGAGAATTGTTAGAACACGGAATGCCACCAACAACAATAACTTGCAATTATATAACGCCATTGAAGTAAATAGAGAGGAAAATCGGTCGGAATGTACAACTCAGAGGCTGATCCACTATCACTCGTTTTGCGCCCCCCACTGATGTTGAATTTTACCTGCTATGATTTCGAAGGCTGTAAATATTTTTAGTGTACATCAGCCTTTCCAAAGGCTGCATGGACTCTAAGTCCCTCACGCATGGTTTCCAAGCACAGTGAATCTGTCATAGAGTGTGAACTCAACAGTTTCAGTTGGAACATTAATGAGATCTTCCTTGGAGTTGTCACTGATGCAGAATAGTACTCAACGGCAGTCTGCAGAGCAGAGACTCCTTGCCGCATGACATCACTCAATGATGTGCCACCTATTTATTGTGCTGCGTAAGGATGCAAATAATAGATCCATTCTTCATATAGCTGGCCCAGTGAGATCAAAATCATGAAGCGAACTAAACAGGGTCCATGGTAATGCTAGAAACCGTGAGCCCTTCTTTAGCTAACATCTCTGTCCTTGCCATGCACATGAGAAGTGCTTCACCCTGTATTTTCACTTCTAAATGACTAAAACCCTCCAATGTGTGTCTCTGACAGGTAACACCTGTCTGTCTGCACACTGATTGCCTTGGCAACGGGCAGTTGAAAAAACTGTCTGTACTCACCAAGCATTGTTCTGTGAATTATAAATGCGATTTCATTTCGAGGATTTCATTTTCACATCGTTCACCTGACGAAGGAGGAAGCCTCTGAAAGCTTGTGAATTTAAAATAAAATTGCTGGACTATAACTTGGTGTTGTAAAATTGTTTACAATTGTCTCTGACTGGTGTGAGCTTCAAGTGATGATGATGCTGAGTGCTGTAATGATGTTTGTCGCTGAGAGAGACCAGCTTCATATCCCTGGGCTCCTGGCATATGATAAATCAATGCACATAGTGAGAGGCATGTTGTCAGTGTACAGGCATTACAAGGCATGTTTCACAGCAAAACAAAATCAATGCTTTACACTTGTCAAAACACATTTTCACAAAGTATGCAATTAAAATTATATAACCTGGAGTATGTTCCTTTCTTCCAGCTTGCAAGTAACCTATGCTTCGAATTATGGCACTTTTGGAGGGGTGAGAGGTTTGGCCCGCTGAATCACTCAACCCATCTGGAGTTCTCAAGTGCAGTGAATCTGTGCCTTGCATTGAAGGTGGTCTTTTTCAGTAAAGAGGAAAAAAATATGCAATTAATGAGGGAATACTTTGTGCTCTGTATATTAGGCAGCAGGCCAATTTTAAGGCCATAGTTTACCTTGACATGAATTACCTTGCTTACAGAAAGCTTGTGAGAGTGCTTGAGGTCTGACTGATGCACTGCAATTTTCAGCTGTATGTGTAAATAATTATAGCCAGACTTCAATCTTTCTCAGCTGCATTATTCTAGGTTCTCCTTTTTTGATCTTGGTGTGCTATTTTGCAGCCATGATCATTATTTCCTTTTGTGTTGTGTTTGCAGCAGGTTATTTGATTGTCATCAGTATCTATCTACATATATGTGAGTTTCCATATATGGCAGAACATGTTTGTACATGCTCAATCCCATTTTCTTCCAGTCTGGCACTTTCTTCCAGATATCTTTACAGCATCTCCTGTTATATGACCCTACATTAGCCTCCTATGGGATGGTCTCCCACACCTGCTTCACCCTTTGAATATTAACGACTTGCCCCTGCACTCCATAGAAAGCACTTCACTGAGCCCTTACACCATTTACTTTGACCTGTAGATTTTGATCTGTAAATCTTTGTTTAAATCTTCTACACAATCCCTCCGTTTCTCATAGTTGATTGGCCCAATATTTAGATAGTTGCACTGTATTCTTGATGGTGCTTTTTGATTTGTCGCTTAGTTATGTGTTACTTTTAGCACATCCTCATGTATGTGAACGTCCAGAAAGCACACAAAAGAAAGTTGTGCTTTTCTCCACGTGGAAAAAACAATAAATATTTTAACTCCCATTACATGCGCTGCCTGTGTGCTAAGAGTAATTTCACACCCAACATAGTATATTGATTTGCTTGAATCTTAATGCATAATTAATATTGTTTTCCATTATATATGATGTCACTGAGGCCATCTGGTGTACAAAGACTAAATTTAAAAACATGTTACATATATGCATAAGGAGAAAAATAAGTATGGGGAAGATGTAAAAATAGAGGATGTTTGCCAATTTTAGAAATCGGAGTGTTAATCTAAACATCTTTGTTTATTTTAAGGATAATTAATATAAATTCTATTTAGTTAAATTTTCCACTGATTGAGTTTTTCTATAACCTTAACAGCAGAAACCCAGCCATTTGGATTTTGACTATGGTCATTTTCTTGCCTCTCATTTTCTTAACAACAACAACGAGTTGCATTTATATAGCACCTTTGATGTAGTAAAATGTCCCAAGGCGCTTCACAGGAGTGTTATCAACCAAATTTGACACTGAGCCACATAAGGAGATATTAGGACAGGTGACCAAAAGCTTGGTCAAAGAGGTAGGTTTTAAGGAGCGTCGTAAAGGAAGGGAGAGAGGTAAAGAGACGGAGTGGTTTACAGGGAGAATTTCATAGCTTAGGTCCTAGGCAGCTGAAGGCACAACCTCCAATGGTGGAGCAGTTAAAATTGGGGACGCGCAAGAGGCCAGAATTGGAGGAGTGCAGAGATCTCAAAGGGTTGTAGAGCTGGAGAAGGTTACAGAGGTAGGGAGGGGCGAGGCCATGGAGGGATTTGAAAACAAGGATGCGAAGTTTAAAATCGAGGGGTTGCTGGATCAGGAGCAAATGTAGGTCAGCGAGCACAGGGATGATGGTGAACGGGACTTGGTGCGAGTTAGGATACGGGCAGCAGAGTTTTGGATGATCTCGAGTTTATGGAGGATGGAAGATGGGAGGCCAGCCAGGAAAGTATTGAAATAGTCAAGTCTAGAGATAACAAAGGAATGGATGAGGGTTTGAGCAGCAGATGAGCTCAGGCAGGGGCGGAGACGGGTGATGTTACGAAGGTGGAAGTAGGCAGTCTTGGTGATGGAGCGGATATGTGGTCGGAAGCTCATCTCAGGGTCAAATAGGATGCCAAGGTTGCAAACAAACTGGCTTAGCTTCAGACTGTGGCCAAGGAGAGAGATGGACATGTGTGCATCTTCTGCTTGCGTAGATTGTACTGAAAGTTATGTTGAAATTAATTACTTGGTCTTTACTGATTCATTTAAACATTCAAACCTTGAGAGTTTTGATTTCCCATCAGGGAGAATGAAGGATACAACTGAGCAACACATCCGTGTTTTCAAGAGTTTGCAGCTTATCTGCTTAAAGTGACCCTGAGCTGACCATTGCTCAGATGATTAAAATAACACAGAGAAGTGCTATTTATAAATTTAATGCTGGTTGGTGGGATATGTGTTTGATTTACGATGGAGCCTGTGGTCTTGGGCAACCTTCAGAACCAGTTAATAAACCAATTGCAAGAAAATCAATGTTAAACAGATACTCTGCTCCATCATTAAATTAACTCGAGATCTACAGGTGAGCTACTTGCTATCAGGTTATTTTAACTTCCCCCAGCAGTAAACTCCCACACTTTCCCCGAAAGCTCATTAACAAGGCCTTAACAAGCAACAGCACAATTACTTTTTAAAAATGTCATTATCAAATTCACTGTCCCTTTGTTGGACACTGCTACAAGTTTGAGTCTTACGTACAGTAAAAACATAGAAACATAGAAAATAGGAGCAGGAGTAGGCCATTCAGCCCTTCGAGCCTGCTCCGCCATTCAATATGATCATGGCTGATCCTCTATCTCAAAATCATATTCCCGCTCTCTCCCTGTACCCCTTCATGCCTTTTGTGTCTAGAAATCTATCTAGCTCCTTCTTCAATATATTCAGTGATTTGGCCTTCACAGCCTCCAGTGGTTGAGAATTCCACAGGTTCACCACCCTCTGAGTGAAGAAATTTCTCCTCATCTCACTCCTAAATGTCCTACCCCGTATCCTGAGACCGTGACCCCTCATTCTAGACCCCCCAGCCAGGGGAAACATCCTCCCTGCATCCAGTCTGTCTAGCCCTGTCAGAATTTTATATGTTTCAATGAGATTCAATGAGTAGTACTAGTCATTCCTGTAAGCGGTCTGACTGTCTTACATTTAGGGGTGTGTCCATATTGCCGATTATCTAACTATACGATAACATAACCTGGTGGTGAAACAAATTGTGATCCAAATTGAATATTCATGTCTTCGCACACACTGTCACGTGCGCCACTCCAATTTTTTGAAGGTGGATTGAGGAAACACTTGGCAAGATGTGGCCAAATATGAATTGTTAAGTTGCTGTATTTGCCATCTGTATTTGTTATGATCAGACTGGCTGGGGGTAATTTTGACTTTGAGTGGTAGTGTAAAACAGGTGATATTGACTTCAATGGAAATTGAAATTTTGAGAGATGTATAATGGGTGACTGATCCGATCGTCCATTTTACACTATCGCCCAAAGTCAAAATTATCCCCATTTAGTTTAATCCATACAAATTGTCTTTGTATAATAATACAAAATAATAAACATGATGGCCATGATTTTAGTGGCGGGAACTCAGCGAGTGGGTAAATAATCGTGTGGGAAACCCGTAAATAATTTTAGCGTGTCGGATTGAGCGATCACAACTCAATTGAAAGCACTTCATTTTACTTTTGGGTTTCGCGTCTCCAAGCTACGCAGCAGGCGTACTGCGCACCCGCATGACGTGATGTGAATTCGAGTATTTAAAGGGCCAATGCAAGAATGGATTTTGAAGGAGAAAGGAGGAAGCATCGAGATGGAAGGGCATAGAGCTAAGGCAGCACCCAGGTTCACTGACGCATCCCTTGAGGTTCTACTGGCTGGTGTGCGAACAGGAGGGTGGTGCTGTACCCACCTGATAGGAGGAAGAAACCTACTTCTGCCACCAAGAAGGCGTGGCAGGAGGTGGCAGAGGTGAGCAGCAGTAACACAGTGCCTAGGTCTTGGCTGCAGTGCAAGAAACGTTTTGATGACCTAACCAGGTCAGGGAAATTAAGTTGCTGATTCACCCGCCCCCCCCACCCCCACTCCGTCACTCTGTGTTGGCACGTCTGCTCCATCACATAACTCCTCACACACACTTAAGTTTCAGCAGTAGCAACCATCCTTCACTTTCTAAGCACTTCCTCAACTCCCCATTTATTCCCCCACCACTGCCACTCACCCCAATCCTGAAGCAATGTGATGTATCTGTCTAATAGTCACTCTCAGATGCCTCTCTTTCATGGTCAACCTCACCTAAAGCAATGCACTCATCGGGTGAATACGTCACCTTCAGTCACTCACAGATCTGTTGTTTGTCCCCTTGTAAGAGAAGAGAGCGCAAAATGCAAGGGAGAGGACCAGAACTGGAGGTGGCCCACCACATAGTGGAGCTGACAGATGTGGAGGAGTTGGCAATGGAAATAAGCGGGACTGTTGCATGCCTATCTGTCGAAGATGGAGACTGGCAACCCGTAGTTGGCTAGTGATAGAACTTACACACACATGAGGAATTGATTTTATTAATGATTGAACTGTTCCAGACCTCAGTATGGTCATTGGAAAGATTGTCACTTTTCCGATGAGTAATTAATATCGGTTTCTGGTGTTTTCCAGGACCTTCACGCTTTCCAGAAAAATCTGCTGAAATGGAAGAAAGCGACTTCTCAGAGGATCTGATTCCTTCTGAGGGCGCACATGATAGGACATACAGATAATCACATTTCAGTGGGTCATGTGAGACAGTTAGCTGGGTTTTCACCTGGTGATTCACCACTCACAAATGTGCACGAGCAGATACTGATGGCAGGGGTAGTTGAGGAGAATCAGCATTGGGGTGGGCGCTCTCCTCTCCAAACTCTGCTCAGCTGGACACAGATGCTGAACCCCGGGAGCCATTGTTGAGAATAATAGAGGTACAGCTCCGCCTTTGTGAGGTACTGGAAAAATTGCCACACACACTCCACAATAGTGGAGAGGATGGAGGAGGCCAACTCCATCGCTAGTGGATTGTTGGCACCGGTAAGTGCAAAAATGTCCACGATGGAGATTTTCATTGAGAAAATTGAGATTCAAGCACGGATCTCAAATGAGTCCATGCAGGCTACGACAATGGCCGTGCAAGCTCTGGATGTCAACATGTCTGCCTTAAACGGGCTGACAGATACCTTATCCGTAGCCTTACAACATAGCATATCTGCTCCCCAACCTGCTGTCCAGCAGGGTGGTGGGAGTGATGTTGCACCGGCATGGGAGAGGGATGATGGCAAAAGGGAACATCGAAACGGGGACTCCACTCAAAGCACTCCTACGTCTCACCTGTTGCACCCCCCCCCTGCACCCCCCCCCCCCGCACCCCCCCCCCCCCCGCACCCCCCCGCACCCCCCCGCACCCCCCCCCCGCACCCCCCCCCCCCCCATCAACTAGAACCCACAATGCTGCCTCCTCTCTCGATGGCTGAGTCTGCCCCTGCACGGGTGCAGGTGGAGCAGTCTTTGGCAGGGCCCTCACGGGCTCCAAATCCCAGACACCATAGGTAGTGAGCATCTCAGCAGTCAGGGCAGGTATCTGAGCAACCTGCCACTACCTCTGTTGAAGCCACAGGGGATGCACCACATAGAAGCAGTAGCAAGAGAAAGGCTGAACATGAAAGCATGTGTGATGAGATGTCATGTTATTCATTTATATACTTTGTTTGTTACGGCACATTAAATTCAATCATTATCACCACTGCTACATCTTGGCCATTATTGCATCTCATATGTGAATTCACCCTTTCATTTACTTCATCATGAATGCCAAGACGTGACAGCACCCATTAGGCAGGTGTGCAATGGGTGTGTGCGTGGTTGAAGGACCGTTTTGTGTAAAGGGATTGGGGGGGGGGGGGGGGGGGGGGGAGTGGGTTGGTGGTGGTGCTTGTTCCAGGCAGCCTGAGTAGCTCAAAGTCTTCAATTTGTACATCTCATTATGAGAACCTGTTGGAGATGAAGGAATCCTTGGCATCATGGGCAGCAATGTGCGTTGCTGCTCTGGAGATGGGTTCCCCATCTTCATTTCCTCCTCCTCCTCCTCCTTTTCTTCACTGTTGCCACCAGCTGAGGATGCTTGATGAGCGCATTCATCCTCCTCCACCTGTAACTCTCTCCGCTGCACTATGTTGTGCAGGGCACAACACACCACGATTATTCTGTGCACCCTCGCTGGTTGGTACTGAGGGCACCTCCAGACCTATCCAGGCACCTGAAGCACATCTTCACCATGCCTATGACCCACTCAATGACAGACCTGGTGGTCATGTGACTCTGGTTGCACCGCTGTTGTGCCTCATTGGTGATGTTTCTCACAGGTGTCACGAGCCACGTCGACAGGGGATATCCATTGTCTCCAAGGAGCCAGCCCTTAAGTCTGTCTTGTGCGTGGAAGAGGCCGGGATGTTGGACTGGTGCAAAATGAATGAATCATGACAGCTGCCAGGGAATTTGACACACACCTGCAGAAATTTCTCCCAGTGGCCGCACACCAGCTGTGCATTGATGAAGTGATATCCATTTCAGTTTATGAGCACTCCTGGCTCATGTGAGGTCCTCGGATTGCTACATGTGCAATCGATTGCGCCCTGCACCCATGGGAAGCCAGCCAGAGAGCTGAAACCCATTGCCCTCTCAGTCTGGCTGATGTCGTCGATGGGGGAGTTGACGTAGTCGGATGCCCTGGCAAACAAGCTATCCATGACCTGTCGTATACACTTATGTGCAGACGACTGAGACACCCTGGTGATGTCCCTGGTAGCGCCCTGGAAGGATCCAGAGGCGAAGAAATTGAGGGCAGTGTTTACTTTAATTATGACGGGCAATGCATGGCCACCAGGCCCATCCGGGAACATCTCTGCTTGAAGGAGCGTGCAGATGTCTGCAACTACCTGGCGACTCAATCTCAGCCTACGTAGGCCGTGCACTTCAGAGAGGTCCAGGAAGCTCAACCTCTGCCTGTAGACCCCTCTCACGTGGGTAGTGCGTCCTGCAACGTCAGCCCCTCTGTTGGTCCCCTCTCTGCTCTTCTGCAGGTCCTTGTTGCACACCTCTGCCTTGTGCACCTGCAGATCCCAGAACTTCACGATGATGATTTTCCTCCTCCTCAGGTGTACTCTGGAATAGATCCATTGTGGCCCCCCCCCACCCACCCCATCCTGATGTTGTCAGTTTGAGGGGCTCCAAAATGTTGGTAAAATTGTCTGAACACAAGAATTCTCAGTCTTAACAAAGAACTCTCAGTCTAAACACAAAGAACTCTGAGCCAAACGTTTGTCTGAGAGAACTGAGTGCCCAGCTGCAATACCTCACCTTTTATTGAGATGTGTCAATCACTGGTTTAAAGGGCCAGATGAGCATCGGCTGCAACTCGCCTGTTTCAATAGTGTGTTTCAGAAGTCATTGGAGACACGTTCAGGAGAAGTAAAATCCGTTTCTGTTTCAGAATACACAAAAAGTTATTCTCAAAGTATTTAAAGTACCTAAATTGCCCCTTTAACTATCGGCCCACCAGCTTTAAGTGGGGATGGGTCTTCCGGGTTTCTGTTACTCGCACACATCCTAACGTATCTGGGTTAAACCCGGAAATGGGCGCGTTGGAGCCGGGATGCGATCCCGCTCTAAAAGCAACTATTTTTACTGCCAAATCGCCACCAACCCCAAGGGTTAAAATTATTGGGGGTTAAAATTATCCCCGATTTGCTCCCCCACATCAGTTGGTCACCTTGCTTTACTTAAACAAAATAACTGTCTTTCTCCATTTTAACCTTCTGAGCCTGACAAAAGCTCGCCCTCACAGATTTCTGTTTAAAAACTGTTAGTGAGCTTTACTGTCCCTATTTTTAATCTCTCTCTAGTCACAGCCTGAGGGAGGAGCCTGCTGAGTATCGGGAACCAGGGACACCCGTCACAATGGGTATGAGGTGTTTATCGATAATCGAGACAGGCTAACAAATAGCTTATTCTTTACAGTCTTTTGGGAATTGGCTTCAATGCCCAGCCCAATAGTATTTAAACCATCTTTTGTCTAGGTACTTTTTAAAAACTTATGTGAATATATTTTGCTTTATTTATATTTTTACATTTAAATGTAATTCTTCTTCAAATGCTTTCTGTGGAAAAAAAGATCAAAAATCCCAAAACATGACTGGTGCAAAACAGTAAAGGAAAAAATATTAGCATAAGAACATAAGAACATAAGAAATTGGAGCAGGAGTAGGCCAATCGGCCCCTCGAGCCTGCTCCGCCATTCAATAAGATCATGGCTGATCTGATCCCAACCACAAATCTAAAGAACACAAGAAGTCGGAGCAGGACCCGGCCACATAGCCCCTGGGCCCTCTCCCCCACCCACAGGGCATTGACCGATCCGAACTCAGCTTCATGTCCAATTTCCTGCCCGCTCCCCATAACCCCTAATTCCCTTTACTTCTAGGAAACTGTCTATTTCTGTTTTAAATTTATCTAATGATGTAGCTTCCACAGCTTCCTGGGGCAGCAAATTCCACAGACCTACCACCCTCTGAGTGAAGAAGTTTCTCCTCATCTCAGTTTTGAAAGAGCAGCCCCTTATTCTAAGATTATGCCCCCTAGTTCTAGTTTCACCCAACTTTGGGAACATCCTTACTGCATCCACCCGATCAAGACCCTTCACAATCTTATATGTTTCAATAAGATCGCCTCTCATTCTTCTGAACTCCAATGAGTAGAGTCCCAATCTACTCAACCTCTCCTCATATGTCCGCCCCCTCATCCCCGGGATTAACCGAGTGAACCTTCTTTGTACTGCCTCGAGAGCAAGTATGTCTTTTCTTAAGTATGGAGACCAAAACTGTATGCAGTATTCCAGGTGCGGTCTCACCAATACCTTATATAACTGCAGCAATACCTCCCTGTTTTTATATTCTATCCCCCTAGCAATAAAAGCCAACATTCCGTTGGCTTTCTTGATCACCTGCTGCACCTGCATACCAACTTTTTGATTTTCTTGCACGAGGACCCCCAGATCCCTTTGTACTGCAGTACTTTCCAGTCTCTCGCCATTAAGAAAATAACTTGCTCTCTGATTTTTCCTGCCAAAGTGCATAACCTCACATTTTCCAATATTATATTGCATCTGCCAAATCTCCGCCCACTCACCCAGCCTGTCTATATCCCCTTGCAGGTTTTTTATGTCCTCCTCACTCTCTACTTTCCCTCCCATCTTTGTATCATCTGCAAATTTTGATATGTTGCACTCGGTCCCCTCCTCCAAATCGTTAATATAGATTGTAAAGAGTTGGGGACCCAGCACCGACCCCTGTGGAACACCACTGGTTACTGGTTGCCAGTCCGAAAATGAACCATTTATCCCAACTCTCTGCTTCCTGTTCGATAACCAATCCTCCACCCATGCCAGAATATTACCCCCAATCCCGTGATTTTTTATCTTAAGTAATAATCTTTTATGTGGCACCTTGTCGAATGCCTTCTGGAAGTCTAAATACACTATGTCCACTGGTTCCCCTTTATCCACCCTATACGTTATATCCTCGAAGAACTCAAGCAAATTTGTCAGACATAACTTCCCCTTCATAAAGCCATGCTGACTTTGTCCTATTAAATTATGCTTATCTAAATGTTCTGTTACTGTCTCCTTAATAATAGACTCCAAAATTTTACCCACCACAGATGTTAAGCTAACTGGCCTATAATTTCCAGCCTTCTGCCTACTACCCTTTTTAAATAACGGTGTTACATTAGCAGTTTTCCAATCTGCCGGGACCTCTCCTGAGTCCAGGGAATTTTGGAAAACTATCACCAAAGCATCCACAATCCCTACTGCCACTTCCCTCAAGACCCTAGGATGGAAGCCATCAGGTCCAGGGGATTTATCCGCCTTGAGTCCCATTATTTTACTGAGTACCATCTCCTGAGTGATTTTAATCGTATTTAGCTCCTCCCCCCCCCGAGAGTCCCCTGTTTGTCCAGTGTTGGGATATTCTTAGTGTCCTCTACTGTAAAGGCTGAAACAAAATATTTGTTCAGCATTTTTGCCATCTCCATGTTTCCCACCATTAATTTCCCGGTCTCATCCTCTAAGGGACCTATGTTTGTCTTAGCCACCCTTTTTCTTTTTATATAACTATAGAAACTCTTGCTATCTGTTTTTATATTTTTTGCTAATTTCTTTTCATAATCTAACTTCCCTTTCTTAATCAATCCTTTAGTTACTTTTTGCTGTCTTTTGAAGAATTCCCAATCTTCTATCCTCCCACTAAGTTTGGCTACCTTATATGTCCTTGTTTTTAGTCGGATACTATCCTTGATTTCTTTACTTAGCCACGGATGGCTGTCATTTCTTTTACACCCTTTTTTCCTCAGTGGAATATATTTATTTTGAAAGTTGTAAAATAACTCCCTAAATGAACACCACTGCTCATGTACCGTCTTACCCTTTAATCTATTTTCCCAGTCCACTTTAATCAATTCCGCTCTCATACCATCATAGTCTCCTTTATTCAAGCTCAGTACGCTTGTTTGAGAATCAACCTTCTCACCCTCTAATTGGATATGGAATTCAACCATGTTGTGGTCGCTCGTTCCAAGGGGATCCTTAACTAGGACATTATTAATTAATCCTGACTCATTACACAGGACCAGGTCCAAGGTTGCCTGCCCCCTTGTAGGATCAGTTACATACTGCTCAAGAAATCCATCCCTGATGCACTCAATGAACTCGTCCTCAAGGCTGCTCTGCCCAATTTGATTTGTCCAGTTAATATGATAATTAAAATCCCCCATAATTATGGCTGTTCCCTTATTACATGCCCCGACTATCTCCTGATTAATACTTCTTCCAGCAGAGTTGCAACTATTAGGAGGCCTATATACTACGCCCACTAATGTTTTTTTTCCCTTATTATTCCTTATCTCCACCCAAACTGTTTCATTATCTTGATGCTTTGTCCCAATATCATTTCTCTGTATTACAGTGATTCCTTCCTTTATTAACATAGCCACCCCACCTCCCCTTCCTTCCTGCCTGTCCTTCCTGATTGTTAAATACCCTGGCATTTTCAGTTTATCTTCCAGTTCCTCCACGTAATGCCCATCTTTATTGTTGTTGCCATCAAACAACAGCAGAAAGCATTCCTCAGTGCTGAATATACTTGGTTTAATGCAAAAGATCTAATTTTATATTATCTAATTTTATGTATCAGAGTGACTGCTGTACCAGGAAGTAACTGTTTATCATGATTACTATGTAATCAGTATCCATTTCATTAAAAAAATAAAAATGATAGATTCTACTTTATAGTTTTGTTGTGTTTTATTATTATTATAAGATGCCTGTATGATCAGATACATTTGTAAGGCAGTTATTGAGCTGTAGACAGGTAATGGTGGGAGATGAACCAGTTTCACATCACAAAATGCTGGCTGTATAATCAAAGTCACTAATGACATCATCTGTGACTGTGACCATGGTGCCCTATTGCTCCTGGTCATTTTGACCTTTCTGCACCCTTTATCATGGTCGACCACACCATCCTCCTCAATTGCATCTTCCCTGTTGTCCAGCCCAGTAGGACTGCCTTCATTTGGCTCCACTCTTACCTATCCAATCATTGCCAGAACATCTCCAACAACGGCTTCTCTTTCTGCCTCCGCACCGTTACATCTATAGTTACCCAAGGATCTATGTTTGGCCCCCTCTTTTTTCTCATCTACATGCTGCTTCTTGGAAACGTCATCTGAACATAATAGGCCTCGATATTAACCCCCCACGATGGGCAGGAGAGGGTCCGAGGGGTGTATAAAAATGAAAAAATGGGGAACGTGACCCCAACACGCCGCGCACGCGCCTGCTGCCGTTTTTACAGCGGCGGGTTTCAAGGTGTCCATGTGTCCCGCCATGGAGAGAGGGGACACTTCATTAACACATTTAAATCGGGCTCACACAGTGCAATTGAGAGTCCGATTTAAATTTTACAGTTGCTGCACAGCTTTCCCAGGGGTCAGGAAACCCGCCATGAAAGGGAGGCGAGACCTGCTGGCTCCACATGGCAAATGCCTTTTCCAGCACACCTTGTGGACCGGGAGGAGCAGACGTGCTCCCCCGATCCCTCAAGGAAGCCTTCGGCCTCCCCTCTGCCGATCGCGGCCTCTCTCGCCCAGCCGTGTTCGCTGACCCACCCCCACTGCCCCCAGGCCCCGATGGCCTCTCCCACCAATCCCAGATTGCAACTGACCTCCCCACCCCTCGCCCCCCACCACCACAAGCCCCAATGTCAACCTTCCTCTCACCTGATTGCTGGACACCGGCCCCAAGGTTTTCCGGCTGCGGCCTCCTGCCGCTGGTTTTCCTGCTCGGCAGCCGGCTAGGCTATCAATTTGCCCGGCTGCTGGGCAGGAAAGAAGAAAAAATTATTAATAAGGTCCTGCTGTTAAATTAGCGAGAAGCCCTTGCTGGGTTCTTCAGATGTTTTCGGCCTCCCTCACACCCTCCCCGTATATATCGGGGCCATGGGGTCAGCTTCTATATATATATATTGATGGCACCCAGCTCTGCCTCTCCACCAGCTCTGTCTCTTTGCTTGTCTGACATCCAATCTTGGATGAGCTCCAATTTCCCCCAGTTAAACATTAGGAACACTGAAGTCTTTGGCTCCGACCACAAATACTGTACCCTTGCCATCGATTCCACTCCCCCTCCTCCTGTCACTGTCTCATATTGAAACCGACTGCTCAGAACCTCAGTACCTTATTCGACTCCAAGCTGAGCATCCAATTTCATATCCTCTGCATCACAAAGACCATCTATTTCCACTTCCATAACATCCGCCTCTGCACCCGCACCAGCCCATCTGCTGCTGAAACCCTCATCCATGCCTTTGTCACCTCCAGGCTCTACTATTCCAATGCTCTCCTGACTGGACTCTTAGCTTCCACCCTCCGTAAACCTCAGCTCATTCAAAACTCTGCTGTCCAAATCCTATCGCGCACCAAGTCCCACTCACCCATCATCCCTGTGCTCGCTGAACTACATTGGCTCTCAGTCCCTCCAATTGAAAATTCTCTTCCTTGTGTTTAAATCTCTTCATGGCCTTGTGCCCCCCTACCTTTGTATATAACTGCAAGTTGTTGCTTTAAAATCTGGACTAAAACTTTCGTGTGTACTTTTGTGAAATATTTTGTTGTTTATTAGGTCTCAGTCATGCTTAGAACATTTAAAGATAGATTACTTAAATCTAGGTTCTGTAGATTGCAGAGTGCATTGCACAATGGCCCAAGACAAGATTGATAACTATATGCCTATTTTCTAAATTCCAGCTTTGTTCCAATACCTGAAATATTAAATGTGAAATGTATATTGAATGTCCTGGATGTATTTTTAACGGCATTGCGGATCTGAATTTACTTGTAGATTTTCTTCTTTCTTCAAATAATGCACCCTCCACATAACATAGGAGTGAGGCCCAGCTTCTGGAGAAGCTATTTACTATCACTTTCTAAATCATGGTAGATTTCATTCGAACTGTTTTATTGCAACCTGTACAATTTAATCTTACTTCAACTAGAAATTCAGGGGGTGAAATTAGTCTTTGGCAGTAGTGTGACATCGGAGGAAGAGAATCGGCAGCTCGTTTTACACCCCGCCCGTTATACACCCGCCCGATTTACACCCCGCCCGATTTTATTTTTCATCAAAGACCAATTTTACCCCCCACGAGTATCACTAGATGAAAATTATTACATTGTTTTAGTTTCTGTTATCATACAATTGGCACAAGTAAATAGATACTTTAGCAAAATACATCTTTAATGCCTCAAGACTGTTAATTATCACCATTCACATTAGTAGTTATCAGTAAAAGACAGTTGCACCCACAACTGAATATGGCAGCTGAGGGGTTCATTCACATCGTAACATAATAACATGATCTGAAGTTAAATCTTGGCAAAAGAAACTTAATGTTATCAAAACAAAGGTTAATCTCAGGGAGGAAGCGGCCCTTATTAAAGGTTTACAAGCTTTCATACATTACACAGAAATCCTAAGGATCATGTGGGACATACAGTAAATAAAAATAAAACATTGTTTATATATTTCCAGCTGGCCTAAATGTATGCTTACATAGAGCACGTGAAAACTGATCGCAGAGATAAAAAGAAAAACCATAAATGCTGAAAATTTGAAATTAAAACAGAATGTGCTGGATGCGCATACAAGGTTAGTCATCAAGAATGTTTTGAGTGAAGCCATTCTTTAGAGCCTATTTTCTGGTTTTATTTCTTGTTAATTGATGATGCAGTAGGTCAATCATTTATCCTGAGCTAATATTGTCATAATAGACCATTAGCTTTCTGTAAAGATAAATGCTCTCATGTCACACACTTGCATCTAAAGTACATAAGGAAAAAGTAGATACATATTTGAAGCAGAGGAAGACACGAGGCTATGGGGAGACTGAGGTTACTTAGATTATTCTAGCAAAGAGCCCACACATACACAAAGGGCCGAGTGGCCTCCTTTGGTGCTGTAAACTTCTGTAGTTCAATTCATCAACTTTATATTTGCCATATCTCTATTATGCATCAGATTATTCCACTGTGGCAGATGTAAATTGACTACTTAGCTGAAACAAGCAGCTTGAGATAAACGTCCACTTGCATGTTTTCAGTATTACTGAATCTGCAACGCATTAAAATATTAACATGTTTATATGTGCTATATGCATCAAAACAACATTTTAACTGTATGTCAACCAGGTAAGGTAAACTCTCATCAACATTTTGTCAGTGTGGAGTGTTTACCTGAGATGTGCTTTCATGGGGAAAACATTAGCATATCTACATGATAGTGTACCATTTTCAGATTTGTTTGACTGTTACATCTCCAATGCAAGATACCAGTAAAACTACTAAATATTTAGTTTTGTGTCAAAGTCCAACTTGACTATTTTTATTATATTAATCTGTCACCAAATGCAGATGAGGTAATATAGCTGCAAGCAGCCTCACATGCACACTTATATAAATAAAAAGATTTTAAGAGATTCCTGATTCTGGCAATTGGAATCATGTTCAAAAGAATTCAGAATACAGCAAACAACCTAAAATAAAGTTTTCCAACATGTTTTGAAAGCAGTAGCTAAGGTTTTTGAATGGAAAGAATAATTACTTTATATTATTGTTGCAAAATCATAGGTATATTTAACTTCCGGCAAACTTGCTAATACAAGTTAGTTATCTTTGTTTAAGAAACAAACACCAAAGATCTGGCTAATGAGAAGCAATTTTGGAGCCGGAGTCAAAGATTCTATCAGCATGTAAATCAATGGACCACCCCCAGACCTGATGAACTTTGGAGGTAATTTTAACCTAATCCTCCCAATAGGAAGCTGCCAGGACTCAATGGTAAGTATAATTGGGTGATGTGTATAGCAGGAGGCTGATCTAATCTAGTCAGGTTAAGTAAAAATTACGCCTTTGGTACAATCAGTGGCAGAGTATCTGGGTGGGTGCTCCCTGGCACTTACACCCCCTCCCCCTACAGATTTTTTGCCCTTTTAGTTAAAACAAGAGCAAATATGTCTAGTGCATGTTTTTTAATAGAGAATATTTTTATCTTTAACTTTTTTCTATAGCTGTCCTCTCAGGCTGCTAGCTATGTGTTCTACTTTGTATCAACTGCTGTGTTCTACCTCCGCCACAGACAATGACCGATCTGATTTCCACAGAACCCTCTAGCCAATCATATCATGGTACAAATAAAACCTTTAAGAAACTTTCAAATTGTTACATAGTATGGGGTTCCAATTATAGGATCAACTGTGATACAAGGCTGTATTGGGAAAACCATAGGTTTCTATGGAAGGATGAATGGGCTGAATGGCCTCCCTCATGTGTACCTTTTTCTGTTATCTTTGAGAGCTGATTTTATAATACACTACCCAGTTGGTTGTGAATGAATAGTAATACATTTCCTTTGACGGTGTGGTTTAGATGCAAATCCAAAGTATTTTGTGTAAAAAATTCTGACTTGTAGAATAAGTACTAGGGAAGGCCATTGAAACAAATACTATAAAATGGTTTATGAAGCAAACAGATTGCAAAAATCACAAAGCAAGTTAGTCACTAATCAAAAACAATGTGAAAAAGAGCTTGAAAATGAACATTCAAAAACATTAAACATGAAACGTATAATAGTTGAGCCATACAGAGTGGGAAGATCACCGGTTCTGTGCTGAGTTAGCTGATCTTAGCTGGCACAGCTTAGAGGTACTATAACTGGTGTAAGGGAGGAGAAAATCAGCCAGGATTCAGACTCTAGATCACTACCCAGCAGCCCTTAATGGAATCACACTTTTAAGGATATCAGGTGACAGCCGAATCAGACTATTCTGTGATTTCACTCTCTCTCCATAGCCAAGTACCCCGTAGACACTCACCAAGACCACACACAAATAATGAGTTCTTTGGCATGGTACCAGAGGGTTCCCAACACCCATGGTGCTGAACCACATCAAGGAGTCAACAATTTCAGGAGATGGGATCAGAATAATCAGAAAACATGATATGGACAAAGGAAGGTGTTAGAATGGACAATTAATTAATGCAGGTGGGGATTAAGATCAAATCAAAAAGATTGGCTATTGCAATAATAATCCCTATAGCCCTAAATTATAGTTTATCTCATAACAAGCAGAACTGACTCAGTTAAACTTGCCAAGTCTTGACAGTAAGTTGTAGTTATAGTTATATTGATGTATCAAGTAATGGATATCTAGGGATGAGATCAAGGGCTTCAGCCTAATCTAGGGATTCAGATGTTCATGCACATTTCAAAACCAAAGATTATCAAAATCATCTGTACATGATTAGTTTATAGTGTTTAACTCACTCTCCGATAGCTGTTATTTAAGATATATTGGTTTTCAAGTTATACAGTTAAACCATTTAATATTTTTTTCTGAAGTGCTCCAGTGCTTTTTTGTCATTTTTGGGATACTTCCAGTGCAATGCAGAATGATGTTCACAGATGAGTATTTCAGTCCAATGTGTCAACATTACTGCAGTAAATCACAAGAAATGTGCGTATGCAGTAAATATATATGGAGACTGACTATAAATACTTTCCATTATGGTGCACACATAATTCTTGAAGTTGAATGACTGATCTTCTCCAATCAGAATTCCACCTCTGTGACAGCACTAATCAAAGTTCCAAATAACATCCTCTGTGATTGTGACCATGGTCCATTTTCCCTCCTCGTCCTCCTCAGCCTCTCTGCGGCCTTTGACACGATCAACCACACCATCATCCTTTAATGCCTCTCCTTTGTTGTCCAGCTTAGTGGGACTGCCCTCGCTTCAATCCAATCATAGCCAGACCATCTCCAGCAATGGCTTCTCTTCCCACCCCCACACTGTTACCTTGGAAATCCCCCTTTCCTTTCTCAGTTACATGCTGCCCTTTGGCCACATCATCCAAAGATATGAAGGGTGATTTTAACCAGCTAAAATTACCAGGTCACTTACCCGTCTTGGAGCCACTGGGAATTGACCTTCCCTGATTTTAACCTGCTCAACTGAGCAGGTAGCAAGGACACCCGTCCAAAGCCACGTGAGTCCTCTTTAACCGATGGATGTCGGGTCCTGATGATGTCCCAGAGAGCCATTCCTAGCCCGCAGCTCGTTAAATACATTCAAATAGCAAAAGCATATTATAAACAGCCAGCGTGGATTTAGAAAGGGAGAAACCTGCTTGATCGACGTTCTTGTCTTCTTTGAGAATATAACAAATAAAGTAAGTTACAGAACTCTCTCTGAGATAGTATAGCTGGACTATCAAAAAGCCTCTGACAACATCCCACATGAAAAATGTCTGGTAAGACTTAAAATACATAGGAATCCAGATTAGAACATGGGACTGGATAAGAAATTGAATAAAAAATAGGAGAGAAAGTACTCATGACAGGTGTAATCTAAGACCAGGACAGGGGTGTTATGTGGAGTGCTGTAGGGGTTAATGTTGGGTCCCTGTTGTTTCATCTCTACATAAATCACCTGGATGTAGTAACCAAGTTTGTTAAAAAGAAAAACAAACTACAAACTACAAGTGCTGGAAATTTGAAATAGAAGCAGAAAATGCTGAAAACACACAGCCGGTCAGTCAGCACCAGTGGAGAAAAGATAATGGGCCAGAATTTGCTGTAGCTGGGCATCTAATGGCATCGGTCATCAGTTAGACTTGCCCCTGCACCCTTCAGCTCAAAGAATTTTTGCCCACAAAGTTGCTGAAAGTGCGAGCTGATAATGGAGCAGCGAGGGAAACAGGGCATCTGGGATCTGAGTCAACAGGACACTCAACAGGGGATCTGAGTCAACAGGACAATCAACAGGGGATCTGAGTCAACAGGACACTCAACAGGGGATCTGAGTCAACAGGACACTCAACAGGGGATCTGAGTCAACAGGACACTCAACAGGGGATCTGAGTCAACAGGACACTCAACAGGGGATCTGAGTCAACAGGACACTCAACAGGGGATCTGAGTCAACAGGACACTCAACAGGGGATCTGAGATAACAGGACACTCAACAGGGGATCTGAGTCAACAGGACACTCAACAGGGGATCTGAGTCAACAGGACACTCAACAGGGGATCTGAGTCAACAGGACACTCAACAGGGGATCTGAGTCAACAGGACACTCAACAGGGGATCTGAGTCAACAGGACACTCAACAGGGGATCTGAGTCAACAGGACACTCAACAGGGGATCTGAGTCAACAGGACACTCAACAGGGGATCTGAGTCAACAGGACACTCAACAGGGGATCTGAGTCAACAGGACACTCAACAGGGGATCTGAGTCAACAGGACACTCAACAGGGGATCTCCTTAACCAATGAGATTTAAGGATTGGGAAATAAACTGCGGAAGGACTGAGAAGGAGGTTGAATTAAAAGGGTTAATTCAATATCAAGTCAGGTACAGAAAGAGAAATAAAGAGAGGGAAAGAAAGATTGGATTAAGAGAGAGAAAAAAATGACAAAGGAAAAGAAAGAAAAAATTTAAAATTTAAAAGTTGACATTTATAAAATCTCCCAAAAATTTAAAAACTTGAAGGAATGAGACTCCACAGTTGTAGTAGTTAATTTTTGGTGCCAGAGAGGTTGATTAGCAGTCATTAACACTTATCATGTCATTAAAAGGATACTTACACTTGTAATGACATGGTTTAACTTTCTGAGAGTTTAATGAGCAATTAATGGGCAAATACAGCAAGTCCCTAAGAAAAATGGGGAGGTTAAGGGAGAGATGCTGCTTTCATGAAGCCAACGGCGGAGCAGTGCAAATTGGACAGCAATTTTTAGATATTCACGTTCTCTTGCAGAGAGCTGGCACAGATTCAACGGGCCGAACAGCCTCCTGGCGTGCTGTAACCATTCTATGATTCTATGAACCACGCATCTGCTCCTCCCCTGAAGTTGGTGTACCATTTACCCATAAATAAGGGCGACACCATTAGCCTCACCGTTATTTTGACAGCAAATTCGGGCCCAATGTTTTTGGTAGAACCTCTCATTAGATGACAGGTTATACCTAAAAAGTTCCAATTTCATTTCTCTTCACTGATGCTGACTGACCTGCTGTGTATTTCCTTCATTTTCTGTTTCTGTAAGTTTAGTACATTTGCAGGCAACATTAAAATAGAGAGAGGAGTAGAGACAGACAATGCAAATTAATGTTTTGTAGAAGGATTTAGATCAATAATGCAATTAGATGGACAAATCTCAATTTAAATTTAATATTGATAGATGTAAAGTATTTTATATTGGGTAAAGAAAACAATAGAACCAGCACAGGGAGGCTTACAAAGAGACGTGGGATTAATAATAGAGTTGTCACTTCCAATGTTGAGACAATGTGCAAGAGCAATGAAAAATTAAGTAGTATTTTTCGGTTAATCGCTAGAACAGTGAACCACAGGTTCACAGAAGTTATATTGACGGTTTATAATGCACTGGTCAGACTTAGAGGACTGTGTACAGTTGGTTACTGTATGTCAAAAGAAGCAACAGCCTGACATAGCCATACTCACAGAATCATACCTTTCAGCCAATGTCCCAGACTCTTCCATCACCATCCCTGGGTACGTCCTGTCCCACCGGCAGGACAGACTGAGCAGAGGTGGCGGTACAGTGATATACAGTCAGGAGGGAGTGGCCCTGGGAGTCCTCAACATTGACTCTGGACCCCATGAAATCTCATGGCATCAGGTCAAACATGGGCAAGGAAACCTCCTGCTGATTACCACCTACCGTCCTCCCTCAGCTGATGAATCAGTCCTCCTCCATGTTGAACACCACTTAGAGGAAGCACTGAGGGTAGCAAGGGCACAGAATGCACTCTGGGTGGGGGACTTCAATGTCCATCACTAAGAGTGGCTCGGTAGCACCACTACTGACCGAGCTGGCCGAGTCCTAAATGTCATAGCTGCCAGACTGGGCCTGCGGCAGGTGGTGAGCGAACCAACACGAGGGAAAAACTTACTTGACCTCGTCCTTACCAATCTACCTGTTGCAAATGCATCTGTCCATGACAGTATTGGTAGGAGTGACCACTGCACAGTCCTCGTGGAGACGAAGTGCCGTCTTTGCACTGAGGATACCATCCAACGTGTTGTGTGGCACTACCACCGTGCTAAATGGGATAGATTCAGAACAGATCTAGCAGCTCAAAACTGGGCATCCATGAGGCACTGTGGGCCATCAGCAGCAGCAGAATTGTATTCCAGCACAATCTGTAATCTCATGGCCCGGCATATTCCTCACTCTACCATTACCAACAAGCTAGGGGATCAACCCTGGTTCAATGAGGAGTGTAGAAGAGCATGCCAGGAGCAGCACCAGGCGTACCTAAAAATGAGGTGCCAACCTGGTGAAGTGACAACTCAGGACTACATGCATGCTAAACAGCGGAAGCAACATGCTATAGACAGAGCTAAGCGATTGCACAACCAACGGATCAGATCAAAGCTCTGCAGTCCTGTCACATCCAGTCGTGAATGGTGGTGGACAATTAAACAACTAATGGGAGGAGGAGGCTCTGTAAACATCCCCATCCACAATGATGGCGGAGTCCAGCACGCGAGTGCAAAAGACAAGGCTGAAGCGTTTGCAACCATCTTCAGCCAGAAGTGCCAAGTAGATGATCCATCTCTGCCTCCTCCCGATATCCCCACCATCACAGAAGCCAGTCTTCAGCCAATTCGATTCACTCCACGTGATATCAAGAAACGGCTGAGTCCACTGGATACAGCAAAGGCTATGGGCCCTGACAACATCCCAGCTGTAGTGCTGAAGACTTGTGCACCAGAACTAGCTGCGCCTCTAGCCAAGTTGTTCCAGTACAGCTACAACATTGGCATCCACCCGACAATGTGGAAAATTGCCCAGGTATGTCCTGTCTACAAAAAGCAGGACAAATCCAATCCGGCCAATTACCGCCCCATCAGTCTACTCTCGATCATCAGCAAAGTGATGGAAGGTGTCATCGACAGTGCTATCAAGTAGCACTTGCTCACCAATAACCTGCTCACCGATGCTCAGTTTGGGTTCCGCCAGGACCACTCGGCTCCAGACCTCATTACAGCCTTGGTCCAAACATGGACAAAAGAGCTGAATTCCAGAGGTGAGGTGAGAGTGACTGCCCTTGACATCAAGGCAGCATTTGACCGAGTGTGGCACCAAGGAGCCCTAGTCAAATTGAAGTCAATGGGAATCAGGGGGAAAATTCTCCAGTGGCTGGAGTCATACCCAGCACAAAGGAAGATGGGAGTGGTTGTTGGAGGCCAATCATCTCAGCCCCAGGGCATTGCTGCAGGAGTTCCTCAGGGCAGTGTCCGAGGCCCAACCATCTTCAGTTGCTTCATCAATGACTTTCCCTCCATCATAAGGTGAGAAATGGGGATGTTCGCTGATGATTGCAGTGTTCAGTTCCATTCGCAACCCCGCAGATAATGAAGTAGTCCGAGCCCGCATGCAGCAAGACCTGGACAACATCCAGGCTTGGGCTCATAAGTGGCAAGTAACATTCATGCCAGACAAGTGCCAGGCAATGACCATCTCCAACAAGAGAGGGTCTAACCACCTCCCCTTGACATTCAACGACATTACCATCGCCAAATCCCCCACTATCAACATCCTGGGGGTCACCGTTGACCAGAAACTTAACTGGACCAGCAATATAAATACTGTGGCAACAAGAGCAGGTCAGAGACTGGGTATTCTGCGGCGAGTGACTCACCTCCTGACTCCCCAAAGCCTTTCCACCATCTACAAGGCACAAGTCAGGAGTGTGATGGAATACTCTCCACTTGCCTGGATGAGTGCAGCTCCAACATTCAAGAAGCTCAACACCATCCAGGACAAAGCAGCCCGCTTGATTGGCACCCCATCCACCACCCTAAACATTCACTCACTTCACCACTGACGCACCGTGGCTGCAGTGTGTACCATCCACAGGATGCACTGCAGCAACTCGCCAAGGCTTCTTTGACAGCACTTCCCAAACCCGCGACCTCTACCAGCTAGAAGGACAAGAGCAGCAGGTACAATGGAACAACACCACCTGCACGTTCCCCTCCAAGTCACACACCATCCCGAATTGGAAATATATCACCTTTCCTTCATCATCGCTGGGTCAAAATCCTGGAACTCCCTTCCTAACAGCACTGTGGGAGAACCTTCACCACACAGACTGCAGCGGTTCAAGAAGGCGGCTCACCACCACCTTCTCAAGGGCAACTAGGGATGGGTAATAAATGCCGGCCTTGCCAGCGACACCGACATCCCATGAACGAATAAAAAAAAACATGCGCTGTCTGCAAAAAAGGAAAGTAAGAATAATGCCAAGTATAACAGGGAAGACATGAGCAAAAAGCTAAACTCGACAATCTTGAGATGAAGGTTGATGGAAGATCTCGTCAAGATGTGTAAAGTCTTAAATGATATATAGATAAATAGAACCCAGATCATTACCTTAGACCAGTACCATGTAAATTTAAATTAGTGCAAAAATCAATTTAAAATAGACATTAGAAAATGTTCTTTACTCAGAAATTGATACATGTTTGGAATAATCTACATGATCAGGCAGTAGCATGGGGTTCAATTTACTCGTGCAGCACACGTTCTTTAGGCGCTATGCGGTCACCTAAGGTTTCAAAATGGTGTCTAAGGTGACTTCCGATGGGGAGTGCTCGGGACACCATCTTGAAAAAGGGGTTTGCGCGCGCACGCACCTAACGACCGCTGGCAAGGTGTAGAGTAGGGAGATTATGACACAAATCAATGTGCAAGGTTGATTTGAAGCTATCGCTGCCATTTTGCAACTCCACACTCCACCCAACTCCTGTCTTAACTTTGCACAGCTGAACACGACGTTAAACAGCATTAAAGACACCCTACCAGCACTATTTAAAGGGATCATGAAGTACTCACAGGTTGGTTGCTGGATTATTTCTTTTGGTTCTGCTGGTGCAATTGTATGTGTTTTTGGTGGTTTCCTTTACTTGGCTAAAGTTTCAGTACTTTACAGGGAGTGGTCTGGCTGGTCTTGCAATACTTCTTATGTCATTTAAAATATTGTGCTCAAAGAAGTTGATTCCAGACATGGGCAGCTTGATAGGGCTTCCTCTGGGAATTGAACATGACCGGGAGAATGAAGAGAGGCCACATCCATGGAGGGTCTTCAGGGAGCAATTCTCCTACCTCAACTTCAGCGACGACCAGTGCATGAGACATGTTTGGTTCACAAAAAAGGTCATGAGAGAAATCTGTCAACTGCTGCAGCCTCAAAACAGCGTAAGGACAGCATTGCCTGCGGCTGTTAAAGTGACAGTGGCTCTTAATTTTTATGCCTCTGGCTCCTTTCAGGCTGCTGCTGGAGATATAAGCAACATCTCGCTGTTTGCAGTGCACTGTTGCATAAGGAAGGTCACTGAGGCTCTTTGTACAATGAGAAACACATTCATCTCATTCCCTCTTGCCAGAGACAAGCAGGAGGAGTGAGCACAAGGTTTTGCTTGCACTGCAGGCTTCCATTGACTGGCCACACATTGCCTTGTGTGCTCCACATTTGAACTCGGCCATATTCATCAACAGAAAGGGATTCCGCTCCCTAAATGTGCCTTGAGGGAGTGCAGCGTAGATTTAGTAGAATGATACCTGAACTCCAAGGGTTAAATTATGAGCGATTACACAAACTAGGGTTGTATCCCCTGGAATTTAGAAGATTAAGGGGTGATTTGATTGAAATTTTCAAGATATTAAGGGGAACTGACAGGGTAGATAGAGAGAAACTATTTCCGCTGGTTGGGGAGTCGAGGACTAGGGGACATAGCCTAAAAATCAGAGCCAGGACTTTCAGGAGTAAAGTTAGGAAACGTTTCTACACGCAAAGGGTGGTAGACATTTGGAAATCTCTTCCACAAATGGCAATTACATAAGAACATAAGAAATAGGAGCAGGAGTAGGCCATCCGGCCCCTCGAGCCTGTTCCGCCATACAAGATCATGGCTGCTCTTCTACCTCAACATCATTTTCCTGCACCATCCCCATATCCCTTTAATATCTAGAAATCTATCGATCTCTGTTTTGAATGTACTCAATGACTGAGCCTCCACATCCTTCTGGGGTAGAGAATTCCAAAGATTCACCACCCTGAATGAAGAAATTTCTCTTCATCTCAGTCCTAAATGGCCTACCCCTTATTCTGAGACTGTGACCCCTGGTTCTAGACTCCCCAGCCAGGGGAAACATCCTCCCTGCATCTACCCTGTCGAGCCCTGTGTTGATGCTAGCTCAATTGTTAATTTTAAATCTGAGATTGATAGACTTTTGTTAACCAATGATATTAAGCACTATGGGGCTAAGGCGGGTATATGGAGCTTGGTCACAGATCAGCTATGATCTCATTGAATGGCGGAACAGGCTCGAGGAGCAAAATGGCCTACTCCTGTTCCTATGTCCCTGTGTTCCTATACAGCTGGTGTGCGACCACAGGCAGCGCATCATGCAGGTTAATGACTGCAGTCCTGGCAGCAATCATGATTCTTTCATTCTGTGGCAGTCCTCTGTTCCACTTGTATTTGAACCAACACGACAAGTCAAAGGCTGGTTACTGGGCGACAAGGGTTATCCCCTCATGACAGGGCTCATCTAGAGTGCACCATCTGCATCCTCAGGAAATGTTTCTGCTGCCTGGACCACTCTGGAGGATCCCTGCAGTACTCAGCTGAGCGAGTATCGAGATTTGTGGTAGTATGCTGCATGTTGCACAACCTGGCTATAATTAGAGAACAGACATTGCCGCCATCTATCAGGAGAGAAGCTGAGGAGCATAAGCATGAGGAAGAGGAGGAGGAAGTGCAAGAAGAAGTGGAAGAAGAGGAAGGGAGGCTACAATGTAGTTAGTCCCTTTCTGCCAGAGCTTTACATGATCAGGTTATTCATGAGCGATACCAGTAACCTCAACTACACCTCCCCATTCACCAACAGTCTTACACTCCTTATGTTTCCTCTCTCACTGACCATCACATCGTCCTCTTTCTGACAACACATATTGGTCCCTCCCTCTGTTCACCGCAGAAATAAAACCCTCCACCAAATGCAAATTCAAATTAATCAATTCACTCATTAAATAATCAATACAAAATTAAACTAATCACCCTTGTGCATCCCCTTAGTGCCTGTCTTCCGTGTGCCTTTTCCTTCCCTAGTGCTCCTACGAGGTGCTTCCCCAGTCGCTGCGGCATGGGAGGTTGAAGACCGCTGACCTTCAATTGAGGAGACTGCAGATGTCCTTGGAGGACGACCTCAAGCAGCTCTGGGCCGAGAGGGCCCATCATCGGACTGCAACATCTCGGCCTGGATGGCAACAGCAAGGGCACTGGCGGAGTGGCAGGGGCGGGGGCAGGAATGCTGTTATCCTGAGAGAGGAGAGCAGGTTCCTGTTCCATAGAGCCACTGCCACTCTCCTTCAGCAATCCTGGTGATCTGCTGGAGAACAGATTGCTGGACTGCTGTGCTGCTCTGGAAGCCCATTTCAACGATGGTATCCAGAGCCACAATGGCAGCAGTCAGAGATTTGGTGGAAGCTGTTTGTGCTGCAATGGAAGCCGTGACATCGGCCATCAGACATTGCATCATGGTGGGTTCCACAGGTGTACTGATGCAGGTGACCACCCGTTACATGTGGGAAAGGATGGGCTCCAAGCTCTGTGCAAAGCCCTGTGCCAAATTGGAGCTGGACAACTCCATGTTCCTTGACATTGTGCGCAGGCTTTCTGGCAGGCAGTGCACCAAGCATTTGGTTGTGTACACCCATCAGCCTTCTTCTATAGCCTGGGCCATCAAACTCCTCATCTGACCCCTCTGCAGCAGAACCTTTGTGCGCCCTCACCCTCCGGCGAGCTGGCACCAGTGGTATCCTTTCCCCCCACCCTGGCTCCTGCGCCCAGTGTCTCATCACGTGCAGATCCCTCCTCTATCCTAGCCTCTAAAATATGCACAGTGTCAGTCTCTGAGCTGGTGGCTGCGAGTGTAAGATCGAGTGACTGTGTCCCTTCATCATCACTGACTTCTTCCTCTTCCTCCTCTGACTGGGAAGGTTCCAGTTCTTGGGTGTCTGAAATGAAAAGGGACAAGGATTGTGGTGACAGGAGAGGAGAAAGTAAGACGTTTGTGCTTACACCATCTGCAGCTTGTGAATCAGAAGAGATTGTGGGATGAGGGAGAAGTGGGAAGAATGAAGGAGAATTAGGTATGCAGAGACCCTCATCATCGATCCCTCAAGGGCAACCAGTGGCCACGGCCTCAGTGTTGACCCTTCTCATGATGGTCGGCACTGTCTCCTCCATGGAGGTTAAAATGTGCAGGCGCGCTTGTCCTCCTTCAGTTTTTTGCTACTGCCTCCTGTTATGCACCACCTTCTCCTGCAGGAAAGAGGGAAATATGTTTGGTTGATGTAGCTGTCATGGTTGAATAGCTGCCAGTGTGTGAACAATGAGATGTGGGTTTGAGGTTTGCAACAGTGCTAAGTGTGTGAGGGTGAGATAAACCATATGAATTGAAGGGTTGAGTACTGATTGACAGAAATTGTTGGTAGCTAGGTGATGGGGGTGTAGTGAATTGAGCAGTGCATGAGGCTGATGTTGTAGTTAGTAGGATACACCATTTGAAGATTGGACTTACTGACCTTGACAACTCGTGTCAGATCATTGAACTTCTTCCTGCACTGCATCCATGTTCTTGAAGCTATTCTCCTAGTATTGACCTCCACCGCTACTTCCTCCCACTGCCTGCTGAGCATATGTCTCAAGGGCCTCCTGCCCCTCTGGGGATACAGGATGTCCCTTTTTCCCTCCACCTCTTGCACCAAGACCTCCATTGCATTATCAGAAAACCCTGGTGTACGCTTGCTTGCAGGTTGAGTCATCTTGACAAAATTCTTTAAAATCAATTCATTTCCTAACACCAATTCCAGCAGCCACAATGCACCTCCCCTTTAAGAGATGCAGGCTACCTTTAAGTAGCGCTAGCCATTCGCGATATCGGGCCCCCTGCTGATGCATGCAGCCAATGAACAGCGCAGGTGCATCATCGAGTTACATTGAGTCTACAGCACAGAAACAGGCCATTCGGCCCAACTGGTCTACGCCACCATTTATGCTCCACACGAGCTTCCTCCCACCCCTCTTCATCTAATCCTATCAGCATAATCTATTCCTTTCTCCTTCATGTGCTTATCTAGATTCCCCTTAAATGCATCTATGCTATTTGCCCCAACTATTCCTTGCGGTAGCGCATTCCACATTCTTACCACTCTTTGGGCAAAGAAGTTTCTCCTGAATTCCCTATTGGATTTATTAATGACTATCTTATATTTATGACCCCTAGTTTTGGAAAAATTTTCTCTACATCCAACCTATCAAATCCTTTTATTATCTTAAAGACCTCTATCAGGTCCTGAGCAAATGTCTTGAAGGCTTCCTGTCCCTCAGCCTTCTCTTTTCTAGAGAAAAGAGCCCCAGCTGTTGAGCCTTTCCTGATAAATATATCCTCACAGTTATGGAATCTTTTTTGCACCTTCTCCAATGTTTCTATATCCTTTTTATTGTATGGACACCAGAACTGTGCACAGTACTCCAAGTGCAATCTCACCAAGGTTTATACAAGCTTAACATAACTTCTCTGCTTTTCAATTCTATCCCTCTAGAAATAAATCCCAGGGCTTGGTTTGCCTTTTTTATGGCCTTATTAACCTGCATTGTTCAGAATAATGTAGTGTTTCAGGACACACTTTAGGTGATAGGTTACTTTTATGGTAACTACACATTAGATGTAAATTTAAAACATTGTATACTCAACAGGTATTAAGAACCACTGAAAAATAAAGGTTATCATTAATATTTTTCTCAAAAGAATTGGTACACCTTGCATTATCTCTCAAAGGAGTAGAAATTCATCAGCACCCGGTTTTGGGCGCAAAGGCAGTGATGCGGCCACAAACGTGCCCCGGAGCTGGCCCAAAATTAGGCTTCGGGCCTCATCTAAATAATTTCACTGAGCTACTGGTGCTGTTATGCCTCCATAGGCAGCTCATCCTTGTGCAGGAATAAATTTCGGGCTGCCTGCCTTGCTGGCAGCAGCTCTCGGGTAATTGCCAGGGATGGGGAGGAGGGGGAGGGGGAAAGACAGCAGGAAGGAGCTAATCACGGTCGGCAGCAGCTGTCAGGAGTGCTGTGGATCTGGGAGGACCCTTTACCTTTTCAGTGGCAGTCAGTTCCTAGGCCGCAACCACACCTGCAATTTCTGCTCCACTTAGGGCAGCCCAATTTTTCAAAGAGGTCCTAAAATAGGCATTAGGCCCCTCATTAGCATATGCAACGGACCTAGCACCTGTTTTAGGCGGCCGCCCCAGATGCCTGAAAATCATCCGAGGCCAATATGGTGATAGACGTTTATCAGGCATCCTTGGGCCACAGGACATAGCTCTGCAAAATTGGTCACTTTTGCCCCCATTTTCCGTCCGACCAACTTGACCAAAAATGACCAATTTCTACCCCAAAGGCTTGCAAAAACAAAATTCTCATTCCCATTCATACTTTAAAATGTAGCACATTTTCTTTGTATCGATAAACTAAGACCATTATTAATGAGCTTATCTCAATACTATGAGATCTTTGTCCCTAAGTTTAACATTGATAATATAGATTCCTCGACCCCATCGCCACTGCTGAGCTGACGGATGGGAAGTTAGTAGTCATAATAATATAGATTCCACCATAAATGATGATGAGCGAATCATATTCTAGACTTTCATACAGTCTTGAAACAGATACTGCTCCTTAGGGTAATAAGGTAAATTAGAATTCATCAAACCTTTGGAAGAAGCATGAATCCACTTTATATTGATTGATAATGAATAAATGTGATCTTAGCAAAACAATAGGCTTGTATATCATTATTGTATATCTCTGCTATTTCACAACCATAACTTTTGGAATTGGTCTTTCACAACTCAAAGTTTGTGCATAATTATCAAAGTGAGAGGAAATAAGAATCTAACATTATTGCCGAACTACAAGGGAAAAGTGAATACTTAAACTAATCATTCTCTTACCAATGTCGTATGCCCTGGATTGGACAACATTAACTAGTTTAATATTGACTCTTTTTGATATTTTTCATTTGGTGTGAGATGTGGTCTAATAAATGCACTTTTAGCTGATCCCATTGGTAACTCATCATAGAATCATACAGCACATAAGGTGTCCATTCGGTCCATCGTGCCCGTGCCAGATCTTTGAAAAAGCTATCCAATTACTCCTACTCCCCTGTAAATTTTTCCATTTCAAGTATATATCCAATTCCCTTTGGTAAATAAACTTTAAAATGTTGCAGTATATCTATGTGTACAGATTGTCCTTGAGTCGTAGATTAGCTCCAGGGGATACCATTTCACCATATAGTGCGTATCACTACAGTCTAGGCAAATATCATAAGTATCATAAAATGGAAAGTATTGTCATAGCCCAACACACAAGAAAAGTGATGGATCATGTCTTCTAATGTAGGAAATCAGATTAAGATAATATGGCCTGGATTTTCCTTGTAGGAACCATCCATTTTTGCGATAATACATGAAAACCATGAGCTCTTTGCTCCTAAATCAATTTCTGTTTGAAGACTGGTCCCCTAAGATCAGGATCTCTAGGCTCATCAGCTAAGGGCAATCTTTTCTCACTCCCCAGTGAAACTTGGAATCCTCCTTATCTTCTACTCCCAGGTCATCCTGCTCATTGGTGCTCTGTGGGTAGCCCAGTGACATTCCCTCTGAGGCACTAAGAACACCCCTGAGTCAGAGGGGGTAATTTTAACCCCAAAGAACGGGTGGGTTGGGAGCAGATGGGAGGTTAGAATAACAGCTTTATGAAGCGCGACCGCAACCCAGCTCCAACACGCCCACTTCCGGGTTTAACATGGATGCATTTGAATGCGCGAGCATCCAAAACCCAGAAGTCGCGTCCCCAATTAATACTGGCGGGCAGATCGTTAACGGGGCACTTTACCTACTTGAAATACTTGAGGTAGGGAATATTTTTTTGATCCTGAACCTGAAGCGAATTTTACTTCACCTGCACAGGTTTCCCATAGCTTCTGAATCTCGCCATTGAAATGGAGGCGAGATGCAGCCAAAGTTGATTTGGCCCTTTAAACCTGTGATTGACACATATCAGTAACAGCTGGTTTCTCAGTTCTTTGCGTTGGGTCTCTATTCACTCTTCCAGCCATCATTAAATTAAAGATTCAGAAAATAATCAATTATTAACATCCAGAATCAATCTTGAGTATGTGCACAAGTGTATATTTTTAAGAATGATGACAAAATCTGAAAGATTGGAATATTCTGCAGTCAAGTTACTTGAAAGAATCATAAAATTTGATAAGAACTTGGCTCTTTTGCCAATATAAATTATAGCACTCCAAATATGTTTCCAATTCTCAACCATTCTTTACCTTTTTGTGGTCCATCGCTTCCCATCTTTTTCTGGCTGTCTCTTTCTCTTTCTCTCTCTCCATCTTTGGCCATAGGCTTTCCATAGGTATTTATTACAAGCTCAGACTCCCCCTATATGGATTGTGTTTCTTCCCTCCCCACTTCCAGTAAATACTTTATGCCCTTCTCTAATTTTCTCCTTCTCTGTCATATCTGCTCTAACAAATCTACTTTCCACACCACAGATCCTAAATAGATCCTTCCCTCAGTGGCAGTTGACAGGCCCTTTGATTGAATCCACCACATTTCCCATATGCAGCAGAAAATAACAGCCAGAGACATCCGTTATGCTTTTCATCTTTTAATGCTTATGCTAGTGCTGGTGTTGTTAGGAAGTTAAAAATATGAATGTTACTTATATTGCACTGATCATCAAATCGCTTCTTTCCTATTCACCCTGGTATATGTTCCTTAATCCTAGCCTGAATCTGGAGCCAGCTCTTCAAGCCCTCCTCCCCGTGCAGCCTCAATGCAGACTGACATGTACTGCAGTGGGTGCAAGATGCTGGTGGCTCCCTTGGACTCCCTGCTCAACTTCAGTACATTGACTGCAGGTCTTTCCTTGTTTAATGTATATGTTGTCTGCTGGCTTCTCCCCACCAATATACGGTGAGTGATAAAAAACCTAAAGTTGTTTGTAAACATAAGGAAGTGTAGAGTACCTTAAAAATACAGCAAGATGTGCAAAGAGTAAACATCTGTCGAAATTCAGGATAATGGAAACATTCACAGAATCAACAGTAGAATCCTCAGAACAATTGGCAATCCCAAAGAATGAATCCCAAATAACATGAAACACAGAAGCCAACCAGAAATGACTGAAAAAGTTTGTTAACAAATCTACTTGAATTATACTTGTGGCTGGCATTGGGTGTACATGTCCTGCAAATAACTCGGCAAACTTCCAACCTGCCAAAGAAACTACCAATCTGAATTGTTGCTGACTTCTTGGGAAGCACCAAGACACTCCATCCAGAAATCAGATAAATCTCAAGCTTCTGCCTCATTCCCCTTCCCCAACTCGTCCCTCCTCCTCCACCTCACCATCTTCTCTCCCTCTCCCCTCCTCCTGCTCCCTCTCTATTCCTCCCCTCCTCTTTCATTTTCCCCCTCTGCTCTCCCTTACCATCCTCCTCTCCCCTCATCTCTCCCTCACCACACCTCTCCCCTGTGCTTACCCTTTATCGCCCCTCTCTCCCCTCCCCATTCCTCCCCTTCACTGCCTCTCCCTTCCCTACCCTTCCTCTCCCCTCACTCAGTCTGCCTTCACTGTTCTCACCCTCTCCCCTTCTCTCACCCCTCCCCTCCCTGTCTTGGTTCAAATATCTACCTTGGTTGACCCGAAAAATGTCATTGGTTTTGACTCCTCTTGCACAATGCCATGGGCGATCAACCAACAAAAACTGCAGCCAATGAAAATAAATATTTCCTCACAGCACCACCATTGCATCACTTTCTACATCCCCCAGTAGAATAATAAACGTGGCCCCCACTCAACTGAGCAAAAAATCCACAAATCAAACCCCATCCACTGAGCAAAAATTGGGAACCAAGCCAATGAGTATATATCCGAGGACAACCCCCCCAAAAATGACCATAAGCCCAAATGCATCCCCACATCATAGACAAACATATAGCAGAAATTCCAAGATAGGACAACAAATCTTCTCCTCCCCAACGCTGAGCAGAAATTCTGGCATAGGATCACAAACTCATTCACCCCCAGAAATTGCTGGTTATGATTTTATTCAACCCGAGACCCCCCTTAATGGCCGAGACCCCCCTCAATGGCCTAAACACCCCCCCCCCATGGCCTAGAGCCCCCTCGATAGCTGAGACCACCCCATGGATGAGACCCCATCCAATGGCCAAAACCAAGGTGACAGAGACCCCCTCAATGGCCGAGACCCCCCCACCTCGCGATGTCTCAGACCCCCCCCATCCCCCACCCCCCAATCTCAGACTTACCTGGCATCCACTCCCGGGCTGCTTTCCCTCCCAACAGGCAGCCAGCCTGTCAATCTGGCTGGCTGTCATGCGCGAAACCCAGAAGCAAAAATAATTGCCTTCAGTTGAGTTGCGATCGCAGATTCCAACACATTCACTTCACTTCAGGGTTTCCCACGTGAAAATCTACACGCCCGTTGATTTCCTGGCTCCAAGTAAAAATCATACCCAGAGTATCTGGGCTGGAGCTTCAGTATATAAGGTGCTATGTTAATAGCTCTAATTGAAGACCTAGCACCAGCACAGGCACAATGGAACCAAGCTGTCCATCTCAGTTGCTATCAGGTCATCGTTAACATACTTAGCCACTCTATCTACTTTTTTTTTCCTTCTGTCACTTCAGAACAAAACTCAGGAAGTGATTCTGAGTTAGTACAGAATGCTGGTCCAGCCTCACATGGATTACTGTGTAGAATTCTGGTCATCGTAGTATGAGAAGGACAACCAGGCATTGGAGAGGGTGCAGTGAAGGAGAACTAAACTGATAGCTAAGATTAGATACCTATGTTATGATGAAAGGCTGCAGAAGCTAAGAATATTTACACTGGAGGAGAAGGCTCTTACATTGAATTATATAGAAATTACAACACAGTAATAGGCCATTCAGCCCAACCAGTCAGTGATACTGATTATCCTCCAAGTGAGCAGTAGTTCTAATCCCATGTGCTCACCCTGTTTCCATTTCCATTTAACCCCCCTTTTCTTTCAACCACCTATCTAACCTACTCTTAAACGTTGACATGGTTTCTGCTTAAAATAACCTGTTATGGCTCATAATCAAATGTCCTCAAGGTACATCTCAATACTTGATTAACCTTATTGATAGTACCACACATTAATTAGATGCTCTCAGTAAATGGTTCACAATTATACTCAAAAAAATCTTTCCTTTTTTCATCTGTGCTAATTGCATACACATTTCATATACCACAGTGTGTTTCCTTATACCTACACACATATTCCATTCCTCAGCACATCCAATTAATTTTTCCAATTGTCTTTGAATATTATCAGTCTCACTTCCTCGATTCACCTGGCTACATTCCTTGATCTTGTCAGGAAATGTTATAACATTACCAGAGGTCCCCAGTTCCATGTCACATGTGCATAGTTTAAAAGGTAAGGCAGCCAGGAAAGGACCCTGTTGAACTCCATTTGCCCTCCAGACAAAGCCTTTCCCATTTATTCCAAAGTGTCAAGCAGAGGAATTTTACTTTCAACCTCGAAACTGATTTTTCAATGTAACTGGTTAACTTGCTTTAATTCCACAAACTTTAATCTTCTTTAAAAGTGTCACATGCAGAACTTTATCAACCAGGTTCTTACAAAACCAAAACAAATTATATTCACTGGATAGCCTTCATCCATTAATTTAGTGGTCTCCTGAGGGAATTCCAGTAGATTTATAGGACATGAGTTATTGCTTTTAAACCTGTGCTAACTATTCTTCTGGGGGTAAGTATTCCTCTAGTGGGGCTGTTTGCTATTTCTAGAAAAAATCATAAGCACATTCCAAAAGAACACATTTAATTTTACTATTGGGATTATATTTGCTTTCTTTCAATCTTCAAGTGCAGCACCGTATTTATGGTGTTCGTCAATATATTCCAATAACATTTATAAATATTATGTTGGAAAGGCTCCATTCATTTAAGCTCAGCAGGGGGTTAGCCACAGTGGAGTCCACGTGTAGGAGGGAAGTAGCAGGTTTGACTGGTAGCTTAACTGGCCAATTTCTGATGCAGACAGCTGGAAGAGGGTCAAAAGCCAGCTTTTTGGCTTTCTGTCGAGATGAAACATGAGGACTGTCTGCAGAAATTTGGAGTGAAGACAGTCAGAGAGGAGGAGAACCCTCTTCTTCGTAAACAGAGCCAGTCGGCAAATAGTGAATGATAAAATTGAATGTGGGCCTGTATCAGGGCCTAGTTTGCATAATTTGTTATTTTTGATGTTATGAGGAATGATAGGGATTAGATTGAATTTCACTGAAAATTGTGTTCTTTTCATTCATATGTTAAAACATACAATCTTGTTGCTTTGCAATTATCCTTGTCTCAACCGAGTACTGATTAATCCACTTTCAAGATAGGAAAATGCGCATGAAGACACATGCAAGACTGCAGTATCCCAGTACACACAATAAGGTGTTTCAATCTACCCCCCATATCTCCCTTGCCATTCAACTCAGCTGAGTATCAAACCAATATCTCACTTATTTCTTCCCCCTGCTGGGTTAGTGAATGAAAATATGCTGTTCCTCCTCCTGTAGCTTGATGTTCCCATGGATTATGTGCAATTCTTTCCTGCATGAGAACAGAATTTTTGTTTCTTACAGGCACGGACTGGCTTATTTGACAATTATTGGACAACTTGGGCTGCATTCTCGTTCAAGATCCCACCCGAAATGGGGCCGGATAGTGTTGGAGAATCAGGAAAAATCTGGTGGTGAAGCCCACTGCTGTCTCATCACCTTGACTTGGATTTTCTTCCCCCTGCCCCATTAGGACAAGGGTATGATAGCATAGTGGTTATGTTATTGGACTAGTAATCCAGAGGCGTGGACTAATATTCTGAGAGTTATGCGTTCAAATCCTGCCACGGCAGCTGGGGAATTTAAATTCAATTAATTAAATAAAATCTGGAATAAAAAAGAATTAATATCTGTAATGGTAGCCATGAAACTACCGGATTGTTGTAAAACCCCATCTGGGCACTCATGCCCTTTAGGGAAGAAAACCTGATGTCCTTACCTGGTCTGTGGTCTATATGTGACTCTAGACTCACAGCAATGTGGTTGATTCTTAATCACCCTCTGAAATGGCCTAGCAAGCCACTCAGTTGTTCAAGAAGGCAGCTCATCACCACCTTCTCAAGGGCAATTAGGGATGGGCAATAAATGCTAGCCTTGCCAGTGATGCCCACATCCCATGAACAAATAAAAAAGACCACCTCTTTCCCACTCAAAACATGCAAATGATAGCAGTGGCAGGGACTGTGTCCCTGAAAGATTTTCCTGGTGCCCCAGTTATCAACGAGTCCTGGGAGCGCCACATGGAAGGTGACAACAGGCCCCAGGAAGCGGTGGTAAAAGCCCTGATCATCCCCAGTGCAAGGAAAGGGCCTGGTAGCACCTCCTTTCCCTCTAACCTGGCTCCTACTTGCCTCCCTGTGTAGGCCTCAGTCTTGTCTGAGGCCTACAACGCTGCCAATTTCCAAATTTTGAGGCTTTTCTGCCCCTTTCAATGCCCAGCTGCCTGTTCTGCTGCTGCAGTAGCATCACTGGAAATTCACAACCAGGCATTGGAAGGCTCCTTCTCGGCAGTGGGAATCTCGTTGAGAACCCATCGTGCATCTTCAATGACCTTTGATCCAGGAAAATGGGCCAAGATTGGGGTGAAGTCAAATGTGTGGGCAGATGTCCTGTGCCACTGGAATTCTTCTCTGAAAAAAAGAATCTAGCCCCTTGTACCACTTCTCTTATGGAGTTACCAAAGAGAAAGTGAATCTTCAAAGGGACGCACGCAGTTCAAGATTCTTCAGTGATATAATTGTTCCATGTGAAGAAGTCTGCACAATTCATTTAGTTGACAGGGTTTTACCTTTACGTTTGTTACTGCAGCTTTAGGGTTTATAGTCGTAAAAGCTTATCTTTACCTTGTGAGGTCATTAAACTTCTTCCTGCACTAGCGAGGCATCCTGGGAGTTAAACAGTTGCCATTCACTGCCTGTTCCACCTCCTTCCACACGGTCCTGGCTGCTGGCTATGCCATCTCACGTGTTTATATTCAGTCAGTAGAATATTTATATCACTCCTCCTATATCACTTATTTGTTCTTACTGGAGACATTTCTTCAACTTCATGTCTGCTAATTCTGCTTTAATAGTCCGGTGTTAAATCCAGCAGCTGCACTCTCTCTGACTTTCTCTGGAACCCTCCACTATGAATTTTCCAGGTTTCCTAGGTACCCTGCACCAATTGCTAGTAGGAGTTGTACCTTTGTCCAGTCCAGCAATATTGAAATGAGCTGATCTGTCAATTTCTGCTGAAAGCAGTAGGGGTCATTGGGCAGACGTCCCAACAGGCATTTCCGCCATTCACCAGACATTATGGCAGAAAATTGAGCGGGTGAAAAATGAGTGGCGGTCCAGCAATTTCCCATCCTCAGCCACCACAGATACCGCCTCAATATTAGGGTTACTCAGCAGAAATTCTTAGTTCCTGTTTTTTCACTAAGCACTCCCCAGATCAGATATAGAATAGTCCAATGTAAGGAAAGCATCTTCCACTCTACCTCACCAATGTTCATTAACTTCAAGAAGAGCACTCATACCAAACATTGGTACAAAGTGCTTGTGAAAGTAAACAGAAATATTTACGACGGACTGTGTATGTTCATGCTTCTTGTCCAAATGAAAACTTGGTAATAAATCTCAGAAAACAACCAAAACTGCAGTGATCTCTGCAGATAGAAAAGCTGATCATGAAATGGAGAAAGTTGCCACTTAGTCAAAAAAGTTGCAACAAGGGTGATTTTCATTATAGATCATTATATTGTGGCAGGAAAATGTGCTTTGTTTCATAAGAACATAAGAACATAAGAAATAGGAGCAGGAGTAGGCCAATCGGCCCCTCGAGCCTGCTCTGCCATTCAATAAGATCATGCCAAATCTCCGCCCACTCACCCAGCCTGTCTATATCCCCTTGTAGGTTTTTTATGTCCTCCTCACTCTCCACTTTCCCTCCCATCTTTGTATCATCTGCAAACTTTGATATGTTACACTCGGTCCCCTCCTCCAAATCGTTAATATAGATTGTAAAGAGTTGGGGACCCAGCACCGACCCCTGCGGAACACCACTGGCTACTGGTTGCCAGTCCGAGAATGTACCATTTATCCCAACTCTCTGCTTCCTGTTAGATAATCAATCCTCCACCCATGCCAGAATATTACCCCCAATCCAGTGATTCTTTATCTTGAGCAATAATCTTTTATGTGGCACCTTGTCGAATGCCTTCTGGAAGTCTAAATACACTACGTCCACTGGTTCCCCTTTATCCACTCTGTACGTTATATCCTCAAAGAACTCAAGCAAATTTGTCAGACATGACTTCCCCTTCGTAAAGCCATGCTGACTTCGTCCTATTAAATTATGTTTATCCAAATGTTCCGCTACTGTCTCCTTAATAATAGACTCCAAAATTTTACCCACCACAGATGTTAGGCTAACTGGTCTATAATTTCCAGCCTTCTGCCTAATACCCTTTTTAAATAAGGGTGTTACATTAGCAGTTTTCCAATCTGCCGGGACCTTTGCCGAGTCCAGAGAATTTTGGAAAATTATTACCAAAGCATCCACAATCCCTACTGCCACTGTCCAGGGGATTTATCCGCCTTGAGTCCCATTAATTTACTGAGTACCAATTCCTTAGTGATTTTAATCGTATTTAGCTCCTCGCCCCCTAGAGCCCCCCGTTTGTCCAGTGTTGGGATATTCTTAGTGTCCTCTACCGTAAAGACTGAAACAAAATATTTGTTCAGCATTTTTGCCATCTCCATGTTTCCCACCATTAATTTCCCGGTCTCATCCTCTAAGGGACCTACGTTTGCCTTAGCCACCCTTTTTCTTTTTATATAACTGAAATCTTTACGACATTTCAAAACTGCTATAACTCATTTTGCTCCATCTTTGTAATTTACAAGGAAAATTGATGTTGGAAGTGGAATTGGTTGCAAAGAATGAACCATACCTCAAAGTTTTTAAAATCTATTTGCATTTCTTTTGTCATATAGCCCATGTAATTATCTATATTCATAAGCAACACATTTGTGAACACAAATCCATCATCAAACCTTAAAAATATCAGATTAATATTTTGAATTACATTTTTCAGTACCAAACATCTGTACAACAGTATCAACAGTCTCTTGAAAAAGCATACAGGATCGTGGGCTTTATAAATAGAGGCATAGAGTACAAAAGCAAGGAAGCTATGCTAAACCTTTATAAAACACAAGTTAGGCCTCAGCTAGAGTATTGTGTTCAATTCTGGCCACCACACTTTAGGAAGGTTGTCAAGGCCTTAGAGAGGGTGCAGAAGAGATTAACTAGAATGGTAGTAGGGATGAGAGACTTCAGTTATGTGGAGAGACTGGAGAAGCTGGGATTATTCTCCTTAGAGCAGAGAAGGTTAAGGAGAGATTTAATAGAGGTGTTCAAAATTACAAGGGGTTTTGATAGAGTAGTTAGGGAGCAACTGTTTCCACTGGCAGGAGGGTTGGTAAACAGAGGACACACATTTAAGATAATTGGCAAAAAATCCAGGGCAGAATAAGGAGAATTTTTTTTACACAGCAAGTTGCTACGATCTGGAATGCACTGCCCCAAAGCATGGTGGAATAAATTCAATAGTAACTTACAAAAGGGAATTGGATACACACTTGAAAAAGAGTAGTGTGCAGGGCTATGAGGAAACAGCAGGGGAGTGGGACTAATTGGATAGCTCCTTCAAAGAGCCAGCGTAGAAACGAGGGGCTGAATGGCCTCCTTCTGTGCTCTATGATTCTATGATTTCACTTTAAGCAGATGTTGCTCATGAAATAGTAGCTGCACAAGAGACAGGTGAACCTTAGTATAGTGTGGTATGTACCAAGCAGAACTAACATGAATTGCTTCACCCTGACTGAAAGGTAATTCTTCAAGCTCTTCAGACAAACCCTGATTGAAATAAGTTAGAATTTGCACTGGGTCAGTCTGTCATTTCCACTGCATTGAAAGTCAGCAGGCTTTTAATATCAAAGGTTGGCATCACCTGATTACTACTTCCTGATTTATCCATTCTTTTCTTTTACACTTTACAACCTGCATTTTGGCCTTGGCCTTTCACAATGGCTTCTTAATAATAATAAAAGTCATTATAGTAAAAGCAACTTTTAATTTAATGTTCCTAGCTCTTCTTGGGCACCAACTTCTTTACACAGATAGTGGTTAGAACGTGGAATTCTCTATTACAAATCCATCGTTGAGGCAGAGTCCATCATCTTTTTTTAAAAGGGAAAACGAAGAACATTAAAGGGTGGGGGGGGGCGGGAATGACCATCAGTATGAGATTAGACCAGGTGGCTCATGTAGAGGCAAACACCAGTGCAGAATTTGTTGGGCAGGATGCCTGTTTCTGTGCTAAGAGGATCTATGACCTCAATTTAGCAAAAATATACTGACTATTTACAGGCTTTTTTTTGGGTGAGTGGGTGAGAGCCGTATGCTGACTCTCTGGCCTCCACCTCCACATCCAATAGAAGTGACAGCAGACATTGAATACGCCCTCCTATTTTTGAGCAAGCCTATTCAACTGACAGGTTAATGAAGAGAATGCACCGTGCAACTTATTTTCCATCATTTACGCCTTAGCAACACTGGGCTTCAGGAACGCCATTGCCTTCCTGGTGTCCAGCATTCCTAAGGCAGCAGATGGAATAAAAATGTTAAAGGGCTGCATTTATAGTGCGGTGCGGCAGCTGGTGCTACCAGTTCCCTTCTCCCACCTGAGGAGGGGGACCCAGTAGCAGCAGGAATAGTGCTGGGAGCCCAGCAACTACATACAAATGAGGCTGACCCTGGAAAATCAGCCGGAGTCAATGCGCAGGGAGATAGGCGGACGCAATTTTTTCTCCACCATCGATCCAGTGGCATTCCCGCTAGATGAGAAAATCTAGGCCTGTGATCTTATGATGCATTATAAAACGCACAACTTAGTGTCCTGTTAGCCAGATGGGCATATAATATGTGACGGGGTACTAAGCCATATAAACTGGAATGCCTTAGGCAGAAATTAGGGTGCTCCAGCTACTTAATCAGTTCCTGCTCATGACTGCTATTCAATGGCACTTACTGGAAAGTGTGCATATGTGGGACCAGGTAAGGACAGCATCGGCTCCACAGTGATGCCCTTAACAGTTGAATAGCCCACAGATACTCACTGTCCAGGGTCACACATGAAGAGTGATGAGGAACTGAAGGTTCTGGCACTTTTGGAACTGTATCCTAGTAAGAATCAGTGCCTTCATGAAATAAGGGGAGAACACACAATTGTGAGACCTCTCAAATAAAAGATAAATTATGAAATGTAATGTAATACCTCAAAAAATACATGCTTATGTAAGCCAAGAAATAATTCTCACCATTTCAATAGCATTGTCACAAACAAATCAGCCAGATTCTAAAAATGCATAGGCAATGAAGCTCTTCACCATTTTGCTCTGCTCTCCATTGGCGTAAATAGTGCCAAACTCATTTGTAAAAGTCAAGGGGCTCACTTCTGGGTCATTAAACTAATAGACTAGCTTGTTTTTAACTTGGATTCAAATTGGCTGTTAAAATTTACTGTTGGTGGAATTACCTGCAAATAATAAAAAAAATAGTATAGTTAAGCAAAAAACAGCATATTTTACTGCTGAGGGACCTCTACCAAAAGAAAAATCCAACAATGTAACAGATTCCATAGTGCATAAAAATAATGTGATGAAAAAGAAAAGTAATTTTGATAAACATTGGCAAAGGATTCAAGTGCAAATGATGTATTCAAATTGCCCCAGGCCTCATTCTGGGTCAGGATCTTGTCTGCACTGCCTTGCTTGTTACTGTCTGACTGTTCAAACACTTAAGTTGCAAGTGGGCCAGTTGGCAGAAAAATCTCTACAATACAGAACTGAACAACTGCTACCACTGCAAAGCTCAGTGAAGCAACACATTTATACACTGCAGCAGCATGACATGGCATCTGTGTGCCAGAAGGACATGAAATCTGTAGCCAAGGAACTATACAGATCCATGTATTTTACCTCAGTTTTCTCCACTTGCTGGTCCCTTCGGCGTGGCATACTTCCTGCTGCTTAGATGGCAGGGCTGACGATCATCTCCCAGAACACTACTTGTGTTACTCTTAGCTGATGCCCAGATAGTGTATGAAAGTGGTCTGGTTGAGACTCCCAGCCAAGTTTTCTCTCCGCCCGCCTGGCCTCCATTCAAATGCCATCCTGAAGCACTGCAGCTAACATTGGGATCTTAGTGTAATATAGATCGACCCCATATCCCTGCATTCTGTGGCATCATGTGTTGATGTTCCAATGGCACCCCACAGAACCCATATCTTATAAATAACCCAAATCATTAATATTCTTTGGATAATGTAAGATCTATTATTTTTCATGCTTGTTGGCTGAATTTTTATTACCAATTAAGGTGAGGATCTCAATCCTGCAGAATGGAATACCTTTCCCCTTCCATGCTAGCTCAGAGTAAAGCTTCTTCTTTTCTACCCTGATCACAGTAGAAAACTCTCTTTTGCTACAATGCAAATTTTCCTTGAAGCCTTTTTTAGTGAGATTGCCAGTTTAGAAAAATAATGGATTTCTGGGGAAAGGGGCATTGGGATTTGGGTAGGATGCTAGAGTTATGCCCCTTCTATGATGCCCAGTAAATTGTGGTCGAAGTAGATACCAGTGGAAGAAATATCTGCCCCCAAACTGGCTAAAACATGGAAATGACGGGGTATTGATTTTATGGCATCATCTGTCAGAAATCTCATCATTTCTACCAGTACTAAATCTGACTAGACTGATGCCCGTATAAAGCAGTTGCCTGCATCACTTGCCCAAGCAGGAGGTGGATCAATACAGAGCCTCTGACTGTACAGAAACTTTTCTGTCATGTGTTAGCATTGAGTGAAGTGTTTGGTAAAAATATTTTTCCCAATGTCACTAATTTGCAGCCCATTGCTGTAAATGTCAAGTCACTGATGCTCTTTTCAGCCCAATTTCTAACCTTTCGAATGTCAGCCCAGAGCTTTAAATTTTTGTCAAGTGGCAGGCTTCCCAGGGTGCAAGTGACTGCAGACAACCCCCATGTAGCCTGAGTGGAGTCAGTGAAGCCCGATTTACAGTCCCTCCAACAGACATGCAGCCAATGAATGGTAGCGTTGGCCTGTCACATTATAATAAGGTCCCAGCACTAATTTCACCTGCTGGCTAGGATCAGGCAAACGGGCAGGTGACTCATGAACACCGCCCCCTGAGCGCCCATTTTCAGGCCCATTCAAAATTCTAGGCCAGGTTGTTTCTTAGAATGCGTTCCTATTTCTAATTATTTATATGAGTTGGCCCAACAATTTCCAGCTGGGTCAGCACCGCATCAAAATGGCAGCCAGTCGTCCTCCGCTGTAGGGGTTTTTATTTATTCCTTGTTGCTGGGTAATTGACGTGACACCCCAATTTGTTAAAAAGGTACTTTATTAGATTTTACACAAGAACCAACACAAGTAGTGTTGGGGCAGGAGTTTACAGCACAGGGCAAGAGGTCATATCACCCGTTCCGCACTGGGTAGAGTTGTGTCCACCTCAGGAGTCTTGGAGAAAGCGCTTTCCACCCGCCTGGGGTCCCTCATCCACTTCGATTCTCACATCTCTTCAGCCCCGCCAGGAGTGACCTGTTTGTCTCCCTGTCCTCAGCCTTGCTGCGCCTGAAGACACTTCTGTTAGACGTCTCAAGCGTCCTTTGTCCTGGCCAGAGTTGAGCTGTTGGACTCCTTGTCCTCAGTCTTACTTCTGTCAATCCGGATCATTCGTCAAATAGCTGTTTGGAGGGCCTCCAAAGTCAGCCGTAGTTACGTTACTCCCCAAGTCTCTACAACCTTACGCCGGTGAGGGTTGCTCCTTTTATGCCACTTTTTGGGGTGGTGTCAAGAGCTATTACTGACAGAGGTGTTTGATCCTATGGGGATCTTGCCAACAGGTGGGGTGGTCAATTGGGTGTCGAGCATCTTTCAGGACAAAGGAAAATGAGTCAGCCTACTCCTTATCTCTTTCTTTGATGGATGGAGGGTGATGGAGTAGCCCCCCGCAATGCCATTCCCCTTGGATTGACCAATTACCAGTTACCACCATTCCCACGGGACTGGCCCCTCATCTTATCTTGTAATGTTCCTCTCAAGGCCACCTTTGGCAACTTCTAGGTCTATTATCTGATGCTTCTGTCTGGATCCCAGGCTTGGAACTACAAGGCTCTATTGTCTCATATGGACAGTTATCTCGTGGGTATGTCTGCGTAGTTATGGTTACCGTGTATGTGCTGTGCTAGCAACTTTCATACTTTTATTATTTTTAATAAAGGATTTTGAAGGGTTTTTGCAAAGCTTCATGCATTCCAAGTTGTGTGGTTAACTATTATATACTTGCTTATTTAGTATTAAACAGAGAAATGCGTTCATATAAAGATAGCAAAAGGTACATGTCCCAAATACATGTGGTACAATGAGTCAAAGTATATGTGTGATTATAGCAATACATTGGTTAACAATCATTAGATACATGTTTAATAAAAAAGGTGAATTGCCCAAACTACATGTTTGATACAGATTTCACAGGTGAAGGTATAATCTTACATTCCCCACCTTGAGAGGGAGGAGTCTTCTCCGACCCCTCACTTTAGTTCCCTCATAAACTGAGTTGTTTCCAAATGCTCAGAACAATGCCTTAATTTGGCAATTATTCATTTAACAAGATGAGTAACATATATCAGATAGATACTTATTAGAAACTGCAATACTACAAGGAGAGGCAATATGCACCCAAGGGTGGATTGATATATCTGACCATATTTCCCACCAATGGGATTCCTCCTCAAGGTCCTCAATGTCAAAATAGGAAAAAATGTTACAAAGGCAAAATTAAAGGCACTTTATCTGAATGCAAGCAGCATTCGGAACAAGGTAGATGAATTGACGGCACAAATAGAAGTAAATGGGTATGACATAATTGCCATTACAGAGATATGGCTGCAGAGTGACCAAGGCTGGGAACTGAATATTCAAGAATATTCGACATTTAGGAAGGACAGGCAAAAAGGAAAAGGAGGTGGGGTAACGCTGTTAATAAAGGATGAGATCAATACAATAGCGAGGAAGGATCTTGGCTCAGATGATCAAGATGTAGAATCAGTTTGGGTGGAGCTAAGAAACAGCAAGGGGCAGAAAACATTGGTGGGAGTTGTTTATAGGCCACCAAACTGTAGTGGTAATGTAGGGCATGGTATAAAGCAGGAAATTAGAAGTGTGTGTAACAAGGGTCTAGACAGAGTAGATAGAGAGAAACTGTTCCCATTGGTGGAAGGGTCAAGAACCAGAGGGCATGGATTTAAGGTGATTGGCAAAAGAACCAAAGGTGACATGAGGAAAAACTTTTTTACACAGCGAGTGGTTAGGATCTGGAATGCACTGCCCGAGGGAGTGGCGGAAGCAGATTCAATCATGGCCTTCAAAAGGGAACTGGATAAGTACTTGAAACGAAAAAATGAGCAGGGCTTCGGGGATAGGGCGGGGCAGGGGGACTAGCTGGATTGCTCATGCATAGAGCCGGTGTGGACTCGATGGGCCGAATGGCCTCCTTCCATGCTGTAACTTATGATTCTAAGGATAATACAGTAATCATGGGGTACTTTAATCTACATATAGATTGTGCAAACCAAATTAGCACTAATACTGTGGAGGACGAATTCCTGAAATGTATACGAGATGGTTTTCTAGATCAGTATGTTGAGGAACCAACTAGGGAACAGGCTATTTTAGATCTAGTATTGTGCAATGAGAAAGGGTTAATCAATAATCTTGTTGTAAAGGAGTTCTTAGGGAAGAGTGACCATAATATGATAGAATCCTTCATTAAGTTTGAAAGTGATATAGTTCAATCCGTAGCTAGGGTTTTAAATCTAAACAAAGGAAACCACGAAGGTATGAGGTGCAAGTTGTCTGTGGTTGATTGGGGAACTACATTAAAAGGTATGACAGTAGACAGGCCATGGCTAGCATTTAAAGAATTAATACATAATTTGCAGCAAATATATATTCCTTTAAGGCACAAAAACCCAACAGGAAAAGTGGTCCAACCGTGGCTAACAAGAGAAATTAAAGATAGTATTAAATCAAAGAAAGAGGCATATGGAGTTTCCAGATAAAGCAGTAAGCCTGAGGATTGGGAGTATCTTAGAATTCAGCAAAGGAGGACCAAGAAATTGATAAAGAAAGGGAAAATAGAATGAGAGTAAACTGGCGAGAAACATAAAAACGGATTGTAAAAGCTTCCATATTTATGTAAAAAAGAAAAGACCGGCGAAGGCAAATCTGGGAGCGTTACAGACAGAGATGGGAGAATTTATAATGGGGAATCAGAAAATGGCAGAGAAATTAAACAAATACTTTGTGACTGTCTTCACGGAAGAAGACACAAAAAACCTCCAAGAAATACTAGAGAATTGAGGGTTTGGCGAGAATGAGGAACTGAAAGAAATTAGTATTAGTAAAAAAATAGTACAAGAGAAATTAATGGGACTGAAAGTCAATAAATCCCAAAGACCTGATGATCTACATCCTAGGGTTTTAAAAGAGGTGACTATAGAGATAGTGGATGCATTGGTTGTCATCTTCCAAAATTCTATAGATTCTGGAATGGTTCCTGCAGATTGGAGGGTGGCAAATATAAACAGGGAACTACAGACCTGTTAGCCTGACATCAGTAGTAGGGAAAATGCTAGAATCTATTATAAAGGATGTGATTACAGGACACTTAGAAAATAATAATAGGATTTGGCAGAGTCAACATAGATTTATGAAAGTGAAATCATGTTTGACAAACGTATTGGAGTTCTTTCAGGATGTAACTAGTAGAATAGATAAGGGGAACCAGTGGATGTGGTGTATTTGGATTTTCAGAAGGCTTTCGATAAGGTCCCACACAGGAGGTTGGTGAACAAAGTTAGAGCACATGGAATTGGGGGTAATATACTGGCATGGATTGAGAATTGGTTGACAGACAGAAAACAGAGAGTAGGAATAAACGAGTCTTTTTCAGGTTGGCAGGCAGTGACTAGTGGGGTACCACAGGGATCAGTGCTTGAGCCCCAGCTATTCACAATCTATATCAATGATTTGGATGAGGGGACCAAATGTAATATTTCCAAGTTTGCCGATGACACAAAACTAGGTGGGAATGTGCGTTGTGAGGAGATGCAAAGAGGTTTCAAGAGGATATAGACAGGCTAAGTGAGTGGGCAAAAACATGGCAGATGGAATATATTGTGGAAAAATGTGAAGTTATCCACTTTGGTAGGAAAAACAGAAATGCAGAGTATTCTTTAAATGGTGAGAGATTGGGAAATGTTGATGTTCAAAGGGACCTGGGTGTCCTTATACATGAGTCACTGAAAGCTAACATGCAGGTGTAGCAAGCAATTAGGAAGGCAAATGGTATATTGGCCTTTATTGCAAGAGGATTTGAGTACAAGAGTAAAGATGTCTTACTACAATTATATAGGGGCTTGGTGAGACCGCACCTGGAGTATTGTGTACAATTTTGGTCTCCTTACCTAAGAAAGGATATACTTGCCATAGAGGGAGTGCAACGAAGATTCACCAGACTGATTCCTGGGATGGCGGGATTGTCTTATGAGGAGAGATTGAGTAGACTAGGCCTGTATTCTCTAGAGTTTAGAAGAATGAGAGGTGATCTTATTGAAACATACAAAATTCTCACAGGGCTTGACAGGGTAGATGCAAGGAGGATGTTTCCCCTGGCTGGGGAGTCTAGAACCAGGGGTCACAGTCTCAGAATAAGGGGTAGGCCATTTAGGACTGAGATGAGGAGAAATTTCTTCACTCAGAGGGTGGTGAATTCTCTACCCCAGAGGGCTGTGGAGGCTCAGTCATTGAGTACATTCAAAACAGAGATCAATAGATTTCTAGATATTATAGGCATCAAGGGATATGGGGATGTTGCAGGAAAATAGCGGTAGAAGATCAGCCATGAATGTTGAATGGTGGAGCAGGCTCGAGAGGCCGAATGGCCTACTCCTGCTCCTATTTCTTATGTTCTTATGTAATGTCCTCGTATATCAGTGCATTGTCATTTTGGAGTAGGTAAAAGTGTTTTAGGGAGGTATTCAGTCATGTCACTAAGTCTTTGAAGTCCTCCGTTATTGGGGGAATTACATATCCGAAACTGGCTACGTAGGTGTCTAGCTGGGTTCTAAGGGAATCACTGACAGTTACTTTGATTTGTGTGTGGTCTTCAATATTGAGCAGGACATGCTGACCAATTGTGGTAGGTAGGTATGTGCAAGCAAGGAACTGGACAGGAGCCTTTCTGGTTCCCATCGCCTACTCCGTCTCCCTCCACCCTTGGTTTACAGTCCTGTTGTTTTAATTCCCCCGAATTCCCTAGTGTAGATGATGATCCTCATGCTCCAAACAGGAGACACCACCATAACCACCTCATGATGGTTTTGTATTGGCTCCTTGTCACGTTATTCTACCTCTACAAAACATAAAACACCGTATATAAGATTACACTTGCAAAATAAGCAATGCATATTTACATTCAAGAAAGCACTTAGCATTCTGGCTATCCATTAGTGACTATTTGACTGTGGAAGCGGCACACCTCCAGCGGTCTAGGTTGGGGCTGTCTAAGTGGTTCCCTTTTCATTATATAATGTACCAATTCCTCATGTGCCCTTATTTTTGGGATCTCTTTGGATTTGTCACACTGATCCCTCAAGCAACCCTGCTTCCAAGGTCTCTTAGGGCCCCATCTTTAAGCTTCCCACCTATTGTTCCCTACAACCACAGTACCACTGGAATGTTTCCGGTTTCCATATAAATTTATTCAGCTTTTCCTGATTTCAACTGATTGATGTGGTACCATTTAGTGCTCTTTTTCCCTCCCTTTTCGGGAAGCTGCACCAAGTATACCGCTGGGCTGATACGGTCTACAATCGGGGGAGAATGGCCTTTTCCACTTAGCTTCAAAGGTATGCTCTTTCTTCCCATAATTCAGGACCATTACTACATCTCCAACCTGATATTCAAATGGCCTAACATTTTTGTCAAAGTAGTATTTCCTCTCGCTCCTGCTCTTTCCCATTCTTGTAGCCACAAACTCATTGGTTTTATTGACATGATCTACCATTTTCTCTAGCCACTGGTATCCCACTGCTCCCATCCACAGTGGTATTGCCGTGGGCCATAGTAGGTATCCAGGGGTTCGCATTAGCCTTCCTGTCATAGCCTGGTATGGCGATATGCCCATAATCCCGTAGTGCTATTAGGAGTTGATCTAATAGCCATTAAGCACATAGGTAGCAAGCTTGCTCATTGGGCGGGATGATCTGCAAAGAACTTTTTAAGCATTGTTTTTAAAGTCCGGTTTCCCCTTTCTACGATTCCCGATGACTGGGGATGGTGAGATATATGCAGCTTGTGGGTGATTCCCATGAGTTTCTGCAATTCGGTAAAGATTTTACCGGTGAAGTGTGGTCCCTGGTCACTGTCTACCTGTACTGGCACTCCCCACCTACAGATCACTTCGCTCCATGCTGCTGTGAGAGCAGTGTTGCTCCTGCAGGAGAACGCCTCAATCCATTTAGTGAAGCAGTCCACAATTACTAAGCCATATATGTGTCCGGTTGGCACTTTAGGTAGGGGCCTAATGAAATCAATTTGGAGGTGGGTCCAGGATCCTGTGGAGGAGGGGCGTTCCAGAGGAAGGCCCGATTTGTGTGCATAGCAGGGCTGTGTTGTAAACAGGTGAGGCACCTCGCCACCCATTGGCGGAGGCCCTCATCCATCCCCGGCCACCAACCCACTTTTTTTATTTTGCGGATAGTGCTCTCAGCCAAGCAATGGCCACCTACTGGGTGCGTATTGAGCATGTCAAAGAGTTCCTCGCTTAGCACTGGGGGCACGCATACGACCGGAAAGACATCTGGGGCAGGCTGATATACCAGGACGGGGTCAGCCGAGAGGGTAGCTGCCTTGTCCGCCTTAAGGGTGGTCAGATGGGCCCAAGGAATGGGCTGAGATAGAGGCTTAGACTGCTGGTGTCACTCTATCACTGTTGGTGGGATTCCACAATGACTGAAAGGCATGTCCCCGCCAGGGAGTTACCCTTTGAGTGTGGGTCTGTGCCCTTGGTATGGGCTCTCACCTTATCCTGTAACTTTCTTTTTGGTCTTGTCTAATCGTATATATATATAAAACTTCTAAGTTTCATTTGGTTAATACAGAAAACTACAGTGCATCATAATACCAAAAAAATCATGGACTTAAAAGATTCTCCAGCTCTCCTTTTACTAATATCCATCGTGGGGATATTTTCTAAGTATTATTTCTCCCAATTTCATTGTTAACTGAAAGGAACCTAACCCTGAATTTTGGAAATCCAAATTACTATGTCCCTCTTTACTTTAATTTCAATCCCTCTGCTTGGTACCAGTGTTTCCTGACTATTTCATTAATTAATCAGTTTCTCTATGGAGCATGTGTCAGTGCCTTGCTTAAAAGGTTTTCTCACTCTCCTGAGCCACATTAGCCATTTCATGTTGTGCTGTTATCCAGTAACTTAGCATGTCTGAGACCCATTCTTGAATGCATCTTCTTCACATATTTCTGAATACTAGTTGCCTCACACGCAACATATCACATTTGCACACTCATTGGTAGCCCAAAATCATGCCAAACATGACGTCAAATACAAACCATTCCTGTGCTTTTAGGCTATCTTATCAACAGGTCGGGGGCTTCTGGAGGTCTTTGCTTATCTCCCACTGCATGGTTCCGTGTCTCAGGTAGTGGCCAGGCTATCAAATGCAGTTTGCTCATTGTTCAGTATAGGCAAGGACATAACATCTCCAAGAGAAAGCTATCAATTTAGTATTCTCATCTACACTTTCCTGACTTTCACTAGATTGTACATTTGAACCAGATTGTTATCTTTATTAAATCATGCCCAGGTCAATGACTTTAGAGAAATTCCCATTTGGTGGTGTAATTTCTCTGTTTCTATACTTTAATTCTCAATCACCTCCTCTCATCCAATTTTACCCATCCCATTATATTACCAGTCATGAGCCCTGGAGGAACTTTCCTGTCCAATACAATATTTAAAGTTGAGTAAATGTCCCAAGACATCTTATTTGTTTATTTTACTTAAATTCTTCTTGAACCGCTTTTCATTTCCCAAATTATCCCATTACATTGTGCCTGAGTCCCTTCCATCATTTCACAATTATCCCAATTCAAGTGCAGTATTGTTGGCCTGCTAGGACTTGTCAATGTTTCTCTCCCCAAAAGAATTCTTCCTTGATCCACAGCATTGAATAGAAACCATCTGGACTGGACTTCTTTTATTTTAAAATATAATTTGATTATTCCCTTAAATTACAGATAAATTTTCCCACTTCGAATGCTTGAATAGCAACTCATATAAATTTTTCTTATCAATTCCAATTTCAGAAAGAAATTATGTCCAGGATTTGTGGTTTTATAGTAGAGACAGAAGTGCTTGTAATTACTTTTGGATGTAACTCCCATATCTCCCCACTCTGTCTCGAAAGACAATAAATGGGTTAAAACAAAACAAAGCTAAATGTTTTCAAAAGAAGAAAAGCAACTTGGGTCAAGGCTGATGATTGCTTTTCCTTCTCTATATAATTTTGAATTATCGAAATAACATCACCACGCTGTGACATTTGATATCTGCCGATGTTTGCAAATAAGGACTTAAATTTTTAATACCACTGGATCGTTTCCTGTGCCAAATTCCTCCAGCAAAGGTTGCTCCGTAACTTTGTAAAGCCATTTTATGTCAAAGAACTACGCTTGGTAATCCTGCACCATCAACACTCATGCAGTCTCGAAAACTATGGGCACCCGTTTTAAAAGAAACACAGAAAATCCATTGTGGCTCTTCTTGAGAGCCCAAGGGGTTAATTTGTCAAATCTCCATTTATTATTTTTTTGTCCAAAGGAATAATCCCTTTACCCGAAACAAATCCAGGAAACAAAACAGGAGATAGAGACTGCCAACAGAGACCTTATGGGTTGAATTGAGAAATAGGAAAGGATCTAAGACTATAGTGGGAGTTGTGTATAGGACACCTGGCAGCAGCTCTGAAGTGCTAGATTGTATAAATGCAGAGATTAGACAAGCGTGTAAGAAAGGCATAGTGGTCTTAATGGGGGACTTTAACCTTCACATAGATTGGGAAAAGCAGACTAGCAACTGTCAGAAAGGTAGTGAATTTCTTGAGTGTGTCTGGGATAGTTTTCTACAGCAGTATGTCCTAGAGGCAACAAGGGGGCAAGCCATACTAGATTTAGTAATGAGTAATGAACCAGATTTAGATAACAGCTTAACTGTGCGTGAACATCTATCCAATAGCGATCATAACATGATCGAGTTCAATGTAGTGTTTGAAAGGGAAAAAAAGTGAATCAGCTGCTAAGATTCTAGACTTGGGTAAGGCCGACTTCACTGGGATGAGACAGAGACTGTCCACAGTAAACTGGGCAAATCTATTAATGGGTAAAACAACTGATGATCAGTGGGAAATGTTTAAAGAAACATTTAACATGATACAGAATCGGTTTATACCCCTGAGGAGCAAGAACTCTACTTGCCAAAAAAAACAGCCATGGACAACTAAAGAGGTAAGGGACAGTATAAGACATAAGGAAAGGGCACACAAAAAGGCAAAAAATGGCACAGATCCTGGCGAATGGGAAAGATACAAAGATCAACAAAGGGTCACAAAACAGATAGTAAGAGCTGCAAAAAAAGAATATGAAAAGAAACTTGCAAGGGATATCAAAACCAATACGAAGAACTTTTGTAGTTACATTAGGAAAAAGAGGGTGGTCAGGAGCAGTGTTGGCCCCTTAAAAACTGAAAGTGGGGATATTGTCATTAACAATGGGGAAATGGCGGACATGTTGAATAATTACTTTGCGTCAGTATTTACAGTAGAAAAAGAGGATAGCATGCCAGAAATCCCAAAAAAACTAATATTGAATCGGGGACAAGGACTCGATAAAATTAACATAAGTAAAGCAACAGTAATGAAGAAAATAATAGCACTAAAGAGTGACAAATCCCCAGGACCAGATGGTTTCCATCCCAGGGTTTTAAAGGAAGTAGGTGAGCACATTGCAGATGCCCTAACTATAATCTTTCAAAGTTCTCTAGATTCAGGAACTGTCCCTCTAGATTGGAAAATTGCACATGTCACTCCGCTTTTTAAGAAAGGAGAGAGAGGGAAACCGGGGAATTATAGACCAGTTAGCCTAACATCTGTTGTAGGGAAAATGCTGGAGTCTATAATTAAGGATAGGGTGACTGAACACCTCGAGAATTTTCAGTTAATCAGAGAGAGCCAGCATGGATTTGTGAAAGGTAGGTCGTGCCTGACAAACCTGATTGAATTTTTTGAAGAGGTGACTAAAGTAGTGGACAGGGGAATGTCAATGGATGTTATTTATATGGGCTTCCAGAAGGCATTTGATAAGGTCCCACATAAGAGACTGTTAGCTAAGATAGAAGCCCATGGAATCGAGGGAAAAGTACAGACTTGTATAGGAAGTTGGCTGAGCGAAAGGCGACAGAGAGTAGGGATAATGGGTAGGTACTCACATTGGCAGGATGTGACTAGTGGAGTCCCGCAGGGATCTGTCTTGGGACCTCAATTATTCACAATATTTATTAACGACTTAGATGAAGGCATAGAAAGTCTCATCTCTAAGTTTGCCGATGACACAAAGATTGGTGGCATTGTAAGCAGTGTAGATGAAAACATAAAATTACAAAGCGATATTTACAGTTACATGGGTAAGATGGGTATAGAGGGATATGGGCCAAGTGCAGGCAATTGGGACTAGCTTAGTGGGAGAAACTGGGCGACATGGACATGTTGGGCCGAAGGGCCTGTTTCCATGTTGTAAACTCTATGATTCTATTCTATGATATTGATAGATTAGGTGAATGGGCAAAACTGAGGCAAATGGGAATTCAATGTAGACAAATGTGACGTCATCCACTTTGGATCAAAAAAGGATAGAACAGGGTACTTTCTAAATGGTAAAAAGTTAAAAACAATGGATGTCCAAAGGGACTTAGTGGTACAGGTACATAGATCATTGAAGTGTCATGAACAGGTGCAGAAAATAATCAAGAAGGCTAATGGAATGCTGGCCTTTATATTTAGAGGACTAGAGTACAAGGGGGCAGGAGTTATGCTGCAGCTATACAAAACCCTGGTTAGACCGCACCTGGAGTACTGTGAGCAGTTCTGGGCACCGCACCTTCAGAAAGACATATTGGCCTTGGAGGGAGTGCAACGTAGGTTTACTGGAATGATACCCGGACTTCAAGGGTTAAGTTACGAGGAGAGATTACACAAATTGGGGTTGCATTCTCTGGAGTTTCGAAGATTAAGGGGTGATCTGATCGAAGTTTATAAGATATTAAGGGGAACAGATAGGGTGGATAGAGAGAAACTATTTCCGCTGGTTGGGGATTCTAGGAGTAGGGAGCACAGTCTAAAAATTAGAGCCAAACCTTTCAGGAGCGAGATTAGAAAAAATTCTACACACAAAGGGAGGTAGAAGTTTGGAACTCTCTTCCACAAACGGCAATTGATACTAGCTCAATTGCTAAATTTAAATTTTCTTTTATTCATTCATGGGATGTGGGCGTTGCTGGCGAGGCCGGCATTTATTGCCCATCCCTAATAAATCAAGATAGATAGCTTTTTGGCAACCAAATGTATTAAGAGATATGGGCCAAAGGCGGGTATATGGAGTTAGATCACAGATCAGCCATGATCTTATCAAATGGCGGAGCAGGCACGAGGGGCTGAATGGCCTACTCCTGTTCCTATATTCCTATGTTCCTAGCCTCTCTCTCTCTCTCTGCAGCTCGCAGCCTGTCTGAAATAAACTCTGTCTCACCCACACACAGAATTACGTAGGACTGCTGACTTTGGAATTTCCAACTTCAAGACCTTCTCTTTGTGTTTTCAAGATGTAACCACATTAAGAAAAATGTTTTGTGTTTTTGATTTCATTTATTCCCTCATGTGAGGAGGGTTCAGAATGCTCAAACTCCCACTCCCCATCCCATGTTATTAAAGGCTCAAAGCCTGGGAATGTCCTTCTGGAGTCGGTGGAGGCGGTCTCGTCCTCCTCAACTTGCACATTGTCATTGTCCATAAGCCATAAAAGGATTATAGGGACGATGCATGTACCGTTTCAGTATTCTATCCCTGCCACTACTTTATCTGGTTAATATGTACCCACCTATCCTTTTTATCAGTCTGAATTTCATACCCATTATTACTCAATTTGTCTGTTGTGGAGAAGGGTCCTTCAAATTTCTTTGCCTATGTTCCTGTGACACTGTTCAGTTTCACCATCACCTTATTCCCCCACTTCAAGACCCTTAACATAAGGACTGAACTTGTGCCGGCACTTATCATCGTGGCTGATTGATAGGGCGGAACTTGAGTAAACCTGTCCATGGTCACACTCTCACGTTGGTGTCTTGAGAGGGCGCCACCTAGCCGGATTTAATTATAGGGTCCTCTCCCTGCACCCTTGAAGAAAGGGGGTGTTTCACTTCGAACTTCACAAAAAAACATTGTTTTTATCATGAGATAATAAAACTGTTCATAGGTAACTGCTCTTTCCACTTTCAGAAAGCTGTGACTCCAAAGGTGTCAGAAAACTTCTTAAAAAATACCAGTACAGTCCAAATACTTAACTTCAGCAATACAGAAGTACGGGTTGGTTACTTCTTGCTTGTCGAAACCTTAAGGGGTGAGGGAGGAATCAATCCCTATAGCAGAAAGTGCTTCAAAGAAGTTCAAATTAATTTATAACCAGTGACCATGCTGCAACTGTAACTTGTAATTCTTTAAAGCTGCATCTTAACTTTTCTTTTACAATTAAACCTCATTTTGTCAACTATTTTAAACAAATGCAAAGGTTGCTGCTTGGTGCATTGAAAACAGATGTCGATGTCCTTGAAAGGGGTTAATTTTTTTTGCAGAAACAAATGACGGAGCTGGATATCAGATGCACGCAGCATACGTCAACATAGCTTTCACGTAAATTCTTAAAAAAAAACATTTGTGTCAGGAGATAGCATTTCCCTTCGTTCATTTTAGTTTTTAGTTGGTCCAGTATTTCCAGATTGTTGTGACCATCTTTCTTTCCCATACTGCTCAAACGGGTTGAGATCACATTTAGGGACACCCGATCAGTGTCTGGGTAATGATAGGGGGCCAGTAGTCCCTCCCAGTCGAGAGTGCCTCCTACCATCCCCTGTCCCCTGGTTATGGCTGAAACAATTGCTTTCTGGCCTCCCAGTCTGCCCTGCAGCTCGGCAATTCTGAGGTGACATGTGGAATGGTCGGCCTCTCTTCCTGCCTTAGCTATTTCTTCTCGCAAAGTGCATCCTCCACTTCCTGATTCAGTTCCTTAATTACTCCCTCCATCTCCCGGATCCGATCTTTCATTTCTTGTGACCCGACTGCTAGCGCAGCGGACATGCACCTCTGAGTCTGCTGCTCTTGCAGCATGCTCACGAGGTCCTGCTTTGCTGTAGCTTTTTGTTGAGGTCTCCCTCAATTTCTAATTGTTTCTTAAGTTTTATAATTTGCTGTCCTTGCCATAACACAGCTATAACTTTCCAATTCATTTTTCTCCACATACTTTTTGTGGGTATGATCTTAACCAACTCTCCGAGCTGTTCTGGGTTTCCTGCTTTTCCTATCAAGGAGATACGAGATATCCTTTTTTATCTGTTCCGTTTATCGGTCACTTAATTTTTTCGCCTGACCACAGCCAGTCACAAGATAAAAGGGGTGTGCTGTCAGAGCTAACAGCCATCACATTTTAGTACAACCAAGATTTATCCTAAAATTATCAAAATTGATGCCCTGAACTAGATAACAAGATATCGTTCTTCGATTTACAGTTACACACAACATTAACTCCTCACACATCAATTCACACTCACCAATACAATGCTCAACACAACTTCAAACCGATTAATTCACCAATTCTCAACACAATTTAAACTTCAAATCACTCGACATTTACTTCAAATCATTAAGCATTTATGAAATTCAAAATGCCAATTTTTATGTGAAGATCTCATGTCTGGGATTTGACACGTTCACATTTTATAAGAACCTGAATTTAATAGGTCAGTTAACTTCAATAACTTCAATTTTAATTCAGCAATATCAGAATTAAACACAAGACAAAACAGATACGTTACACAAAAGAGGAAAACACATAACAAGCAGTAAGAAGGGGGCATAGCCCAAAACACAAACAGAAAGCACTCGCAATGAGGACAGGCTTTTTTAAAGAGATGGTACACTGAAAACAAAAGAGTACATTCTGTACCTTATTAACTGTCCCTTTTTAAATCATTTACCCTTCATCTCTGCACTCCATTTTCAATCTCCAATTTTTTCTACGTAACTTAATTCTAAACTGATTTAAAATCTCATGTGGGAAAGCCCTTTTATCAGGCTTGTTTTTACTCCCATGTTTAAAAGCTTTCTCCTTCTCCTCCGTTGCTGGAAGGAAGGGGTTTAGCAACATGGTACCAAGTTCTCTGGCCAGAGCCTGCACAGAGTCAGGCTTTAATGGGTCAGATTTTATGATGGTGATCTTTCCCCCATCTTTCTTTCCCATACTGCTCAAACGGGTTGAGATCACATTTAGGGACACCCGATCAGTGTCTGGGTAATGATAGTGGGCCAGTAGTCCCTCCCAGTCGAGAGTGCCTCCTACCATCACCTGCCCCCTGGTTATGGCTGAAACAATTGCTTTCTGGCCTCCCAGTCTGCCCTGCAGCTCAGCAATTCTGAGGTGACATGTGGAATGGTCGGCCTCTCTTCCTGCCTTAGCTATTTCTTCTCGCAAAGTGCATCCTCCACTTCCTGATTCAGATCCTTAATTACTCCCTCCATCTCCCGGATCCTATCTTTCATTTCTTGTGACCCGACTGCTAGCGCAGCGGACATGCACCTCTGAGTCTGCTGCTCTTGCAGCATGCTCACGAGGTCCTGCTTTGCTGTAGCTCTAGGCCCCATTTTACCTGAGCATTTTCCTTTCCTAACTCGAGGGCTTGCGTTTTGGCCTGATTAAGTTTCTAATCCAGATCAGTTTTTAATTGCTCGCTCTTCTTTGCACAGAAGAGAGCAGCGTAGCTCAGCAAATGGCAGCCTCTTTTTAGTTTAATGGTCCCCTCATCCACTTGTTTTTGGAAGCATCACAAAACAGATTTGAAAGTTCTTTATCTGAATGCACGTAGCATTCATAATAAAATGGACGAGTTAACGGCACAAATAACTACGTATGGGTATGATCTTGTGGCCATTACAGAAACATGGCTGCAGGGTGACAACGACTGGGAATTAAATATGCCAGGATATTTAACAATCAGGAAGGACAGGCAGGAAGGAAGGGGAGGTGGGGTGGCTATGTTAATAAAGGAAGGAATCACTGTAATACAGAGAAATGATATTGGGACAAAGCATCAAGATAATGAAACAGTTTGGGTGGAGATAAGGAATAATAAGGGAAAAAAAACATTAGTGGGCGTAGTATATAGGCCTCCTAATAGTTGCAACTCTGCTGGAAGAAGTATTAATCAGGAGATAGTCGGGGCATGTAATAAGGGAACAGCCATAATTATGGGGGATTTTAATTATCATATTAACTGGACAAATCAAATTGGGCAGAGCAGCCTTGAGGACGAGTTCATTGAGTGCATCAGGGATGGATTTCTTGAGCAGTATGTAACTGATCCTACAAGGGGGCAGGCAACCTTGGACCTGGTCCTGTGTAATGAGTCAGGATTAATTAATAATGTCCTAGTTAAGGATCCCCTTGGAACGAGCGACCACAACATGGTTGAATTCCATATCCAATTAGAGGGTGGGAAGGTTGATTCTCAAACAAGCGTACTGAGCTTGAATAAAGGAGACTATGATGGTATGAGAGCGGAATTGATTAAAGTGGACTGGGAAAATAGATTAAAGGGTAAGACGGTACATGAGAAGTGGTGTTCATTTAGGGAGTTATTTTACAACTTTCAAAATAAATATATTCCACTGAGGAAAAAAGGGTGTAAAAGAAATGACAGCCATCCGTGGCTAAGTAAAGAAATCAAGGATAGTATCCGACTAAAAACAAGGACATATAAGGTAGCCAAACTTAGTGGGAGGATAGAAGATTGGGAATTCTTCAAAAGACAGCAAAAAGTAACTAAAGGATTGATTAAGAAAGGGAAGTTAGATTATGAAAAGAAATTAGCAAAAAATATAAAAACAGATAGCAAGAGTTTCTATAGTTATATAAAAAGAAAAAGGGTGGCTAAGGCAAACGTAGGTCCCTTAGAGGATGAGACCGGGAAATTAATGGTGGGAAACATGGAGATGGCAAAAATGCTGAACAAATATTTTGTTTCAGTCTTTACAGTAGAGGACACTAAGAATATCCCAACACTGGACAAACAGGGGACTCTCGGGGGGGAGGAGCTAAATACGATTAAAATCACTCAGGAGATGGTACTCAGTAAAATAATGGGACTCAAGGCGGATAAATCCCCTGGACCTGATGGCTTCCATCCTAGGGTCTTGAGGGAAGTGGCAGTAGGGATTGTGGATGCTTTGGTGATAGTTTTCCAAAATTCCCTGGACTCGGCAAAGGTCCCGGCAGATTGGAAAACTGCTAATGTAACACCGTTATTTAAAAAGGGTAGTAGGCAGAAGGCTGGAAATTATAGGCCAGTTAGCTTAACATCTGTGGTGGGTAAAATTTTGGAGTCTATTATTAAGGAGACAGTAACGGAACATTTAGATAAGCATAATTTAATAGGACAAAGTCAGCATGGCTTTATGAAGGGGAAGTCATGTCTGACAAATTTGCTTGAGTTCTTCGAGGATATAACGTATAGGGTGGATAAAGGGGAACCAGTGGACATAGTGTATTTAGACTTCCAGAAGGCATTCGACAAGGTGCCACATAAAAGATTATTACTTAAGATAAAAAATCACGGGATTGGGGGTAATATTCTGGCATGGGTGGAGGATTGGTTATCGAACAGGAAGCAGAGAGTTGGGATAAATGGTTCATTTTCGGACTGGCAACCAGTAACCAGTGGTGTTCCACAGGGGTCGGTGCTGGGTCCCCAACTCTTTACAATCTATATTAACGATTTGGAGGAGGGGACCGAGTGCAACATATCAAAATTTGCAGATGATACAAAGATGGGAGGGAAAGTAGAGAGTGAGGAGGACATAAAAAACCTGCAAGGGGATATAGACAGGCTGGGTGAGTGGGCGGAGATTTGGCAGATGCAATATAATATTGGAAAATGTGAGGTTATGCACTTTGGCAGGAAAAATCAGAGAGCAAGTTATTTTCTTAATGGCGAGAGACTGGAAAGTACTGCAGTACAAAGGGATCTGGGGGTCCTAGTGCAAGAAAATCAAAAAGTTGGTATGCAGGTGCAGCAGGTGATCAAGAAAGCCAACGGAATGTTGGCTTTTATTGCTAGGGGGATAGAATATAAAAACAAGGAGGTATTGCTGCAGTTATATAAGGTATTGGTGAGACCGCACCTGGAATACTGCATACAGTTTTGGTCTCCATACTTAAGAAAAGACATACTTGCTCTCGAGGCAGTACAAAGAAGGTTCACTCGGTTAATCCCGGGGATGAGGGGGCGGACATATGAGGAGAGGTTGAGTAGATTGGGACTCTACTCATTGGAGTTCAGAAGAATGAGAGGCGATCTTATTGAAACATATAAGATTGTGAAGGGTCTTGATCGGGTGGATGCAGTAAGGATGTTCCCAAAGATGGGTGAAACTAGAACTAGGGGGCATAATCTTAGAATAAGGGGCTGCTCTTTCAAAACTGAGATGAGGAGAAACTTCTTCACTCAGAGGGTGGTAGGTCTGTGGAATTTGCTGCCCCAGGAAGCTGTGGAAGCTACATCATTAGATAAATTTAAAACAGAAATAGACAGTTTCCTAGAAGTAAAGGGAATTAGGGGTTATGGGGAGCGGGCAGGAAATTGGACATGAAGCTGAGTTCGGATCGGTCAATGCCCTGTGGGTGGCGGAGAGGGCCCAGGGGCTATGTGGCCGGGTCCTGCTCCGACTTCTTGTGTTCTTTAGATTTGTGGTTGGGATCAGATCAGCCATGATCTTATTGAATGGCGGAGCAGGCTCGAGGGGCCGATTGGCCTACTCCTGCTCCAATTTCTTATGTTCTTATGTTCTTATGAAAGCCATTACCACAGAGAGGCTGGCATTGCTGTCACTCATAACAGTTTTAATGGCTTCCGTGCCACTCAACCTTGCCCATTCTACTTGTAAGACCGACTCTACGCTTTTTGCATGACTAGCCATCCTCCCAGACACTGATACTACTGGCAAATGCACTCACTTTCAGTTCTCCCTCCTAAACCGGCATACGGTACGAATAGGTCAGTCCTAGGACCTTATATTAAATCCAATGAGCACCAGTTTTAGTCACATCCCGGCGGAGTCACAATTCTGTAGGGATTTTTATTTATTCCCTGTTGCTCGGTAATTGACATGACACCTGCCTGGGGTCTCTCATCCACTTCGATTCTCACATCTCTTTAGCCCTGCCAAGGGTGACCTGTTTGTCTCCCTGTCCTCAGTCTTGCTCCGCCTGAAGACACTTCTGTTAGACGTCTCACACATCCTTTGTCCTGGCCGGGGTTGAGCTGTTGGACTCCTTGTCCTCAGTCTTACTTCTGTCGATCCGGATCGTTTGTCAAATAGCTGTTTGGTGGGCTTCCAAAGTCAGCCATAGTTACGTTACTCCTGCTAAGTCTCTACAACCTTACGCCGGTGAGGGTTGCTCCTTTTATGCCACTTTTGGGGTGGTGTCAAGGGCTAATACTGACAGAGGTGTTTGACCCTTTGGGGATCTTGCCAAAAGGTGGGGTGGCCAATTGGGTGTCGAGCATCCTTCAGGACAAAGCCTACTCCTTATCTCTTTCTTTGATGGACAGAGGGTGATGGAGTAGCCCACCCACCACCACCCCTCCCAATGCCATACCCCTTGGACTAACCAATTACCAGTTACCACCATTCCCACGGGACTGGCCCCTCATCTTATCTTGTAATGTTCCTCTCAAGGCCACCTTTGGCAACTTCTAGGTCTATTATCTGATGCTTCTGTCTGGGTCCCAGGCTTGGAACTACAAGGCTCTATTGTCTCATATGGACAGTTATCTCGTGGGTATGTCTGCGTAGCTATGGTTACAGTGTATGTGCTGTGCTAGCAACTTTCATTAGTTTTAATAAAGGATTTTGAAGGGTTTTTGCAAAGCTTGGATTCCGAGTTGTGTGGTTAATTACTATATACTTGCTTATTTAGCATTAAAGAAAGAAATGTGTTCATATAAGGATAGCAAAAGGTACATGTCCCAAATACATATGAGTCAAGATACGTGTGTGATTATAGCAATGCATTGGTTAACAATCATCAGATATATGTTTAATACAAAAGGCGAATTGCCCAAACTACATATTTGATACAGATTTCACAGGTGACAGTATAATCTTACACCGCTGCTGCCTCACTTCCAGATGCACACTGCATTCCTGGAATTTCTAGGCTTCTCATTTCAGTCTAAACTAGATTAGAACCCAGTGTTACAGTTTGGGCTTTTTTTCTAATACCTTTTTCTCATGTAAATGGCTTGATTGCAGTTTCGTGTCTGTTTACTTCTCCAGCCCCCTCCTCCACTCTCATTCAGCCCTCAATTCCCTTCTCCCAACCCACCAACACTCCATCACCCCCCCTCCCGCTCCCCCAAACTCTACGTTCCTCTGACTCCGCCCTAATGTGAATCCCTCCCTCTCTCCGCCTCATCATTGAGGGTAGAGCCTTCAGCATCCAGGTGCTACTCTCTGGAATTCTCTCCCTAAGCCTTTCTACCTCTTCATCTGCCTCTCCTCTTTTAAAAAGATCCACAAAACCTGTCTCTTTGACCAAGCTTTTGGTCATCAGTCCTAGGGCTGAATTTTCTCAACCCTCTGACGGAGAGCAGGGGTGAGACTTCTGCCCGCTGCCCCAACCAGGTTGTGACCCTGGCCCAGTTTCCTGCCTAGGCTAGTTTATCAGTTGGGTGGGCCCCTGGCAGGATCTCCAGCACCAAGAGGGAGCCCTATACTGTGAAGAGGGAAATGTGGTCAGCGATGCAATGAGACACCCCACTGCAGCACCAGAAGAGATAGGAACTGCTGTTAAGTGGACAGAAGAGGCCCAAAGAATAATTTAAAAAATTTTTATAGTGTGTTCCGGGAGCCACAGGACCTCCCAAAAAAGGTAAGGAGGCCTGAAGAGAAGGCAAGGAGGCTGCTACTACCCTCACCCTCCAAAATGTTACTTAGTGGGATTGCGGCCTAGTCAGATCTTGTCGACCTGAGAACTGTTAGGTCCTGTCTCAGTATGTTTCTCCGAGCGGGGTGGGGGGGCTGATATCCCGCTTCCAACCCATAATTGCTGCCAGACTTTCCAGCACATTTTCTATGACAGGTACCCTGGATTTATATGCCTTTAGTGGTGTGAATGCCCACAATTGGCAGGCAAATCAGAAACCTTCCCCCCAACCCCCAACCCACCTGACTCCAGAATGTCCAGTGAGGTCAGCAATGGAGATTCCCAGCAGGCACATCTCGGCCGTTACATTGAATGGCACCACAGTGAGGATTTTGGGGGCCTTAAATATACTGTATAGCATTCAAATAACCGTTCCAATACTGCATCAGCTAGTTTTGTAGAACTTTTGAAGACATGTAAGTATTGTTAGGTTGACAGTCAATCTCATCCTATTTTTATTTTTGCACGGAACTGGTGTTTTTTCCACCAGTAATTTTATTTCCATTACAGTTTATAGAGGGAATTAACTGGTATTAGACTTATTGAAACCATTGACCTCGCAGCCATCAGCATAATAAACATGAATACACTCGAGGGTCCATTTCCAGGCAAGCTGTTCACAGTGTGGAATGCACAAGGGGTTCTTCTTCTTCCAAACATCTGTTAACTCTTTGAGAGAGTAAAAGATCTTTTCAACTTTCAAAATGCTTTTGCTTCATACGATACTTGCAGAAACAGTTTTCTGCAAATGGCTAAAAATCATAGTATAAAGTAGAGCTAGTGAAATTTTTAGAACATTCTGGAATCATAACCTATTCTTTATGCAAACCATTAAAATATATTTTTATTTTGTTTTATAAGAAAGTGAGTCTTGATTTGCTTTAGTTTTATCTTCCCATCAAGTAGTCTTCAACTTACTGAGTGAATATTTATAATCTAACCATATTTTGGGGCCAAAATTTTTGGGGATACGATCCTGGCAATTGTACAATATGTGGGGTCAATAGGAGGTCACCACGTTTAAATACAAGTGGCAGGCACATCTTGGGCGCCCACCTGCTACAGATGGCTTCAAAATGCGGTGGTGTGTGCCAGGTCTGGGGGAGGGGGTTGCCCAGACTGCCCAGGAAACATTTTCACCTTTTGCCCATTGGATCCATTTATAAGGAAGGCCAAGAAAAAATCCAAAGTTGCTGAAGTCTCCGGGGGTCCAGGCTCCAACCCCGGCCTGGACCCACAACTTGGTCCTCACATGTGCAATTAAAGAGGTCAGTACGTCTCTTTCTTCTTGGCATACCGGCCTCTGAAAATGCGACAGGACCTTTGCGAGGCCACGGTTATGAATACAGTCCCCGCCTCCTCTATGTTATGGGCTTTGTATGGGGCAGGTCGAGGCCCCACCTGTTATAAAGTCTGCGGGATCTCCCAGCACAAGGACCTGTATCGAGGTTCTTGCCTGTTTTCTGACCTTTGCCGCATTCCTGTTGGAGGAGCACTGCTAGTGTGTTAGAAGGCCTGAGGAATTTTGGCATTTTGTATTTTATTCCACCAATATAATTTTTTTTAAAGTAATTTATATATTATTTAAAGTTTTTATTTTGCCTTCCCTTCTTTCTGCTGCCCTGAGGCACACATCACCATCCGATTTTGCAGCGCTAATTGGGTGGGGAGCTGTGGGAAATGAGTTGATAATCCATTACACAGGATCTCCACCCATTTTAGCACCCATTTCATTTTCTTATTTTCATTTCCAATAGTTGGGAAAATCATTTGCGACTAAATCAATAGACAAGTAAGTTGAAGATGTCATCATATTATCACATGCCCCATTCTCAATCATTCCTCCCTCATTTCCACTGAATAATATTTATACCCGTATAAAACAGGCATTAAAGATTGCTAGGTGCTCTGGAGAAGGCAAAAGAAAATTTGAAGGGCCTAAGATCAACGTTTACATGTTTAGAGAAAGATTATTTGTCAGTCATTTATGATGTTTTTTCTCTTTTTTTTGCTGTTGCTGACTACTTTGTCATCTTTTGTGCCATTTCCCCTCCTCCTTCTCCACAATTTCAAACAGCGCACAGTGGCCGTTCCATTGGGTATTCGCTTAATGCTTGTTTTCTATGGATGTAAATATTATTCAGTGCAAATGAGGCAGACTGATGAGATTGCCGCTGAGGCATAAAGCAGTAACCACGGTTACCAAAATAAACAGGCAGAGATGCCCCTGCTGCAGTTGACCAAGGAGCAGTGCCTATGGAGGATTCACTTTCCCCAAGGAAGCTATCAGTGAATCATGTAGCATTCTGCAAGTGGACCTGCAGCCCACCTCCATCACAGGCACTATTTTGCCAGTGTCTGTTAAAATCACAACTGCCTTAACTTCAATGCTATTGAGTCACTCGAGGCACCACTGGGGACATCTATAACATTAGCCAAACAGCTGTGCACAGATGCATTAAGCAAGTCATGAATGCATTGTTCTCTAGAAAGTTCCCCATGGACATCCAGCAGTAACATGATATTGCACTGCAATTTTATAAAGTGGCAGGAATCCCCAAAGTCCAAGGAATCCTTTATTTCCTCATGGCCATACTTGCTCCCTTTGCTCAATGCTTATACTTCAACAGGGAAGGATTTCACTCTGTAAATTTGTAGCTTTTTTGAAACTAGCCGCACCGCATCATGCAAGCCAATGCTCACTTCACTGGGAGTTGCCACAGTGCCTTCATTTTAAGGCAGTCCACTGCGCCAGCACTCTTAGAACAGCAAGACTGTGAGTGGCTCTTGGGAGGTCAAGGCTATCTTTTAAAGTCATGGCTGATGATACCTGTGTGCTTTCCCAGGACACCAGCTAAGCACCATTATAATGGCATGCATTCATCCATGAGAGTCATCATTGATTACACCTTCACCATATGGAAGGCGTGTTTCAGGTGATTGGATCAATCTGGAGGCATCCTGCAATGTAGTTCTACTAGGATCTCAAGGTCCATGGTGGTGTGCTGCATGTTGCATAGCTTTGCTTTACAAAGAGGCCTCCTCCCAGAGGCCCTGGCGGACACAGGCGCCATGAGCAAGTGGAAGATCATCAAAAGTGACAGCAGCAGTCTGAGGTGGATGTGCAGAGCAAACTGTTGCCCCCTGGAAAACACATTTGCGCTACTCTCTTATAGGAAACTTTCTCTTGACTACCACATCTGGCCACTGCATTAACCATCCTGTGTACCTCGTCCCTCTTCCCATCACAAATATGTTACCTACGGACCCATCTCTGTGTGCATCAACTCGCACAACTCTCATTCATGCCACATGATGAAAGCAACTTCTAAGACTTGCTAAAACTACTGCTGCAACGACTTTAGTACAATCATAAATTCAATATTAAACCATACTATAGGGGTGAATTTCCTCGGGGTGATTTGCGCTGCTGTTACGTGAATGGAAAAACATTGTGCTCACTTGTGGTCAGGAGATGTATTGACACGAGGGTTCCTGGATCAGTTCAATCAGTAATTCCACTGCCTCACAACTCTCTGTGTAAAAGCATTTCTCCTGCTTTCTATCCTAAATTTGTTACATTTAATCTTACGTCTATGACTCCTTGTACATACGAATATATGAACATACGAATTAAGAGCAGGAGAGGGCCATTCGGCCCCTTGAGCCTGCTCTGCCATTTGATAAGATCATGGCTGATCTGATTGCGACCTCAACCCTACTTTCCCATCTACCTATTATAACTTTGACTTCCTTGTTAATTAGGAATCTATCTAACTCAGCCTTAAAAATATTCAATGACCCTGCCTCCACCACTCTCTGGGGAAGGGAGTTCCATAGACTCACGACCCTCTGAGAGAAAAAATTTCTCCTCATCTCCGTCTTAAATGGGAGACCCCTTATTTTTAAACTGTGGTCCCTCGTTCTAGTCTATCCCACAAACATCCTCTCAGCATCTACCCCTTCTAGACCTCTCAGGATCTCATATGTTTCAATAAGATCACCTCTCATTCTTCTAAACTCCAGTGTATACAGGCCCCACTTGTCCAACCTTTCCTCATAAGATAACCCCTCACCCCAGGACTCAGTCGAGTGAACCTTCTCTGAACCACCTCCAAAGCAATTATGTCCTTTCTTAAATAAGGAGACCAAAACTGCACACAGTATTCTAGATGTGGTCTCACCAATGCCCTGTATAACTGTAGCAAAATATCTCAACTTTTATATTCCATTCCCCTTGCAATAAATGACAACATTCCATTGCCTTCCTAATCACTTGCTGTACCTGCAAAATAAATTTTTGTGATTCATGTACCTCAGAGTTCTGCAATCTCTCTCCATTTAAATAATATACTGTTTTTCCATTCCTCCTGCCAAAGTGGACAAGTTGACATTTTCCCACATTATACTCCACCCTTGCTGCGGGACATTGCTGCAGGAGTTCCACAGATCAGTGTCCTAGGACCTTCCCGCCATCATAAGGTCAGAAATGGGGATGTTTGCTGATGATTGCACAGTGTTCAGTTCTATTCGCAACCCCTCAGATAATGAAGCAGTCCGTGCCCACGTGCAGCAAGACCTGGACAACATCCAGGCAAGTAACATTCGCATCAGACAAGTGCCAGTCAATGACCATCTCCAACAAGAGAGAGTCTAGCCACCTCCCGTTGACATTCAACGGTATTACCATTGCCAAATTCCCCACCATCAACATCCTGGGGGTCACCATTGACCAGAAACTTAACTGGACCAGCCACATAAATACTGTGGCTACAAGAGCAGGTCAGAGGCTGGATATTCTGCAGTGAGTAATTCACCTCCTGACTCCCCAAAGCCTTTCTACCATCTACAAGGCACAAGTCAGGAGTGTGATGGAATACTCTCCACTTGCCTGAATGAGTGCAGCTCCAACAACACTCAAGAAGCTCAACACCATCCAGGACAAAGCAACCAGCTTGATTGGCACCCCATCCACCACCCTAAACATTCACTCCCTTCACAACCGGCGCACCATGGCTGTAATGTGTACCATCTACAGGATGCACTGCAGCAACTCTCAAGGCTTCTTCGACAGCACCTCCCAAACCCGCGACCTCTACCACCTAGAAGGACAAGGGCAGCAGGCACATGGGAACAACATCACCTGCACATTCCCCTCCAAGTCACACACCATCCCGACTTGGAAATATATCACCGTTCCTTCATCGTCGCTGGGTCAAAATCCTGGAATTCCCTACCTAACAGCATTGTGGGAGAACCTTCACCACACGGACTGCAGCGGTTCAAGAAGGCGGCTCACCGCCACCCTCTCAAGGGCAATTAGGGATGGGCCATAAATGCTGGCCTTGCCTCTATCAAATTTCCTCGCAACCTTCTCTGTTCCAAGGAGAACAACCGCAGCTTCTCCAGTCTATCCACGTAACTGAAGTCCCTCATCCCTGGAATCATTCTAGTAAATCGCTTCTGCACCCTCTCTAAGGCCTTCACATCTTTCCTGAAGTGCGGTGCCCAGAACTGGACTCAATACACCAGTTGTGGCCAAACCAGTGTTTTATAAAGGTTCATCATTACTTCCATACTTTTGTACTCTATGCCTCTATCTATAAAGCCTAGGATCTCATATGCTTTTTTAACCAATTTCTCAACCTGCCCGGCCACCTTCAGTGATTTGTGCACATATACCCTCAGATCTCCCTGTTCCTGTACCCTTTTTAGAGTTGTGCCCTCTGGTTTATATTGCCTCTTTTCGGTCTTCCTACCGAAATGTATCACTTCGCATTTTTCTGTGTTAAATTGCATCTGCCACGTGTCTGCCCATGCCGCCAGCCTGTTTATATCCTCTTGAAGCCTATCACTGTCCTCCTCACTGTTCACTACCCTTCCAAGTTTTGTGTCATCTGCAAATTTTGAAACTGTGCCCTCTATACCCAAGTCCAAGCCATTAATATATATCAAGAAAAGCAGTGGTCCCAGCACCGACCCCTGGGGAACACCACTGTACACCTCCCTCCTGTCCAAAAAACAACCGTTCACCACTACTCTCTGTTTCCTGTCACTTAGCCAATTTTGTATCCATGCTGCTACTGCTCCCTTTATTCCATGAGCCGCAATCTTGATGATAAGCCTATCCTGCGGCACTTTATCAAAGTCTTTTGAAAGTCCATATACACCACATCAACTACATTGCCCTCATCTACCCTCTCTGTTACCTCACCAAAAAAATCTATCAGGTTAGTTAAACATGATTTGCCTTTAACAAATCTGTGCTGGCTTTCCCTAATCAAGCCACCCTCTTCCAAGTGACTGTTAATTCTGTCCCGGATTATCGTTTCTAAAAGTTTCCCCACCACTGAGGTTAAACTGACTGGCCTATAGTTGCTTGGTTTTTTCCTTACACCCAGGAATTTTGGATGGCAGGAGGCCACTGTCGAGAACTTGAGGGAGCGATCTCTGGCAATCAGGTAAGTCGATCGGGTGGTAGGGGGGGTTCAGGTGAGCTTCGTGGTCAGGGTGGGGCAGGAAAACAATTTTAAAAATTTAAAATGAAACTTTCCTAGGCCTCTCCTGGCCCTGGTCCTGCCTGCCGCCAGGTTTCGCTGCTGGCTCCGGCATTGTATGCAGTTCTTAGTTAAAATTGCTTTGGGGTCAGAATTGCGACTTTTGAATATTGATGAGGTACCCGTGAGCACCTTCATCGCGACCCGAATCGGCAGCGTTAAAAGGGCGTCAGGTGCAAACACGTCAAGAATGCAGTTTATATCCCCTCACCGGCATTTTAACCAGTTCACCCGCACCATTCGCCAGGCGAGCAGGGTTAAAATCGGGACTCATGGCTTTTACAACAGATCTGAGTAACTCTGGCTTATGCCCATAATGGATGCTCAATGTTTTGGTGGATCATATATGATAGGCCTCTAACAATTGGCTAAATTGTCAGGTTTTCAAACTGTGTGGAAAATTTTTCTGCTAAAATAAACATGGGGTGGACTATTCAAAAGGTATAAAGTCAGCCAAAGCCCAGTGTCACATTTCAGGATTATTTGGCCATTTTTTCGCAGAAAGCATCCAGAGAGGACTTATTTTAAAATGTGTTTTGAATAAAAGCTTGCTTTAAATGGGTTTGTTTCTCATGGCAGCCCCATGATGGGATGAAAATCAGACAGATTCTACCATGCGTGGTCGATCCACTCTCCCAGATTACTGCCCAGGAGGTGAAGACAAAAGTCTACCCCAGAAAGTGATATGATGACATGGAGAGATACACATAAAGAAACAGAGGAGAGGCTATGGACAGAGGCTGGTTTATCAGAGAAAGAGTGGGAGAGAAAAAAGAAAAAGAGAGCAAATGAATATTAGGAGAAAGAAACTAGAGTTCAGACCAATTAGAGCAGCTGACCTTTTATATGATAATGTGAGCTGAAATTGTTCCAGAGCAGCGCACCCGAAAACTGTTATAACTGCTCAGTTTTTACTACTTTTATTTATACTAATGTAAAATATCACTGACTGAACTGAGAAAAATGGTAATATTTACAGTTTACATCTGAGTACTGTGACAAAGCAATTTTTATATGTACTACATTATATGGACACAAGGTAGATATTAGCCAATGCAATATCTTGTGCTGGCACTTGTATTTGGGTATAGTATCACAACTTTGGCACGTGATTGCCTAAAGCAGAATTCAAGGTTGAAAACTACTTAGCTTTAATACACAAATCATTCTTCCAGTACCTAATTTTATTGTTTTGCCAGCAAAAACAGGTATCAAAATGAACAATTCCAACCTGCTGAATACTATTTACTTATTTAGGATGATTATTAAAAACCTTATGACCTCAGATGATGCCATCATACTGTTGCTAAAATACATAAAATGTTGCTAAGTACAAATGTCAACAGAAGTGTTTGATGGCTATCTGGCAACCTGGTGAAAAATAAGAAGATTAATTTTAAAACACAGAAGTCCTAGACTTCAAAGTAGTTGTAGCAAGCCATGAAGCATTACAATCCGATGACAAAACTTTCCATACCAATGACTGGTTGTTTTATGGAAGTGGAAAGAATCTATTCTGAAATACAGGATTGTTGTGGTACATTGTTGCAATTCATTGTGAATTGAATGTCAGTAATAGCATGCCACTGGTTTTAGAAGCAGTCTCTCTAAAGAAAAATCCATTTAATACATTTGGCGAAACAGGTAGTTAATAACTAACACTTCCGTATGTCAAAACAGGTCAAGTAACCCATACCTTGCATTATTTGTGCGGCAGAGTGAGGAAAACTGTTTTCATTCAAATGAATTAGTGGTTATTTTTTTTATACTGTGAAAATGTACACATTTTATACGTAAAATAATATTTAAAAAGAACTAATGAGCAAGTTAGAAGCACTTACACAAATCATCACTGTAAATTGTAAACCACTTGTATTATATGATAGCACCTAATTCACTTGATTGTACTTTCAAATTCACCAGCAGCCATTTTAAAATACTTCTGGATTCATTTAGTAAGCCAACCTTTCCTTTTGCTCACATTAATCCTGTTATGAATTATTCACCAGTGAAGCTTACACCTTGGTTCAATTAATATTTCAGTTGTACAGAGGAACTGGATAGTTCTCAGCAACTGGTCCTGCTTTCCTGAAGCTTTTAATAGCCTTAATTTTAAGGCTTTGAAATATCACAAAACAACTTGTACCAATATCTTGCATTTAAGAATTGGTTCATTTATTCTCTCCATGTAACAAAAGAGATAGAGAGATAGATGAAGCAGAAAAAAGCGGTGTATGACAGATGTCAGGTTGATAACACAATTGAGAGCCAGGCAGAATATAGAAAGTTCAGAGGGGAAGTGAAAAAGGAAGTAAGAGGGGCAAAGAGAGAGTATGAGAATAGACTAGCGGCCAACATAAAAGGGAATCCAGAAGTCTTCTACAGGCATGTAAACAGTAAACGGTTAGTAAGAGGAGGGGTGGGGCCTATTAGGGACCATAAAGGAGACCTACTCATGGAGTCAGAGGGGATGGCCGAGGTACTAAATGAATACTTTGCATCTGTATTTACCAAGGAAGAAGATGCTGCCAGAGTCTCAGGAAAGGAAGAAATAGTTGAGATACTGGATGGGCCAAAAATTGATAAAGCAGAGGTACTTGAAAGGCTAGCTGTACTTAAAGTAGATAAGTCACCCGGTCCGGATGGGATGCATCCTAGATTGCTGAGGGAAGTAAGGGTGGAAATTACGGAGGTACTGGCCATAATCTTCCATGATGTGGAGATGCCGGTGTTGGACTGGGGTTGACAAATATAAGGAATCTTACAACACCAGGTTATAGTCCAACTGTTTTATTTGAAAATCACAAGCTTTCGGAGGCTTTCTCCTTCGTCAGGAGCCACCTGACGAAGGATAAAGCCTCCGAAAGCTTGTGATTTTCAAATAAAACAGTTGGACTATAACCTGGTGTTGTAAGATTCCTTACATAATCTTCCAAACATCCGTAGATACGGGGGGTGGTGCCAGAGGACTGGAGAATTGCAAATGTTACACCCTTGTTTAAAAAAGAATAAACCCATCAACTATAGGCCAGTCAGTTTAACTTCAATGGTGGGGAAACTTTTAGAAATGATAATCCAGGACAGAATTAACAGTCACTTGGACGAGTGTGGATTGATTAGGGAAAGCCAGCACAGATTTGTTAAAGGCAAATTGTGTTTAACTAACCTGATAGAGTTTTTTGATGAGGTAACAGAGAGGGTAGATGAGGGCAATGCAGTTGATGTGGTGTATATGGACTTTCAAAAGGCATTTGATAAAGTGCCGCATGGTAGGCTTATCATCAAGATTGTGACCCATGGAATAAAGGGGGCAGTAACAACATGGATACAGAATTGGCTAAGTGACAGGAAACAGAGAGTAGTGGTGAACGGTTGTTTTTTGGACTGAAGGGAGGTGTACAGTGGTGTTCCCCAGGGGTTGGTGCTGGGACTGCTATTTTTCTTGATATATATTAATGGCTTGGACGGCTGTACAGGGCACAATTTCAAAATTTGCAGATGACACGAAACTTGGAAGGGTAGTAAACAGTGAGGAGGATAGTGATAGACTTGAAGAGGATGTAGACAGGCTGGTGGCAGGGACGGACACATGGCAGATGAAATTTAACACAGAAAAATGCTAAGTGATACATTTTGGTAGGAAGAACGAGGAGAGGCAATATAAATTAGAGGGCACAACTCTAAAAAGGGTACAGGAACAGAGAGAACTGGGAGTATATGTGCACAAATCGTTGAAGGTGGCAGGGCAGGTTGAGAAAGCAGTTAAAAAAGCATACATGATCCTGGGCTTTATAAATAGAGGCATAGGGCTCAATTTTAAAACGGAGCCGGGAAGGGGGTGGTGGTGTCAATTTGAGGTTGGGAAACCCATTAGTATGGGTTTCCCGGATGTCCTTACGATTTTGACGTAAGGACGTCTTTTTTTTGTTCGGTTTCCCGTCCAACTGACCGGACTGATTGACAGGCTGGTCTCAGTCGGACGGGAGACCAACCAGGGAGAGGACATCTTCAGGTAAGTCTGCAGGTAAGTCTTTGTTAGTATGGGGGGGGGCACAGGGGAGGCATGGGTGGGCATGGGTGGGCAAGGGGCACAGGTGGGCAATGAGCACGGGTGGGCAATGAGCACGGGTGGAGAAAGGGCATGGGTGTGCAAGGGGCACGAGTGGGCAATGGGCACGGGTCACAAGTGGGCATAGGTGTGCACGGGTGGGCACGGGGTCACGAGTCATGGGGGAAGGGATCGGGGGTCAATCACAAGGGGTGGGATCGGGGGGTCTTCATGGGGGTCCACGATCGTTGAGGGGGAGGATCGGGGTTGGAGGATCGGGGTCGGGGTTGGGGTCGGAGGATCGGGGTCGGGGTCAGAGGATCGGGGTCGGGGTAGGGTCGGGGTCGGAAGATCGGGGTCGGAGGATCGGGGTCGGGGTCAGAGGATCGGGGTTGGGGTCAGAGGATCGGGGTCAGAGGATCGGGGTCGGGGTCAGAGGATCGGGGTCGGGGTAGGGTCGGGGTCGGAAGATCGGGGTCGGAGGATCGGGGTCGGGGTCAGAGGATCGGGGACGGGGTAGGGTCGGGGTCGGAAGATCGGGGTCGGAGGATCGGGGTCGGGGTCAGAGGATCGGGGTCAGAGGATCGGGGTCGGGGTCAGAGGATCGGGGTCAGGGTAGGGTCGGGGTCGGAAGATCGGGGTCGGAGAATCAGGGTCGCGGTCGGAAGATCGGGGTCGGAGAATCAGGGTCGCGGTCGGAAGATCGGGGTCGGAGGAATGGAGTCGGAGGATCAGGGTCGGGGTCAGGGTTGGAGGATCGGGGTCAGGGGATCAGGGTTGGGGTAGGGGTCGGAGGATCGGGGTCGGGATCTGGGTCGGGTCAGAGAATCAGGGTCGGGGTCGGAAGATCGGGGTCAGAGGATCGGGGTCGAGGTTGGAGGAATGGGGTCGGAAGATCGGGATAGGGGTTGAGGGTCGGGGTCGGAGGATTGGGGTCGGGTCGGAGAATCAGGGTCGGGGTCGGAGGAATGGGATCAGGGTCGGGGGTCCGCGATCGGGGTTGGAGGTCTGCGATCGGGGGGGCAGGGTCCACGATCGGTGATGGGGGGGGGTCAGTGCAGGTAGGCTTGTTGGGCCTGAGGGAAGCATTCCTGCTCCTTTGGGCCCACAAGCTGTGCCTTTCTAGGCACTTCCCTCAGTCTCGGGCCTTCTCGCCTCCTTTCACAAGGAGTAAAGTAGAAGGCCTGGGAATCCCAGCCCCCGAGGTTGAAATCAGGAATTAGTGAAAAATGGAGGCCTGACACCTCCTTGAAAGGTTTTATGACCCGACCCGCCTCCTGGGAGCGGGTTGCCAGCTCGCCCATTGTCCCACCACCGTGAAAGCCGGAAATGGGCGGGTTGGAGACGGGTTGGGGCGGGTCTGAAATGGTGGCAATTTTCAATGCCCTCCCAGCCCCCAACCCACCCATTTTTTACTTTTAAAATCGAGCCCATAGAGTACAAAAGTATGGAAGTCATGATGAACCTTTGTAAAACACTGGTTCAGCCTCAGCTGGAGTATTGTGTCCAGTTCTGGGCACCGCACTCTAGGAAAGATGTGACGGCCTTAGAGAGGGTGCAGAAGAGATTTACTGGAATGATTCCAGTGATGAGGGACTTTAGTTACGTGGATAGACTGGAGAAGCTGGGGTTGTTCTCCTTGGAACAGAGATGGTTGCGAGGAGATTTGATAGAGGTATTCAAAATCATGAAGGGTCTAGACAGAGTAGAGAGAGAGAAACTGTTCCCATTGGTGGAAGGGTCAAGAACCAGAGGACATAGATTTAAGGTGATCGGCAAAAGAACCAAAGGTGACATAAGAAAAAACTTTTTTAGACAGCGAGTGGTTAGGATCTGGAATGTACTGCCCGAGGGGATGGTGGAGGCAGATTCAATCATGGACTTCAAAAGGGAACCGGATAAGTACATGAAAGGAAAAAATTTGCAGGGTTACGGAGATAGGACGGGGGAGTGGGACTAGCTGGATTGCTCTTGCATAGAGCCGGCATGGACTCTATGGGCCGAATGGCCTCCTTCCATGCTGTAACCTTTCTATGATTCTATGTATGCCATTTAAATAGATTTTCACTTATGAAAAAGCCAATGATTTCATGCTGTTATGTTCCATTTGCTTACTTTAAAGCATGTACAATGCTTCAGGCATGCAGAGAAATCCTGTGTAAAATAACATATGACAGATAACATATATTAACCAAAACAAAGACATGGTTTATTGGCAAACACAAGGAATAAGAAAAGTATGTAACAATAAAAAAATACCCAATAGCCTTATTGACTCGATTATACCACAGCCAACATTTACTGCACTTGCCTTTGATGCAACCAGGAAAAAATATTATTTTTGACAACTGAAGCCTGGATTCAGTGGATTTTTTCCCTCCCAAATTCACTTTGTGGTGATTGCTGTAAGAATAAATAGATGGAGTTGTAAAATAACAGGCTGCTTTAACCCCTTGAATGCTGAAAGTTCACTTCTATTTTAAGAATAGACATCATTTTCATATATCAGGGCTTATTCAACGATGATGCACTAATCGAGTACCCGTTCATTTCAAGAACTAACCTGAATCAGGCAAGTAGACCAAAATGCCTGATTCATAGAGCACCAAAGTGAACCAGTTGCAAATTTTGCACAGACTGTGCAAGAATCTCATCAGGCATATTAGGCAATCCAATGTAAAATGGTCCCCAATTAAATCAGCATTTTTTTTCACCTTTCACCTGATGACTCTTTCAGCACTGCTTGCCAATATGAAACAGACACTGCTGGAATTTCATCCTCTTGTCTCTAGGATTTTGAATCCTAAAGGTGTGATTGACATTTTAGTAATGCATTTAGAGTTCTGTTCTTGTTTTTCCTTTTAACATAGTTGTGGCTGCATTAACTTTGGTGCACTACTTGTTGCTGGTGTTTGCAGCTGTATTTTTGCATTTAAAGACTCCTTTTGCTGCCATTGCGACATTATCAGCAACTATAGTACTCAATACGAGTGGTCCATTGGGCATTCCAATAGCAGTACTGGATTTGGAGGAGGAATTTGAGTTTATGCAAAGGGAGGAAAGTCAGGTGCAACTATATATCAGACCTCCTTGGCCTCTTTCCAGGACCTGAGTCTTCAAACCTAGGCACAGCTACTTGCGGATGACTTGCCTTCACTATCTACGCTTCTTGACAGGGGCTATCAAGGAGTGTTAGTTAGACTTGCCCTTGCACGTTTAGGTTTTTAATTTTTTTTGCATGGCAAGTTGCTGCAAGTGTGAGCTGATAACATCACAGTGAGGGAAACAGGGCATGTGGGACCTGAGTGAACAGGGCAAGCAACTGTGTAGCTCCTTAACCAATCAGATTGAAGGACTGTGAAATTAACAGCGCAAGGACTGAGAAGGAAGTGTAAATTAGAGTGGGTGAATTCAATGTCAAATCAGGTACAGAAAAAGAAATAAAGAGGGAAAGAAAGCTTGGATTAAGAGAGAGATAAAAGAGACAGAAAGGAAAAGTAAAAAAAATTAAAACATTTAAAATTTTACATTTTTAAAATCTCTAACAACAATTAAAATCTGAAAGAATGAGACTCCACACTTGTAATAGTTATTTTTCAGTGCTAGAGAGGTTGATTGGCAGTAATTAACACTTAGCACATCGTTAAAAGGGTAGTTAGACTGGAATGGACAAGCCTTAACTTTCTGTGGCGAGTTTAGTTTATATCTACCGCACAAATACAGCAACTTCACGCCGTTCATTGCATTTCAACGGTGAGGTAGACAACGAGATGTTGTTTTCAAGAAGCTAATGGCAGAGCGGCACATCTCGGACAGCAATTTTTGGATATCTGCGTTTAGCCACACATCTGTTCCTCGCCTGAAATTGCTGTTCTATTTGTGCATAAATAACAGCAAGCGCCATTAGTCTCATCGCTATTTTACAAGCAAAATCTGGGCCATTGTCTCCTTGAGCCTTACCCATTGGCATGATCTTCCACAGAAACCACCTGCCTGTGGCAGCATTATATTTTTACATAACCAGTTCCTTCCAAATCATGCTTCCAAATCATTCACCACATCAGTCTGCCAAGTGATAGGTGCCTTGTTTGCCAGGGAAACGTTTTCTTTGCACTTTCCCTGTGGAAAGGAGGCAGCAGCATGACCACACTCATCAAGTGATAGGCTTTCCAAAAGTGCAATGACTCATTGTGGTCCTCATGGTCCCTAGAAAGAAATTTGCATCTCTAAGAAATGCCTTAGACTACTTTACACAACTTATGTATGAAGTGAAGTTTCTGTTATAGAATCAGAGAATCATAGAATGATGCAGCACAGAAGGAAGACATTCGGTCCATCGTGCCTATACTGGCTCTTTGAAAGAGCTACCCAATTGGTGCCATTCCCCATAGCCGTGCAAATTTTTCCCCTTCAAGTATTTATCCAATTCCCTTTATTATTGAATCTGCTTCCATCACCCTTTCAGACAGTACGTTACAGATCATAACAAATCACTGTGTAAAAAAAATTCTCCTCATCTCGCCTCTGGTTCTTTTGCCAGTTACCTTACATCTGTGTCCTCTGGTTACAGGTTCTTCTGCCACTGGAAACAGTTTCTCCTTATTTACTCTATCAAAACCATTCATGATTTTGAACACCTCTATTAAATCTCCCCTTAATCTTTTCTGCTCTAAGGAGAACAACCCCAGCTTCTCTAGTCTCTCTACGTAATTGAAGTCCCTCATCCCTAGCACCATTCTAGTAAATCTCTTCTGCACCCTCTCTAAGGCTTTGATATCCTTCCTAAAGTGTGGTGCCCAGAATTAGAAACAATACTCCAGCTGAGGCCTAACCAGTGTTTTATAAAGGTTCAACATAACTTCCTTATGTTTGTACTCTATGCCTCTATTGTAAAGCCCAGGATCCCATATGCTTTTTTAACAGCCTTCTCAACTTGTCCTGCCACCTTCAAAGATTTGTGTATGTGCACCCCCAGGCCTCTCTGTTCCTGAACCCCCTTTAAAATTGTACCATTTAGTTTATATTGCCTCTCCTCATTCTTCCTACCAAAATGCATCACTTCACACTTCTCTGTGTTAAATTGCATCTGCCTTGTATCTACCCATTTCAGCAGTCTGTCTATGTCCTCCTGAAGTCTGTTACTATCCTCTTCACTGTTTACTACATTTCCGAGTTTCGTGTCGTTATGTAGCCAATCATTCAGACAATTTGCAAATAGCAAGGTCCCATAAGCAGCAATGAGATGAATGACCAGTTAATCTGTTTTTATATTGTTGGTGGAAGGATGATGAATAGTGGCCAGGACACTGAGAGAACTCCCTGCAATTCTTTGAATAGTGCCATGGGATCTTTAACATCCACCTGAATAGGCAGACAAAGGCCTAAATTTTAACGTGGAGCCGGGAAGAATGTGGGAGTGGGGGGAATTCCTGACGGGAAACCCGATTGACAGGCGGACGGGAGAAGAGGCAGGAAGCGGATGCGAAAAGTTAAGTCTTAGATGGGGGGGGGTGGTGTCGGTCATGGGGGGGATCGGGGGTCGGGGTCGGCAGTTTTTGGGGGGTAGGGAGTCATGGGGAGTATCTGGAGTCATCGGGGGGGGGATAGGAGATTGTGGAGGGGTATCGGAGATCGTGGTGGGGGGAGGGAGTTGGAGATTGTGGTGGGGGGCGCTGCAGGTATGCTTGATGGGCCTGGGGGAAGCAATCCTGCTCCTCCAAGCCCAAAAGCCGTTCGATAAAGGCACTTACCTGCTATTTCGGGCCTTCTCGCCTCCTCTTACGTAGCGTGAAGTAGAATGTCCGGGAATCCAGGCCCCCAGGGGTTAAAAATAAAAAAAACTGTAAAAATGGAGGCCTGCAGCCTCCTTGAAAGCTTTCAATGACCGACCTGTCTCCTAAGAGCGGGTTGGCCGCCCGCCCCTCGTCCTGCCTCTGTTAAAACCGGAAATGGGCGGGTTAGAGGCGGGTTGGGGTCGGGTTTTAGATTTTAAAAATTTTTACTGCTACCCCGCCCCCAATTCGCCGTTCTGCCAGGTTAAAATTTAGGCCAAGTTCTCAGTTTAATATCTGATCCGAAGGATGATACCTCTGACAATGCATATAGAAATTCCATTGTTTGGTCAGATCGGCACTCCATAGCCCTGACTAGGGGCATGATTTTTACACTGGGTACCCCACGCGTCCGCAGATATTCGCGTGGGGAACCCGGAAGCAAATTAAGTGCATCTCAACCTGCGATCACAGGTAAGTATTTGTGCTTCCGGGTTTCCCATGCACCAGGCAGCTTAATTGACAGGCTGGCTGCCTGTTGGCAGTGAAAGGAGCTGCAAATCAGAAAGGGGGACGGGAGAGAGAGTGATTATCGGGCTTGGAAAAAATCCAGGGTGGGGGATACATGGGGGGACGTGGTAGGGGGGTGGGGAGTCAGCCAGCGACGACATGAGGGGGGGAGTGGTCAGCCAGGATCGGGGGTGGGGGGCGGGTCCAGCATCCTGTTAGCCAGGTGAGCTGGGCCTGGATGAAGCACTCCTGCTCCTCCAGGCCCACAAGCAGTGCAATAAAGGCACTCACCTCATGGATCTGGCCCTTCCTGCCTACTTTCATGTGAATCGGAAGCAATGAGAAACCCAAACAGGTACAGTTAAATTCATTTAAGTTTCCCAAAACACAAAATATTAAGTACCTCAAGTATTTCAACGAGGTACATTGTCCCTTTAAGTACTGGCCCGCCGGCTTTAATTGGGGTTGGGACTTCCTGGTGTCTGCTGTGCACACGTATACAAACTTGCTTGGGTTAAACCCAAAAGTGGGTGCGTTGGAGCAAGTATGTGGTCCCTATACCTATTATTTTGACTGCCCACCTGCTCCCAACCCAACCGTTCTTGGGGGTTAAAATTACCCCCAAGATATCAAAAATTACCTGTGTCTGCTATAAATTGAGCATTTTTTCCATTCATAGAAGGATAACCATGCAATGGGAGGTCCGGGGGTTCAGCAAGAAGCTTGGTAGAGTAAGAGGAGGAGGAGGAAGAGATGGTTCAGGGTGACATGCAACCTGAGAGGCTGATGCACTGCTTATTGAAAGAGAGAACTCTAGAAATGTGCTCCTGCATGAACAGTTTTATGGTCTTGAACATAAAATAGTAAACTTGTAAACAACATGCCCTGCCTAAACATCAACACAGTCACTTCTACCATACATGCCTTAACAAAACAATTTCTGTTACATTAATATGCCACCTCTGAAAATATGACTGTACACTATTTCCCTATTGCTGCTTGTTTCCCTGGTGCTTGCCTTGCTGAGAGTATAAGGTGTTTGGCATCTCCTCACTAATCTTCTGCTCTTTCTAAGTGCGACCTTGGTAGGAGGAATTAGTATAATTCTCCTACCAAGCATCCTCCTGCTCCTCAGTGGGTGCCCCATGACACAGCTGTGATGCTATACCTCTTTGCACTGGGTCATAAGATGGCCTTGCAAATACTGCCACTCTGCCTGGCTGCTTCTTTCAACTACCTGCCATTTCTTCAGTCCTTCAAAGTGGGCATCTAGGTTGGCGAATGTGACAGCACCTTGAAATGTAGCTGACTCCTCCATGCCTACTCCTTCCCCCATGCCCTAATTGTTGGGTATCCTTTACAAGTGATCAGATAATGAACAGAGAACACTCTTCAGTTTATTCCCTGTTTTTACCTCAACTTGTTTTCAGAAGATGGCAAAATAACACTACGCTAGACTTTCACGGAAACTTTAATTGCAAAAAAAAAATTATTAAACATTAAAAATTGAGCGAAATGTAACAGTAACACAACATACATATTTAGACTTATACTGCTTCTTTTGTATTGATGCGCACCTGACATTGCTTCATGTTGACACAAAACTGGGAGTATCTGCAGTCTAAGTAATCATGGAATGAGAAAATGCCATTCAGCCCATCCAACCTACTGTTTCCACAGACTATATATGATCTATCCCATCATGAACTATACTCACCTATTTAATCACCTGAGGAAAAGTTGTGCATAAAGGCTCTTTGATCTCAAAACAAATCAAGCAAAATTCCAAAATATTTATATGTCTCAACCTTGGACTCTGCTCTCAATGGACAGAATGCTGGCCTTCATTCCAATCCCATTGGCACAGGAACCAGTTGTCCCACTGAGTATTTGATTCTCTAAGTCTATTCTAATCCATAGAACCTCAAATCCCATTCCTAAACAGATATTTATCAATCCCTCCTTGAAGGAGTTAATCAACACACAGCATTAATTACTGTTTCCAGATGTTTGCTCCACTTATCTATGATTCTATAACGATAACAGAGTCAGCCTAGTTGCTCTTCCATGGACACTCTTCAATGCATCAATGTCTTTTTGAAGGTATGGTGCCCAAAATTACGTGCAATAGAGATTGACGTATCTATAGGCAAGACTGAACATTAACATGTGTAAAGGTGAATTTGATACCATTATTACCCACTGCAGCCATGAATTGGAGCGTGAAATGTTTCCTAATGAGGCAAACAATAGCTAATCATTCCTGGAACTGCTAAGAGAAGTACTTGGGCTTTAACAAGTTAATGGTCCCATTTTCAAATCCATTACTCCTCATAAACTGGCAAACACTGGGGTTAACAGAACAGAAAATGGGCAGAGATCTGTGATGCTGGATCTCTGCCGATTTTGTGCATGACATGCATTTCCAGAAATTATTTTAATCAGTGCAAGAAAATCTCACCAGAAACAGGCAGTAACCTTATTTCAGTATATTAATATTCACTAGAAGCAGGTAGGAGCCTCATTTTAATATATTAATATTAAACGGGTATGGTGCGATCTAATATCTAAGCCACTATTTCTGCAGCTTTTAGCATGCAGTTCTACAAAAATTCTCCCTCAGAAAATGGGTTCGATGACACAGCTATTTCATGGGCATCACATAACCTGCCTTAATGGCAGCATCACTTACGTGGCAAGCATTAGTAAGCATTGATTGCTACTTTTTCAAAAACTGTTTTAATTCAGAAAATATGTCCTCATGTCATTTTCCTGTGTGTATTTATCATATTTCTCACCATAGTTTGCTTCATAGTGCCTTTAAATGTTTTTATCCAGGGTCGACCTTTCAGCTCTTTAGAAACATTTCAATAATATCCATAGGTTTTTAAATGGTTTTCTGCAACTTAATTTTCTTATTCTGATGATTATTCTGAATTGATACCAACATATTAATATATTCAATTCATGCCCATGGCTGGTAAAAACAGCTTAAATTGCTGAATCATGTATACTCACAAATGTGTAAATAAGCTTACTGTTATGGTACTTCTTTGGTAGACAAGTAGATGCTTTGTTTTATTCACACATGCACAGGTATTGGAATGTAACTTTCAGCTTGCTTTTCTGCCAGGCAAACCCATCAAGCATTATGCTAAAGTTAGAGAAAACGTTTTGCCAATTATTGAATACTTGAGTGTTTATATAAGTTGGAACTAAACTTCTATGACATGAACTTCAGTGTAACTGGTGCTTATGATAGAATTTCTTGCATGATCCTTACACAGATCTTCCAACAATGCACAGGTTACCACCTGAACTCGCTCCCCTCACTGCACATGCTCGCAGTACACAAACAATGGGGACCAGTTGCTGTTAAGCTGCTGGCACTCACAGGACTCTCTTTCAACCGCCTGCCATGGTCGAGGTAACTCAGGATTCCATTGAAGTCTGTGGTTCGTATGAAACTGTTTTAATAGGAGATATAATAGTGCTTCAAAAAGACATTAGAAATAGAGGAAGGTTCACTCATCTGAAATTCATTTGTTTTGCTTTCTGCAGTTCCTATGTGAGTTTGTCATCCATCAGATGTGACCGAAGAGTGAATTAATCAGGTTATGATTTAGGAAAGGCAGCCAACCTGGGCCTCCTGAATACAAATAACTTAATCCAAGACCTTTGCCTCTTTTATGAGTTCATAGACAAACTTCTACGAGTCCCCTGGTAAATTTTTATACGAGTCCCTTGACAAAGTTGTATGATACCAGCCAAATTATCGACTATAGTGGGAAACAATATAGAAGTTTTCCCTGTTAAAGTATATGAGGTAATTCAAAGTAGTATTTGGAACATGGTGTGCAGTTACAGAATGTCAAGTTAAAAATATTTGAAGCTGCACATGATATACCTTCTATACTCTCCTCGCCATATGAATATCAGATGACACTTCTCCTTCGCTAAACCTTCAAAGTATCTGGTGGTACACATTTATTTAATCAGATCCACCAGAAAACATAGGGATAAATATGATTTAGACAAAGCTTATAGTTAAACATAATTTAGGTAAAAGGCCCCTATTTTATTAGCTCCTGTTTTATCATGGTGCTGCACTTTAGAACTCCCTCATGTGAACTATTTGGTCAAAGAGCTAGGCAAATATTATTTAATCCATGTAGGTTAGTTCATTCACAGTGCCACTGTACAGGCGCTCTGTACACCTGCGCATGTATGAGCTGACTTCACCCTAGACGGCTAGATCAGCTCATTTGCATAATTTGATGGCATTCATAGTACATAGCACAAATACAAGGTCATTGGGGTGGGATTCCCGGTGTCAGCAGATTAAGGGGAAGCAATGAGGCAAAACGCATTGAACGCATTGGCCGGTTTTAATGGCCGGGCTTATTAGCATGCCGCTGCCTATTTTCTAATTAAAATGACCCAGAAGCCATCAAGAAGTGGCTGCCCAGCCACTAAAATCAGGCAGTAAGAGGCCACCACCAGGGACCAGCGAAAACAGTCCCCGGCACTAAGGTAAGTTTTCAGGAGGGAGGTCCGACAAGGAGTATGGTCGGGGGAGGGGCAGGGAAGCCCAAGGTTTCTTGCTCCTCCTGGGAAACAAGGAAACAAAAAAATAATTAACTTACCTTTCTGGACCTCTTCTGGCCCCTTCATCTTGTCATTAGATTTAATTAAATTATAAACACATTTAAAATGAATTGGTTTATGATTTCACTGGAAATACTGATAAGAGGAAATCTTCATGAGCTTATTTACAATGTTGCTACACATTACGATCAGAGCCACTGTTGCCCCATAGAGGATAGAAGGTGAGAGGAGAAAGCCAAGTGCCTATTGTCACAAAGGTGTGTAAGTTTTCCTATTAAAATTAATCCAGAAAAGAAATCTCCAGGGAAGCTGGTGCCCCATAAGCAAAATTGTAAAGTTTTATTCAGTACCATAATTTGCAAACCCACTAACAGGCTTATGAAAGTTATTGTGTTTTTTTTATAAAACCATCTATTATTTGGAATGTTTCACAGATTCTAGTTTGATGTAAGGTTTTCCATGCACACACACAAGAAATCTTTCAGCAGGTGTTGTGTATTATCTGCAGACTAAAGGTTAAACTCACATCTTCACTGTGGGCCTTTCACAATATCAGCAGTAGCAGCAGCAGTCACTACCTAATGAACCGAGCTGTGGGAAATGGTGACCTTTATGCTGTAGGTGGATTGGAATTATTCTCGACACTTTTGGCAGCACATTCAGATCTACATGCTCATTATGCAAAGCTTCGCCAACCCCAACCCTAAAAAGTGCCCTAAGCATTCTTCAGTGCAGCTGTGGCTATTTCTAATTGCATATTCACTGATGTAATTAGTGGCCATATGAAATGATGATCTTCCCATACACTAAGGACTTTGGGAGTATACTTAATTTTATCAATAATTTGGTGTATACCAAAAAATTACTGGATTGTATAACTTACCTCATTTATAGCAAAAAAATATTATTCTGAATGTGTAATTGTCCATATGCCTTATTACATTTCTTACATTGGGAAAATCTTAGCCTGCATGCCACTAAACATGGGCAACCATTACTACATATGTCCACTTTATTCTTTAGTTACTGTAAAAAAAAATCAACCATGAAGAATCGGAACAAATTAGTTTCCAGATTGAACAAATCTAAAACATTTACAATAACTATGAGGGGCAGCAGCTATTGCTAGTCATTTACCTTTTCTTTCCCATTTAAACTAGGTTATCCTTAGGCCTCAGCTGGAATATCATGTTCAATTCTGGACACCACACTTTAGCAAGGATGTCAAGGCCTTCGAGAGGGTGCAGAAGAGATTTACTAGAATGGTTCCAGGGATGAGGGACTTCAGTTATGTGGAGAGACTGAAGAAGCTGGGTTGTTCTCCTTAGAGCAGAGAAAGTTAAGGGGAGATTTGATAGAGGAGTTCAAAATCAAGAAGGGTTTTGACAGAGTAAATAAGGAGAAACTGTTTCCAGTGGCAGAAGGGTCAGTAACCAGAGGACACAGATTTGAAGTGATCGGCAAAAGAGGCAGAGGCAACATGAGGAAACGTTTTTTTACGCAGTGAGTTGTAATGATCTGGAATGAACTGCCTGAAAGGGTGGTGGAAGCATATTCAATAGTAACTTTCAAAAGGGAATTGGATAAATACTTGAAGGGAAAATATTTACAGGGCTATGGGGAAAGAACAGGGGAATGGGACTAATTGGATCGCTCTTTCAAAGAACCGGCACAGGCACAATGGGCCGAATGGCCTCCTCCTGTGCTGTACCTACTATGATACTATAATTTCGGCCTGAACCATCAATATTTTTCCTTTGTTTACAGATGCTACCTGACTTGCTGAGTGTTTTCAGCATTTTTTGTTTTAGTTTCAGATTTCCATTTGTTTTTTGTCTAATATTTACTTTCTATACTTAATCACACAATAACAGTATTAAGTATAAACTTGCCCTCCAGGCAATGTTGTGCATATCAACATGCAAAATCAATAAAACAACAACATGCATAGATTCACATCAATATTGATGGTGTGGACTTGATTGTTCACATTTTGCTGTTGCACTTTGCTCCCTCTACTGGTGAAAAGTGCCTAATATTGATTTAATACGCCTACATACTTCATCATTTAAATTAGAGGACATAACAATTGGTGAGTCCATGGGTTTTAATGAGATTAGTTATTGAAGCTCTAGTTGTATTAGTTAGAATTTTTTTCTTCGAGACAAATTATATCAAGTGCTTTTATCTATTGATTAATCAGGATTTATTTCAGTAGTGCAGGAACCTACTTCCATCCATTTTATAAATTTCATTTTACCTAATTTGAATGTTAATTAGTGTCATGCAGGTTTGTTTTTATTTGGTAATATACTCTTAGTAAGGTCAAATGATGCTGTAGGCTAGAGTCATGTCTCAGTTATTCCGTTTCTGTGGAGTCCCAATATTGAAGGAAAATTATTATATGAGAGTCTCTTTCGGCATCAGCTTTTGAGGTTCATTAGTGTTATGATTTCCTGAGGCTTCATCTTACTGCACAATGAAAATCTGACAAAGTATAATGCTCTTCCAAATTCTGCAGCAAATTTACAACCTCTCAGTTAGAGGTGTGCATTGCAGCTGAACACTGAATTTGATCCAAATTGGACTATATTTGAATATTTTGGAAATAAGAAACAAATCTTGACTCAGTTGGAACCATTGGAATTTTGATGTACCTATCCCATAACCAAAAAGGACATTAAATTCTCTCTGTTTTTGCAGTGACATTTTAAAATTTGTTCCCTCATATTTTTACTGGGAGGAAGCAGACTTCCTGTAGATTTTTGTTTGTGCTTTGTGCCTACAGTTGCCATCTCACATGGTCTAGACAATGCATGGTGGAAATATATCTGGTGCACAATTGTGGAAATGCATCTGATCCCATGGAAATCTAGTTGTGGTCATGCATTTATTTTTTGTTCAGTCACTTTCTTTGGTGGGCATATTCATGTCAAACTAGTGGTGGGAATGCTTATAATTACCTGGTGGTCCATTAGCAAGAATGCATTTCTTGGCATTGAAAATTCATTCATATTCAGAGTCCAAGCTTCTAAATGTTGGATTCCTAATTTCAAAATCTGAATTAATCTGAATGACCATCCTTAGTAGAAGCCAAAGATTTGTTAAGGCTGAGACAAACCAGGCTTCACTTCTGAGCCAGAATATGAGAAAAGAACAAAAATTGCAGAATATCCCTCCGATAAAGATCTATTTAATGAAGCCTCTCCGCCCAGACCGCCACGGTGGTCGTGTGGCCCTTATTGCCAAATGACATCTTGGTCTGTCCCCCTACTCCTCTGACACCTTCTCCTCCTTTGAACATCTCACCTTATTCCACCCCCTCACCTCTCTTTTAAAATCCTCATTCTCCAACGCCCATCCAAGTACCACACCGAGATATCTTCATTGCTTTCCTCCCTCAGCCTCTGCACCGAGCGACATCTCATCCTCAACGATTTCAACCTCCTTCTCAACTCATCATGCCCTCTCTCCTCTGAGGTCACTGCCCTCCTATCCTCCCTTAATCTCTCCCTTCATATAAACTCCCCAACCCATATTCACGGCCACTCCCTCAATCTTGCCATCTCATGTGGCCTCTCTACTCCGTCGTGTCAATCACAGATAAGGCCTCTCTGTTCACTTCCTTGAATCCCTCTGCCGCTTCCCTCCGTTCCCCATGCCCACCAAGCCACACATCCCCTAAGGTTCCCCCCCACCCTAGCCCTGAACTCACATCTTTCTCTAGTTTCTCTCCTATCTCCCCTCATGCACTCTCTGAGCTCATCTTGTCCATGAGACCCACATTCTACTCCCACGACTGTATTCCCACCAAACTGCTGACCATCCAACTTCCCTTCCTGGCCCCCCATTTTAGCTGATATTGTTAATGGTTTTCTCTCCTCAGATATTGCCCCCTCCCCTTCAAGCCTGCCATCATCACCCCCCTCCTCAAAAACCCACCCTTGACCCCCTCTGTCCTTGCAAAGTACCGCCCCATGTCCAACCTTCCTTTCCTCTCCAAAGTCCTTGAATGTGTTGTCGCCTCCCAAATCCGTGCCCATCTTTCCCACAACTCCATGTTTGAACCCCTCCAATCAGGTTTCCATCCCTGCCACAGTACTGAAACAGCACTTATCAAAGTCACAACTGAAATCCTATGTGACTGTGACCATGGTAATCTATCTCTCCTCAACTTTCTTGACCTGCCTGCAACCTTTGACACGGTTGACCACACCATCCTCCTCCAACGCCTCTCCTCCGTTGTCCAGTTGGGTGGAACTGCCCTCGCCTGGTTCCATTCCTATCTATCCAGTCATAGCCAGAGAATCTCCTGCAATGGCTTCTCTTCCCGCTCCTGCACTGTTACCTCTGGAGTCCCCAAAGATCTATCCTTGTCCCCCTCCTATTTCTCATCTACATGCTACCCCTCAGCGACATAATCAGAAAACACAACATCAGGTTCCACATGTACACTGAGGACACCCAATTCTACCTCACCACCACCTCTCGACCCCTTCACTGCCTCTGAGTTGTCACACTGCTTGTCTGACATCCAATACTGGATGAGCAGAAATTTCCTCCAACTAAATATTGGGAAGACCAAAGCCATTGTCTTCGGTCCTGCCATAAACTCCATTCCCTAGCCACCGACTCCATCCCTCTCCCTGGCCACTGGTTCTGAGGCTGAACCAGACCGTTCGCAACCTTGGCGTCCTATTTGACACTAAGATAAGCTTCTGACCACATATCTGCTCCATCACCAAGACCGCCTACCTCCACTTTCATAACATCGTCCATCTTCACCCCTCCCTCAGCTCATCTGCTGCTGAAACCTTCATCCATGCCTTTGTTACCTCTAGATTCGACTATTCCAATGCTCTCCTGGCCGGCCTCCCACCTTGCACCCTCTGAAAGCTCATTCAAAACTCTGCTGCCCGTACCCTGACTCGCACCAAGTCCCGTTCACCCATCACTCCTGTGCTTGCTGATCTACATTGGCTCCCGGTCTGGCAACGCCTCGATTTTAAAATTCTCAGCCTTGTTTTCAAATCCCTCCATGCCTCCTCCAGCCCTCCGAGATCTCTGTGCTCCTCCAATTCTAGCCTCTTGCACATTCCCGATTTTAATCGCTCCACCATTGATCTAATATGGTTTAATTAATTATTTTTTGCAACTATGCAAGTTTTATTGCACCTGCACTTTCACTTCTTGTGGCAATAGAATTTAACATAGCCTGAGGACTAAAGTCAGTTTGAAGATATAAAATTAGATGATATCTCCAAGTCACAACAACAATTGAGATCTCCGAGGTGGAAAGGAAAGGCCTTCACTCATGGAGGAAGAGAAAATCTGGGACTGAGCCTCACCCAAAAGGACAGGCCAGACCTTAGTTTCCTAGATATTTCAGAATAGATTTAAGTTCAATGGGGAAATCAAGGACAGAATTTCCCACCAGCCCCAAACCGCCAATGTTTGGGGGGAGCTGGACAGATGGGAGTGGAAAATTGCTGAGGGATGTGCTACACCAAGTTGCCTGCCTTGCTGTGAATCCCCCACCCATCTATTTTCCAGCCCATATATATAGTTGGGTGTATTGAAAGAAGATGTCACTTTGCCGGTAGTATGGCAGAAATCCCCTTTACTCATATAATCATGGTTTCTGCCACACCTCCAGTGGAACAACATCAGAGGAGCAACTCTGAAGAATATCCTGGCCAATGGGGGAAATTTTAATGCACCTTGCCTGGAGGGAACAGGGTTAGGGTTAGCATTAGTTAAAATCACCTCCGAAAAGTTACCCATTTCTACTCCATTCCCACCCCCTGCCACTTTAACTGGTCCTTTATTTTTCGGCAGCCAAGGCACCCACCTGGCTCGGGCTGGAGTCTCATTATTATATGCAAATTGGGGTCCTATGATGGATTAGGGCCCCGATGGGCACCTGCCTTGGCCACCCCACTCAGTAAAGCCTGTCGCGGGAAGAGCAAAGGCCCTAAAAGATAAGTTTTAAACTTATCTTTGTGGGGCAAGGAGGAGCACGAGTGCTCCTTCAGGCCCCACTAGGAAAGTCTGTGTCTCTGCTGTCCCATAAGAGCCTACTGAAACCCTTCCCAGTGACTTACCTACCTTGCTGGCAGGCAACGTTCGAGCCATCAGAGTTAAAATAGCCTGCGCCTTAAATTGACGACATTGGGGAGGTGGTTTGGGTTTGAGGCAGGCTTGGACCTCTGAAAAGGAATTTCTCAGCAGCAAATTTGTAGGTGGTCTCCTTATAAAGTAGGGCGTTTGGGCAGCTTCAAACTTTCATTTTTTTTGCTGCATGAAACATTGATGTTCCTCCAACAACAGAATGATAAGGAAATATTCACCTGCAATAGTGCATCAATGGAAGACAATGTGCAGATGATGTATTCCTATTATCTGAACTGATCAAGAAAGAATCTGCATTCATGTACTGCACTGCCCTTCACCGTCTTAGGACATCCCAAAGCACCTCACAACCAACGACTTACTTTTGAAGTGCAGTCATAATGGTTCTGTAGCCAGATACAGTAGCCAATATGCACACAGTAAGGTATCACAAACAGCAATGAGATGAACGGCCAGTTAATTTGTTTTCGTTGTTGTTGCTGTGAGGATCATTGATCAGGACACCATGAGAACTCACTACACTGGTATATAAAGTAGTGTCATGGGATCTTTTACATCTAACAGAACAGGCAGATTGTGAGATTGTGCCTCACTTTAATGTGTCACCTGAAAGATGGCACATCCAACAATGCAGCACTCTGTCAGTACTGCACTGAAATGTTAGACTAGATTATCTAATCAAGTCCTGGGGGGGTAATTTCAACTTGACGAAAAAGAAAATCAGGTGAGGGTAAAACAATAAAACAAAGTTAAAATGAACCCCCTGGAGTGAGCTTGGACTCACAGTCCTCTAACTCAGAGGGAAGACTACTTTCAAGGTCACCTTGGCTTAATTGGTAAGCATAATAGAAGGAATGGAAAACTGGGATTGAAAATTTACAACTACTTTTTATGACTGCCAGATGTAGTACATAACGTTAAATGGGTTTCATTTGAATGCCTCATCCAGCCAATCCAGGTCTTTCTTGCCGACACTTGAAATTAAAGAACAGGTTTCCCTGATGTTTTTCACATCCATAGTGATGTGGAAAGAGTTGACTTCATTAGCATTTTCCTTTGAGGAATGAGCAGACAGCAATAATCAACTCAGGACGAGCTTAAAATTCCATTTTTTAAAATTTTATGAAATTCTTATCAGTTGCAATCCCAAAGGAGGACAGCGTTACAAAGAGAGAAGTAAAGTGTGTAAGAACAGAAAAGTTATTTTAGTGATAGACTTAAGCCAATCAAATATAAATTGAGAAAGCCCAAGTGGTTTAGAGTCAGTGTTGGCAAATGTAATGCATCACTGCTTCATGAGGGGTGGGAAGCATAAAAGGCAGTGCTCATCTTAACCTGGTATTCAGAAATGACCCTAGCAACATACAGGAAATGGAAGTGTTAGCTCCCCTGGGTGACAATGGCCACAAAATGATCCAAGTTTAACATGATCTGGGATTCTGTTATACAAAAGACTAAGAGGGGAAAAAAAAATTGGATAAGGGCCAATTTTGGGCGCAGGTAGCGTGATGAGCTATTACCCCGCGCCCAATGACCTCTGCGCAGGTAGGACACAAGTTTCGGCCTGCCCGAGGACTCACCTGCAATCAGCATTCCATTCCAGGCCTTGCATGTGGAATCGATGCAATTCACACTTTCCACCACCAGGGGGAAGCTTGATCTCTTAAAGGGATGTTTCTTAGAAATCTCTTAAAGGTAGCTGGTACCTGTTATTTGCTGAAAATAACAGTCTACTGTCTGCACGGAGTCTGAACGGAGATCAGACATCACACATGTAAAACACAGATGCAGATCCCATTCCTATGTTTACACGCTGATGAGTTATGTTAAAACATTGAATAAAGGTTGCACACTACTAAATCCCACATCCTCCAATCTGCACGCCAGACCTCACCAATTTACCGATCTGGTACTAGGCCTGCAAGAGTTTGTGCACCAAGGTTCTCTCCTGATGCAGTAGAGACCTTGGTGCAAGAGGTGGAGAGAAGGTGGGACATCCTATATCTGCGGGGGTGGGGGGGCAAGAGACCCTCCAAAAGACAGTGGGAGGCAGCAGGGGGCAAAGTCAATGCCAGGCGCACAGCATCATGAACATGGATGCAATGCAGGGAGAAGTTCAATGCTTTGACATGAGTAGTCAAGGTGAGTGAGGTCAACTGTCAAGTGGCGTCTCCTACCAACTGCTCCATGCACTACACCCCCCATCACCCACATACCAATAAACTCTTTCCATCAGTACTCAATTCTTCCAACCAGATGCTTCCTCTCACCCTTACACATTACCATTGTTGCAAGCCGCCCACCCACAACTCACAGGCCACACACACTGGCAGCTATTCAACCATGACAGGCACATCACCCAGACACACGTCCTGCTTTCTTGCAGGAGAAGGTGGCACATATCAGGAGGCTGCAAGTGGCAGTGGCATTTAGCCCCTCGAGGCTGTTCCACCATTCAATGAGACCATGGTGGACCTGTGACCTCACTCCATATACCCGCCTTAGCCCCATATCCCTTAATACCCTTGGTTCACAGAAATCTATCAATCTCAGATTTAACATTCACAAGTGAGCTAGCATCAACTGCCATCTGCAGAAGAGCATTCTAACCGTCTCCCACCCTTTGTGTGTAGAAGCATTTCCTAACTTCACTCCTGCACATCCTGGCTTTAAATGTTAGGCTATGTCCCCGCATCCTAGTATTGAAGTCTAGGAGGCATCCAAAAACCATTGCAAACAGTTTAAGTAGCGCTGGTGGGGGTTCCTCCAGGCACTCTAAGACACTATCAGATAGTCGGGGTTAAGACTGTGCGTTGAGTTGGGTGTTAAGTCCCAAAATGGTGTCTATCACTTTAAATCAGCGTTGCACACTGATTGAAGCCATTTTCTCCCTACTTTACATGATTCCAGCGTTCGTTATCTGCGCCTGTGCTAACTCCTATACCAAGATGGCGCACGGCGCATGTCACGCTGGAAACATACGTGCGCATCCAAGTCGCCATCTTGGATGTCGGAGAGGCGCCTCACGGCCCAATTTAGTGTCCTAAGAGCCAGGTTTATAACTTGAATAGAGCTATAGTCAAAGAAATAAGGAAAGAAATAAAACAAATGGATTGGAGGAAGTGGTTTGTCAACATTTCAGTATAAGACAAATGGGATACCTTTAAAAAAATAATCCTGGGCTTAGAAGACAAATCTGTACCTAGAACCAGCAAATTCAGATTAACAACAATGACCCTAAATGGGATTAACAAATTAAAAGTGAAATAAAGAGGGAAAATTACCTCTCCAGTTCTTGCAGGGAAGAAAGGGAAAGTGTTCACTGGGACGAATATAAGAACATGCAGAAGCACGTCAAAAGGTTGAACAGAAAAGCAAAGAAAGGACAAAGCATAGCTGTAGAGATAAAATATAATGGTTAAAAATTTCTTTCAGTACCACAATAACAAGATGACTGTCAAAGAAGAGGTTAGAACATTAAAATATATAAATTACCTTGAAACTGATGATAAGCACAAGATGGTAAATATTCTGAATAATTACCCCCTCAAAGTATTTACAAAGGAAATCATAAACAACATGGCTTCCCCCCAAAAAAGAGTACCAAAGCAAAATTCAGGATTTTTAGAATGATAAGATGTAAGTCGTAGTCAAACTGAAAGAGCTTCAAACAAATACCTTCCCAGGATTAGAGGGCATTTGTCTCAGAGTGTTGAGAGAGACAGGTGAGGATATTTGTACGGCACTAACAATCTTATGAGGGAGTCCGTGAACACTAGGGAGTTAGAATAGATTGGAAACAGGCTAATATAGTACCCATATTCAAAAAGGACAACATATAAATCCTTTCTTTGTACTTAATTTTTTTCTCAGGATCCATTTTCTTTCAATTAATGAGCCAAACCTTTAGTGGTAAGATCAGTAGTGTTCCTTCCTCTGCAATGCCAAAAGCAAGAATTCCATTGCCAGGGTTTCAAATTAAAAACATATTTTTTTATTCACTTGTGTGCTCCAACGTGAAATGTATACAGCTTATTTGTTGTTATATGCCCTGTATTTGGTGGGGGAGGGGGTCTGCCACTTTCGATTAATTTTTATAGCTGTCTCAGCTGTTTTCCAGCTTTCATTAAACAATAGAAATGTTCAGAAATCCTAAGAACAATTTCAATGATCTTGGTCACAGATTTTTTTGTTTCTCCAGGGTATTATGCACTGTGCACCATGTTAGCACCTTTATTTGCAATAGCTATGCCAACTGTCTAATTACTGGAACATCTCACAAAGATTGGAAAATGGATGTTGACAGCTGTGTGTTCTCCTTGTGAGAGAGCAACTTAGAGTGCCAATCTCTGATAATCAGAAGCTTAATGGACTGAACTGTCGAGTAATAGTGGTGCTTTAAAAAGAAGAAAGGCAGTAAAGGAAGAAGGGTACCATAAGTCAGCATTGATGATGCCTGTAAAAAAAGCACAGGTGACATTTAACACACTGCAGAGTTAGGAATATGTAATACTATATTTTCACGCAGTGAATGGGGGCTTCACGAGCTATAGGCTGGCTAGTGATTGGAAACATTACTGTAGAAAGTCAGTATTGATGCTGATAGATCAAACTACAAAATCAGCTTGTTATATAGATACTCTAAAGAAATAGCAATTAAGAGAAAAAAAACCGTGAACACAGAAAATCTGTAAATCAATATCTGACAGAAAGAGGTAACATTTCAGGTGCCATGCCTGAAATACTGACCTATCTTTCTTTTTCAGATGCTGACTGATCTGCTAAAAGCTTTCAGTATTGTATTTTTATTTTACTTTAGCTTGTTGGGAAGTTTTAAGTGACACCAATAGTCATGGAATGGCTCACAATCATGACGGTCTGAAATAGAACAGGAACAGATCAGTTTGAAGAATCAGACCAGAACCCAGTATCAAAACATGGAGTAATTAATGCAGTTCCTCAGGGCAGTGTCCTAGGCCCAACCATCTTCAGCTGCTTCATCAATGACCTTCCCTCCATCATAAGGTCAGAAATGGGGATGTTCGCTGATGATTGCACAGTGTTCAGTTCCATTTGCAACCCCTCAGATAATGAAGCAGTCCATGCCCACATGCAGCAAGACCTGGACAACATCCAGGCTTGGGCTCATAAGTGGCAAGTAACATTCGCGCCAGACAAGTGCCAGGCAAAGACCATCTCCAACAAGAGAGAGTCTAACCACCTCCCCTTGACATTCAACGGCATTACCAACGCCGTATCCCCCACCATCAACATCCTGGGGGTCACCATTGACCAGAAACTTAACTAGACCAGCCACATAAATACTGTGGCTACAAGAGCAGGTCAGAGGCTGGGTATTCTGCAGCGAGTGACTCACCTCCTGACTCCCCAAAGCCTTTCCAAGTCAGGAGCGTAATGGAATACTCTCCACTTGCCTGGGTGAGTACAGCTCCAACAACACTTAAGATGCTCGACACCATCCAGGACAAAGCAGCCCACTAGATTGGCACCCCATGCACCACCCTAAACATTCACTCCCTTCACCACCGGCGCACCGTGGCTGCAGTGTGTACCATCCACAGGATGCACTGCAGCAACTCGCCAAGGCTTCTTCGACAGCATCTCCCAAACCCTGACCTCTACCACCTAGAAGGACAAGGGCAGCAGGAACATGGGAACAACACCACCTGCACGTTCCCCTCCAAGTCACACACCATCCCGACTTGGAAATATATCACCGTTCCTTCATCGTTGCTGGGTCAACATCCTGGAACTCCCTACCTAACAACACTGTGGGAGAACCTTCACCACACGGACTACAGCAGTTCAAGAAGGCGGCTCACCACCACCTTCTCAAGGGCAATTAATGATGGGCAATAAATGCTGGCCTCGCCCGGGACGCCCACATCCCATGAATGAATAAAAAAAAGATTGCAGTATTGTAATATTTTATTCTCTTGCAGTAAATGACATCTCCATTTAGGAGCAGCTCAAAGTCAGTGGGGTCGATTTTAACTTAGGGCGGCAATCACGGATGCGGGGGCCAGAGTGACCAGAGATCCATACAGTCCTCTGAAGCATGAGGGCCAGGAGATTTTAATTCCTGGGCCTCATTTGCATCTCCCGACACTGACTCCCACCTGCATCGGCAGGAATGACGTAGAAGTCGGCAGACGGGAGTGGGAAATTACACAGTGGCAGGCCGCCACCCAGGATCCATCGAAACGGTCCCCGGCAATGTAAATCAGGCAAGGGGGGGTCAGGAATGATCACAGTATGGGGATGGGGTGGGAAAGCCCAGGCACGGGAGGCCCAGGGTCTCCTGCTCCTCCTGGCCCACAAGGAATCATTAAAAAATAATTTTAAAAACTTACCTGGGCTGCCTGCCACCAGCTTTCACTGGCAGGTCCAAGACTGCACGACCCTTAATCAGCTCACATCGGACTGTGACTTTGCCATTTAAATTAGGCCCAAACTTCTCCCACAGCCACTATAATTAACGGTCTATTTTTACTTACTAGAATTACATAGAATTTCATAGAATGTACAGCTCAGAAACAGGCCATTCAGCCCAACAGGTCCATGCTCCACAAGAGCCCCCTCCCACTCTTCTTCATCTAGCCCCATCAACATCTCCTATTCTTTTCTCCCTCATGTGCTTATCTAGCTCTCCCTAGAATGCATCTATCCTAGTCGCCTCAACTACTCCTTGTGGTAGCGAGTTCCACATTTTAACCACTCTCCTGAATTCCCTATTGGATTTATTTGTGATTATCTTATATTTATGGCCCCTAGTTCTGTTCTCCCCCATAAGTGGAAACATCTTCTCTACGTCCACCCTATTAAACCCTTTCATAATCTTAAAGTCCTCTGTCAGGTCACCCCTCAGTCTTCTCTTTCTAGAGAAAAGAGCTCCAGTCTGCTCAATCTTTCCTGATAGGTATAACCTCTCAGTTCTGGTATCATCCTAGGTAAATCTTTTTGCACCTCCTCTAGAGCTTGTATATCATTTTTATACTATGGAGACCAGAACTCTACAGAGTATTCCATGTGTGTCAAACCAAGGTTCTGTACAAGTTGAACATAACTTCTTTGCTTTTCATTTCCATCCCTCTAGAAATGTACCTCAGTGCTTTGTTTGCTTTTTAATGGCCTTATTAACCTGCGACGCTACTTTTAATGATTTGTGTATCTGTACCCCCAGATCCTTTTGCTCATCTATCCTATTTGGACTCTTAGGGCCCGATATTAGGAGGGAGGTGGGTTGCCAGCAGTGGGGGGTGGGGGGGGGGGGGGGCGACTGGGCGGGTGAGTAACCCGTCCAGTAAAATCGGTGGGATCCCACACGATCGTAAGTAAATTGGAGCCACTTACCTTTGCTTCGGGTCTCGCGCTGGAAAGCTGCGCAGCGGGCGGACTGTGTACCCGCATCATAGGCTGTCAGCTGGAGGAGCCCTATTTAAAGGGGCAGTCCTCACTCACTGATGCTGCAGAAAGGAGCCAAAATTACAGCATGGAGCAGCCCAGGGGGAAGGCTGCTCCCAGGTTTAATGATGCCTCACTCCAGGTCCCACTGGATGGGGTGAGGAGGAGGGGGAGGACAGAGATCTTCTCCCCAGCGGAAGGGAGGAAGTGGCCTGCCTCTGCCACCATGAAGGCCTGGCTTGAGGTGGCAGAGGAGGTCACCAGCACCACCAACATATCACGCACCTGCATACAGTGCAGGAGGCGCTTCAATGACCTAAGTAGGTCAGCCGAAGTGAGTACACTTACTCATTCCTCTACACTCCGTCTGCTACATCACCACCCCCACCCTACATCTCCTTCTGCACTGCCAACACTACTCTATCACATCACTCCTCACACCCATTCAAAGCTCATCCTCATCTTACCTGCACCTACTCACCTCGCCAGTACTCATCCCACCACTACCACTCAACCCAATCCTCATACAATCTCATGGCTCTATCTCATATTCACCCTCTCATGCATCTCTATCACAGTCAGCCTCACCCAAGCTGCTACCACCTGTGCTGCAGCCACAGGGCATGCATCACATATGTGTAGTAGGAAGCGTAAGGCATGAGCATGAAGGGGATGCACAAGGGTGTTTGAGGGTTTGTCATGGTTTTTACTTATATTTGATTTCTGATCAACTCACATTGCATATTATATTGTCACCACCACTGCCACGTCTTGGCCATTCTTGACTGGCTTGTGCAATAATGCCCTTTCATGAGGTTCTCCATGAACACCCTTGATGCCACCCATTGGGTCACCCTACAGTGGGTGTATGTGTAGTTGGACGACTACTTTGTGCAGGTGCCTGTTGTGCAGCACTGTGTTGTGTAGCTCCACGTGGCGGAGGTGGACGGCATGCCTGGCGAGGCTGGTGATGTTGCTCGTCCTCCAATGGAGTGATGAATGCAACTATGGAATCCCCACCCCCCCCACACACATTCTGACGGTGTGAGTGTGAGGGGGTCCACAAAGTAGGTAAATGTGTTTGGACAGCGGAGTGTGGAGACAACGGTGTGGCAGGCAAAACTTTGTCTGAGGTGACAGAGTGCCCTGCTGCAATGAATGAGGGTTTACCCCGCACCTGTTAAATGGACCTTTGCAGCTGCCACTGGCTGCTGGCTGCAAGACGTCTGTTTAAACAGGGAGTGTTTCCCCCAGCATGGGAAACACGCTCTGGGTAGTCCAAAATCTGAATCCTCCTAAAATCTCCAACTAATGAGGTCTGTAAATGACCTCAAGTACCCAGATAATGATCTTAAGTGGGATCCCACCGGCTTTGATTGCCAGTGGGAGTCCCGCATGTGGGGCTGCGCGTGCACTGATTCGTGTCATTGGGGAACCCGGAAGTGGGAGGGTTGGAGCCGGGATCCGGACCCGCTCCGGGAATCCCCAATTTTAGGAGCCCCCCCGCCACGAACGCACCTGCTCAGCCATCCGAAAATTGACCCCTTATTATCCAAGCAATATGTGGCCCTTTTATTCTTCCTGCCAAAATGCACCACCTCACACTTATCTATATTGAAATTCATTTGCCAATTACACGCCCATTCTGCAAGTTTATTAATGTCTTCCTGTATTTTGTCGTAGTCCTCCTCAGTATTAACTATACTCCCCAATTTGGCGTTGTCCGCAAATTTTGAAATTGTGCTTTCGATTCCTGAGTCCAAATTGTTTATGTAAACGGTGAACAACAGTGGTCCCAGCACCGATCCTTGTGGAACATCACTTCCCATCTTTTGCCAATCTGAGTAACTACCTTTAACCCCCACTCTCTGTTTTCTGTTTTGTAGCCAGCTTGCTATCCATTCTGCTACTTGTCCCCTGACTCCACATGCTCTGACCTTAGTCATGAGTCTACTAAGTGGTACCTTATCGAAGGCCTTTTGAAAATCCAAATATATTACATCTACTCATCCACCCTTTCTTTTACTTCTTCAAAGAATTCGATAAGGTTAGTCAAGCATGATTTCCCTTTTGAAATCCGTACTTATTATATTTTCATTTTCTAGATGTTTTTCTACTACATTTTTGAGTAAAGTTTCCACTATCTTTCCTACCACCGTTAAGCTAATTGGTCTATAATTCCCTGGACTGGTTCAATCTCCCTTTTTAAATATAGGAATCACATTAGCCATGAGGGAGGAGGCGGCTTGTGTGGAGCATAAATGCCAGCATAGACCAGCTGGGCCAAATGGCCTGTTTCTGTGCTGTAGTTTTGATGTAACTCGATGTTTTAAATGATTCCCACTGTTGTTCCATTTCTTTGTTTGTCAGTAAATTTTCCAGTTTATTTTTCCTAGTTCCATTCTCATCCCCTTAAAATCAGCTTTTTCCAATTTATTACTTTGGTCTTTGTCTTGCTTATGTCCTTCTCAATTTTTATCTTAAACCTTATTACTATATCTGACATTGGGAAGGATTTGTCAAGGAGTTAGTAATTAGAGTAGTAAAAAGTTAATAGTGATGGGGGTACAGTCTAGATGCTAGTAAATTTTGCAGCTGTTCTTTGGCAAGTGAAAGAAAAGTATTTTATGTTGAAATTTGGGTGTGAAGATATATTTCAGCTAGGCCATCATTTCTAAAGCTCCTTCCAAAATGTGTGGAATTTAGGCCAACTCAGAATAAGTTTAAAATCAAATTATTTATGGGATGGGATTTTATTTTGCATTTAGAAGTATAATGTTACATCCATAATATCATTGTACAGAATTTTTTGCCTGTTAGAAATACTTAGTTCTAAATCATTACATGCATTGATGAACATTCAGACCCCAAAATTCCTGCCAGGTCCAGGGTGGAAACCCAGAGGACCTCCAGCGTGGGGCTTGCAAAATGGGCAGAACCCAGTTCTACCGGGACTTTGCTTTGTTTCTTTGACACAACCTGAGCGTTGGCTTATTTTCCACCTGCACTCTCTGTGCCAAGGTGGTCTGTCTGAGGAAGTTCCTGGAGTACTTTGGAAATTCCAACATTTACAACCTTAAAGGGCCTCTGCAAAATTCATACGAGCTGACAGCTAGCTTGAGTTCTGCTGAGGCCTTTTGGAAGGCTCTAGTAGGTCTTTTGAGAAAATCAATTCATCGCAGAGGGGATTGGTACCTTGAAAACAGGAAGCGTATACTTCTTCAGGAGCAGATTTTCTGGCCACCTTTTCATTCGGCCCAGGAAGGGTCTTGGGAGATATCTAGTGAAGCGGCTGTGGGCCACTTTGTATCGGACGTGCAGATGGGGCAGACGCTGCTGAAACGTCCATACTGGCACAGTGTGCCCATCCTGCATATTCAAATGACCCTGCCCCCTAACTTGGGACTGGTCTTGCTCTGTCTACATGGGTGGACTTAGTTTGCTCCAGACGCTTCTGCTGGCAGAGCAGCCGCATAGGAATTTCAAGGTCTAAGAAAGAAAAGAAAGACCTTGCACTTATATAGCGCCTTTCATGACCTCAGGATGTCTTTACAGCCAATAAAATACTTTTTTTGAAGTGTAGTCACTGTTGTAATGTAGGAAATGCAGCAGCCAATTTGCTCACAGCAAGGTCCCACAAACAGCGATGACATAATGACCAAATAATCTGCTTTAGTGATGTTGGTTAAGGGATAAATATTGGCCAGGACACCGGGAGGAACTTCCCTACTCTTCTTCGAATACTACCATGGGATCTTTTATGTCCACTTGAGAGGTGGTTTAACGTCTCAGCTGAAAGACGGCACCTCCGACAGTGCAGTGCCCCCTCAGCACTGCACTGAAGTGTCGGCCTAGATTATATGCTCAAGTCTCTGGATTGGGACTTGAAACCACAACCTTCTGACTCTGAGGTGAGAGTGCTGCCACTGAGGCACGGCTGACACCTGGGGAGGTCATTTAGACTACAAGTTTAGTACTGGTGCAAACCAGTTTTGGTTTTGTACTGACACTAAGTTTGTGGATTAAAGGTGGAGAAAGTCAGATTGCCTCTTATGGTCAGAATTTTGAGCGGAACTTGGTTCCATTGGGATTCCATTCCATTTTTAGTGCACTAATTATCTGGTAAGGGGGCATTGGTACATCTTTCGCCTGAACCCCCTAATGAGGCCATATGGGTGGAGCTTAAAAACAAAAAGGGGGCAAGCACTTTGATGGGAGTGTACTATAGGCCCCCAAACAGTCAGGGGGAGATAGAGGAACAGATATGTAGGCAGATCTCAGAAAATTGTGCAAATAATAGGGTAATAATAGTGGGGGATTTCAACTTCCCCAATATTAACTGGGATACTCAGAGTGTAAAAGGCTCAGAGGGTACAAAATTCTTAACGTGCATCCAGGAGAGCTTTTTGAGCCAGCATGTAGAAAGTCCTACAAGAGAGGGGGCGGTACTGGACCTAATTCTAGGGAATGTGGCCGGCCAAGTGGAAGAAGTGCTAGTAGGTGAGCACTTTGGTGACAGTGACCATAATTTGGTGAGATTTAAGGTGGTCATGGAAAAGGACAGGGAGGGGCCATAAATAAAGGTTCTAAATTGGGGGAAGGCCGATTTTAATAGGATAAGGCAGGATCTGGCCAAAATGGACTGGGATCAGCTGCTTGTAGGAAAATCCGCATCGGAGCAATGGGAGTCTTTCAGAAGGGAAATTGAGACCATACAATGGCAACATGTTCCCGTAAAGGTCAAGGGTGGTTCCAAGAACTCCAGGGAACCTTGGATGTCAGGGGATATACGAGAATGGATTAGGAAAAAAAGGAGGGCTTTTGGCAGATACAAAAGGCTAAAGACGGAGGAAGCCCTAGAGGAGTACAAAAAGTGCAGGGGGATACTTAAAAAAGAAATTAGGAGATCAAGGAGGGGCCATGAAATAACACTGGCGAGCAAAATAAAGGAAAATCCTAAGATGTTTTATAAGTATATTAAGGGTAAGAGGATGACTAGGGAAAAAATAGGGCCCATTAGGGACAAAAATGGCAATCTGTGTGTGGAGCCGGCAGATGTAGGAGGGGTTCTAAATGAATTTTTTGCATCTGTTTTCACTATGGAGAAGGACGATGTAGACATAGAAATACGACAGGGGGACTGTGATATACTCGAACATATTAACATCGAGCGGGAGGAGGTATTGGCGGTTTTAGCAGGCCTAAAAATGGATAAATCCCCAGGCCCGGACGAAATGTATCCCAGGCTACTGTGTGAGGCAAATGAGGAGATTGCGGGGGCTCTGACACATATATTCAGAACCTCTCTGGCCACAGGGGATGTGCCAGAGGACTGGAGAACCGCTAATGTAGTACCATTATTTAAGAAGGGGAGTAGGGAAAAACCGGGGAACTACAGGCCAGTGAGCCTAACATCAGTGGTAGGAAAATTATTGGAAAAAATTCTGAAGGACAAAATTAGTCTCCACTTGGAGAAGCAAGGATTAATCAGGGATAGTCAACATGGCTTTGTCAAGGGAAGATCATGTCTGACTAATTTGATTGAATTTTTTGAGGGGGTGACTAGGCGTGTGGATGAGGGTAACGCAGTGGATGTGGTATACATGGATTTCAGTAAGGCCTTCGATAAAGTCCCCCACAGGAGACTGGTCAAGAAGGTACGAGCCCATGGAATCCAGGGTGCCTTGGCACTTTGGATACAAAACTGGCTTAGTGGCAGAAGGCAGAGGGTGATGGTCGAAGGTTGTTTTTGTGACTGGAAGCCTGTGGCCAGTGGGGTACCACAGGGATCGGTGCTGGGTCCCTTGCTGTTTGTGGTCTACATTAACGACTTGGATATGAATGTAAAAGGTATGATCAGTAAGTTCGCTGATGATACAAAGATTGGTAGGGTGGTAAATAGCGAGGAGGATAGCCTCAGTCTGCAGGACGATATAGATGGGTTGGTCAGATGGGCGGAACAGTGGCAAATGGAATTTAACCCGGAAAAGTGCGAGGTGATGCACTTTGGAGGGACTAACAAGGCAAGGGAATACACAATGAATGGGAGGACCCTAGGCAAGACAGAGGGTCAGAGGGATCTTGGTGTGCAAGTTCACAGATCCCTGAAGGCGGCGGAACAGGTCGATAAGGTGGTAAAGAAGGCATATGGGATACTTGCCTTTATTAGCCGAGGCATAGAATATAAGAGCAAGGAGGTTATGATGGAGCTGTATAAAACACTGGTTAGGCCACAGCTGGAGTACTGTGTGCAGTTCTGGTCGCCACACTACAGGAAGGATGTGATCGCTTTGGAGAGGGTGCAGAGGAGATTCACCAGGATGTTACCAGGGCTGGAGCGCTTCAGCTATGAAGAGAGACTGGGAAGATTGGGTTTGTTTTCCTTGGAGCAGAGGAGGCTGAGGGGGGACATGATTGAGATGTACAAAATTATGAGGGGCACAGATAGGATGGATACTAAGGAGCTTTTTCCCTTCGTTGAGGGTTCTATAACAATTGTAAACAATTTTACAACACCAAGTTATAGTCCAGCAATTTTATTTTAAATTCACAAGCTTTCGGAGGCTTCCTCCTTCCTCAGGTAAATGTATAACAAGGGGACATAGATTCAAGGTAAAAGGCGGGAGGTTTAGAGGGGATTTGAGAAAGAACTTTTTCACCCAGAGGGTGGTTGGAGTCTGGAACTCACTGCCTGAAAGGGTTGTGGAGGCAGGAACCCTCACAACATTCAAGAAGCATTTGGATGAGCACTTGAAATGCCATAGCATACAAGGCTACGGACCAAATGCTGGAATATGGGATTAGAGTAGACAGGGCTTGATGGCCGGCGCGGACACGATGGGCCGAAGGGCCTCTATCCGTGCTGTATAACTCTATGACTCTATGACTCTATCAAGGGAGCATGTCAGGGAAGTTATTCTACTACTCCAGGAATTCCACCATTTCTATACTTAAAACATCTCAGTTCAGAGTTGGTGTGAGTCCCTTTGAGGCTTTCTCCTTATCTAGGGGTAGAGTTGCTCCTTTTGGGGCCAAAGGGGGAAAAATTGGATAACAGCCGTTTTCAGAAGGGGGTAGCGTGATGCGCTTCTACCCCGCGCCCGATGGCCCCTACGCAGACAGCACATGAACTTCGTGCTGCCTGCTAATTATCTTGATATCTCCGTGCAGCCAGCGCTACCCGCACTGCTGAGAGGCTGCACGGAGAATGAGAAAGTTGGAAATGGGCCGTCATCAGCAGCCTGCAACTCTTAAAGGTGCAGGCACATTTCAAATTGCAGGTACACAGCTTACTAGGAGGAGTGAAAGATGGCCACGAGGATAGCAGGACCAGCACGAGAGAGGGCTCCACGCTTCTCCAATGATGCACTGGAGGCCTGGTGGAAGGAGTGGATGAAAGGAGGGCCAACATGGTACCCGCAGGGTGGCAGGAGACCCTCCAGACTGCAGCTCCGCAGGCATTGGCAGGCTGTGGCGCAGGACGTCAACGCCAGGAGCAGGGCACCACGCATGTGGGTGCAGTGCCAAAAGAAGTTCAATGATTTGACACGAGTGGTCAAGGTGAGTGAATGCAAGTGTCAAGTGGCACATCCTACCAACTGCACCACTGCTCCATGCATCACACCCCCCATCACCCACCCACCACCAACACTGCCCATCCATACGTAATGCTGCACTCGGCATGGTGCATCTCACCCGCACATAGTACCACACTTACAGGCCACACAACCACCACTCACAGGTCACACAAACTAACAGTTATTCAACCACACCAGGCACATCACCCACACACCTTGCAGGATACTCACTGACACATTGTCCTCTGTCTTGCAGGAGAAGATGACGCAAAGCAGCCGGCAGCAGGAGAGACCTGAGGGTGGATGGGCACGCTTACACATCCTCACCCCCCTAGAGGACACAGTGCTTCGGATCATTGGGCGGGCCATCGCTGCAGGCGTGACAACATGCCGCGCTGGAGATCCCGATGAATGGAGTCTCTGCATATCTAATGCTCCTTCTCCTTTTCCACATCTCCCTCTTCCCATAATCTTTTCTGACTCACGTGCTGCAGATGCTGTCAGCACATACGTCTTACTTGCTCCTCTCCCCACTCCTGAACTCAACCTGTTTCCCTTTGTCATTGCAGATACCCAAGAACACGTGGTGGCACTGTCCGAGGAGGAGGAGGAGCAGGAGGAGGAGGTCACTGAAGCCACACCATCACTCGATCTGATACTCGCTTCCACCAGCTCAGAGACTGACACTGCGCGTCCTTTAGAAACTAGGTTAGAGGAGGGATCTGCATGTGGTGAGACACCGAGCACAAGTGCGCAGGAGCTGGGGCGGGAGGAACGGATACCACAGGTACCAGCTCACCGGAGGGCAAGGTCTCTCACTAGTTCTGCTGCACAGGAGTCAGATGAGGACTTCGATGGGCCAGGCTACAGAAGACGGCTGATGGGCGTACACCAGCAAATGCTTGGGGCACTGGAAAGCCTGCCAGAAAGTCTGCGCATAATGAGAAGGGGCATGGAGGAGTCAAGCTCCAACTTGGCACAGGGCTTTGCGCAGAGCTTGGAGCCCATCCTTTCCAACATGGAATGGGTGGTCATCTCCATCAGCACACCTGTGGAACCCACCATGATGCAGCGTCTGATGACTGATGTCACAGCTTCCATTTGCAGCTCAGACTGCTGCCTTGGAAGCTCAGACTGCTGCTTTGTGGGTCTGGGGCCCACTGTGGAACGGGGCTTCCAGGGGTCACAGCACTCCAGCAATCCGTTCTCCAGCCAATTACCAGGAGTGCTGAGGTGCCGCCCCGGGAGAGTGGCAGTGGCGCCATGGCAGTCGGACCTGTTGACCTCTCTCAGGACGACAGCCTTCCTGCTCCCACCGCTGCCATTCCACCAGTGCCCCTGTTGTTGCCTATCGGCTGGCCAGGCCAGACTGCTGCAGCCCATGCTGAGATGGTGCAGTCTGAAGCTCTCGAGGGCCGGAGCTGCTCGAGGTCGTCCTCCAAGGCCATCTGCCTACTCCTCAATTGAAGGCCAGCAGGCTTCCACCATCCATGCTCCAGCCACTGGGGAAGCACCTCGTAGGAGCACTAGGAAAGGTAAAGGCACACGGACAACAGGCACTAAGGGAATGCACAAGGGTGAATAGTTCTGTTATGTTTGCATAATTTCATTTATTCATTGATAAATGAGACTTTGAATTTGCATTTGGTGGTTGTTTTTATTTGTGCAATGAGCTGAGAGGGAAAACAACGTGTAATCAGATGGAGGGTGATTTGATTGTCTTGTGGAAGTGGAAAGGTGGGGAGTGTAGGACTGTCGGTGAGTTGGGGCATATGGTTCAAATTATTGAAAGCGGGCACGGATCAGGTGAGCACGCAGAGCCCTTGCAGACAAGGCGTGTGGTTCCTGTTGCACCTTTGCGTCTTCCTCCACTTTCTCTTCCGGCTCCACCCCCTCCTCGACCTCCTCAGCCTGTTCCTCCTCCTCCTCCTCCTCAGCCTCTTCCTCCTCAGCCTCCTCCTCCTTATCTCTGGCTCAGGGTCTAATCCAATCATTGGTGGCAAAGGCTGGTCCCTCATGATGACGAGGTTGTGCAGCATGCAGCATACCACCACAAATCTGCCCACCAGCTCAGGGGAGTGCTGCAGGGCTCCTCCAGACTGGTCCAGGCAGCGGAAGCGTTGTTTGAGGAGGCCTATGGTGTGCTCCACGATGTTGCGTGTGGCAGCACGTGTCTCATTATAGGCCTGCTGTGCACGTGTGCGTGGGTTCCTGACCGGTGTCATGAACCAAGGCATGGGGAGATAGCCCTTGTAGCCCAGTAGCCAGCCTTTGACTTGCTGAGTCAGGTGAAAGATAGCTGGTACGTTGGACTGTGGCATGATGAAGGTGTCATGACTGCTCCCACGGTAGCGCGCATCGACCTCCATGATTCGATGCGTGTGGTCGCACACCAATTGCACATTCAGGGAGTGGAAGCCCTTTCAGTTGACGAAGACGGCTGAGTTGATATGCGGGGCACGCAGGGCAATATGCGTGCAGTCAATGGCACCCTGCACCATGGGGAAGCCAGCAATGCGATTGAGCCCCCGTGCTCACTCGTTCTACTTGTCTCTGTCGAGAGGGAAGGTGCAGTGCATCTGTGGTCTCCCTTATGCAGCAGTGCACTGCATACTGAGAGATGTTGCATATGTCGCCAGCAGAGGCCTGAAATGATCCTGAGCTGTAGAAATTCAGCACCACGGTGACCTTCACAGCCACAGGCAATGCTGCCCTCGCCTTACTCTGAGGCTGCAGTTGTGGCCGCACCAGTTGATAGATCTCGGTCACGGCTTCCTTGGTTAACCTCAGGCATCGGATGCAATCCTCCTCGGTCATGTTGAGGTAAGAGAATTGGTCCCGGAAGGCCCTTATTGGATAGGGCCTCCTGCTCAGTGCCCTGCGCCTCCTCATCCTCCCTCTCCTCACAGTTTGACCTGCTGTGCGTGGCCTCTCTGCATGCTCCCAGTCATGCTCAATGCCCAACGGGAGCCCTAGCAAACCATCCATGGTTGCCAAGAATGTTGTTCAACCACGGTTGTAACTTTCCAAACCGTAAGGCAGTACCTGCCAAACCACTCTCTAGGAACTCTCAGTAAGAATAGGGAGCTTCAAAAAACACTTCCTATTCCACCAGCAGCCAGAAGCAAAAATCCAGCAACTAACCTGCAACACCTGCATGGCCCCTTTAAATAGCGCTGGTGGGGGGGGTCCTCCATGCACTGTAAGACATGGTCAGATGGTTGGGGCTAAGTCGTCATCTTGGATGTCAGAGAGGCCATGTAGCACCAAAAAATTGGGCGCCACACGGCCCAATTTAGCGCCCACAGACTTCAAAAAGGTAAGTCTTATGTTTGGCCTGTGCGCACTCTGCCTTACAAGGTCAGATCTGGGCGGGTACCACTAATGTACCCTTGCAGGTACCAGCGGCCCAACCCAACCATGCAAATGACCACAGCCCTGGAATTTGGGACAGGGTCTTTGCCCTGGAGCTACGGGATGAACCAGGGTAAGCTCCACCACACTTATATCAAGCAGAGCAGATCCTCAGGAATTTCATGGCCATGGAGTGTAAATCATATGCGAAAACCCTATCTAATTCCTAGGCAAAGCAGAGTGAGATGCTTCTGCTTCTCTTTTTAATTTCAAAATAGACTTTATTTCATAAAATTTAAAGATACCACAATTTTACGGCAGTACAATTCCAAACAGCACAATACGGATCGTACACGATACGATTCCAATATTACAATTTAAAACACAGTACAAATCTTACAATACATGCTATACATAATACATGGTGGGATGTCCTTGCACGGTGGCCTTTCCCCATAGAGCCTTTTCGTAGGTCGCACCTTGCTTCAGTGCGTCCCGCAGCACGTACTCCCGTCAGGTCGGGCACTGAGTCTAGATTCAGGCTGTAGTTACACTGCAACTGCAGCATCAGTGTGAATGAAACTGCTTTACGGTAGTTCTGTTTGTTATATAAATGCACCCTAAAATCTTATTAAAATTATATTGCTATATTACATAAGGATACCTTTCCAAGATGTGCTTTTATAATTTGTAGGGATTTGTAAAATATTATACTCCAAACCATGTGCTCTGCTAATATTTAAATTAAGGCAGGATCACAGGATATAAGAAGACCAGATGAGGCAAATGATTCCCAAAGCCTGTTAACAATCCCACTTTAGAGTTCATGTGTAACTGTTAAATGAAATGGGAAGGAAAAATCACCGTGGCCAAGAAAAGAGACATAAGAAGCAAAAGATATAAAAAGAAACATGCATACTAAATTTAAATGAATAAACTACTGACATACAAACGTCTTTATGTTAAAATGGTATTAAAAAAAGGGAACAGCACCTCATATAAACACTAGCATTCCACCCATGGCTCAGCGAGTTTATTCACTGAGTGCCTGAGCTTCATAGACCAGGTTAGTCCCAGGTTTGATCTTAGTCCATGCTGTGTTAGCTGATCTTCCCCTGCGCAGTGGTTGAGGAAATAGAGTTCTCCTCAGTCCCGACGTTCAGCTGGAGAAAATCAGCTCGGCTTCTCACTATCCAGCAGTATATGTGTGTTGCGTAAGGGCAGAATCAAGCTTGGCTGTGATTAGCACTCTTTACATGAGAGCCTATTACTCATTGTCTAGGCTCACACACACAGAATGGCCACTAAGACAAGTTGTCTTAGTAAGGAGTCAATACTTTCAGGAGTGGAAGAGAAGGGACTAAATTGGCCAGATTTTCTTTAATAAGAATTTATAACAGAGGTCCCGGAAGTCCACAGCCCTTCTAGCATGTTTCTATTGTAACTTCTGTGGGAATCTGCAAAAGAGCTGCAATAGTCCAGGGCCCAGGTACACTGGGTGAGGGGTGAGGACTCCCCACATCGGGAGTTACTGTTTTCCTGGCCCTCGGAGGGACTTGATGAAACCAGGCATACCTTCTCACCAAACAGCTGAAGTGGGGGCCATCTGATAGTTCAACCCGGGATCATGGCCTGGACACTTATGACAGGATGTATTTCTCCCTCCACTATTTTCAGGGTCAAATGCTTGAATCATTCATCGTTTGTGGCAAGTCGATGAAGCCCACCATTCTCCTAATTATTTGATATAAATTCACCAGGAAAAATAACACAATCGATGGTAGTTGAACAGGTGGTAGAAAATGTAGCTTTAATATGTGTATGGAATTCGCTGCCCGAATTGGTGGTAGAGGCAGGGACCCTCAACTCTTTTAAAAAGTACCTGGATCTGCACATATAGTGCTGTAAGCTGCAGGGCTATGGACCGGGTACTGGAAGGTGGGATTAGAATGGGCACCTGGTTTTCTTTGAGCCGGCACGGACACAATGGGCCGAATGGCCCCCTTCTGTGCTGTATCTTTTCTATGGTTCTATGTGGCTATATCGGGATTAAGTTGTTTAATAAGTTAGCTAGAAATCTGACACCAGCACAGCTAGGCTCAGCTGGCTGAAAATGTAGCAATAACACTACCAGCCTCAGTTAGCTAGAGTTATAACAGAGTAGTAAAGTAGCAGTGTCATGATAAAGTAGGAAGGATAATTGGATTAGAAGAGTTAGCGGTAGGGTTTAGTGTTTTTTGACTTTCATAGTGCAATATGCCATAGTATTTTCGCATAGGTAATAGCAGAAATTCTAGTGACGCATGAATCGGAAGTCTACTCACGTAAAAGATCTTTGAAGAACCAGTATTATTAGTGTTGACAAATGAGGGAAGCTTTTCTTCTCTGGCGTTTTGAGATGACAGTGGGGTGGGACGTAGCGCAACTGGTATTATAACTTTAGAATTGAAGTATTAAGATGATGGGCTGAATTTTCAGGCCTCCCATCTGGTGGAAACAGGGCGGTCATGCCTCAAACATGGTGGGCAATGACCTACCACCCTGTTGCCGCCGTTGCTGTGGCCGTGACAATATACCTCCGGGCCTACCGCTGGGAGGCCAGAGGGGCCCCGAGTCAGGCGATGGGCCCATTTAAGATGCTAACCAGAGTCCTACGATGTACATAAGACCCTGCTTGTCATTTTTGGTCTGAACTGGGAGGAACGTGCACCCTGCACACTCTGACTAGTATCAACTGACAGCCCAGCCAAAGATGATCCTGAAGGTAAGATCCACTTCATTTTTATGGGGCCTAGAGGGATAGGAGTGCTCCTCGCTTGGCTCCCCTCCCCCTCCAGAGACCTATTTTCTTGCAGCCTGGAGACCACAGGCCTAATACTAATGAGGCCCCACCCTCAAAATAGACCGGGCCTCCCTCCGGTTATACCGGGCGACCGTACAGCACAATCTGCTGGCCAGCCGCCCAAAGTCCACTCAGGGTGGAAATCCACCTGATATCTTCAGTGCACTATCCAATCTGTATTTAACTGGTAAGAATGTAAAAGTGATGTTTTATTGCTACCGCTATCACTGTTACTTGTGGGAGTCCCTAGAGTGTGTACATTTTTACAGTATTGTATAACACCACCACTCCCAATAAACAAAAACATGAAGGCTGTGTTTTACTGTTTAAGGCACACACACTCTATATTTCAGGAGAGAAATGTAATCAAAGTCCATATGCAGACAGGCAAAGTCAACATTTGCCCTCACTGATGGATACAAATTACAATACAAGGAAATGTTCAGACCTATTGTAATAGCGAGAACCTTTCTCCATCAAAGCTTCATTTCCAAATAAGGGTATTTCCAGATCACATGGAATATAAATATAACAAATCTAGGCCATGTGATAATTGTAATGAATTTCTACAAGTCTGATCAGCTGGAAGGATAAACCTCCATCTGAAAAGGCACAACTTCTGCTGTGTTAAGAATCCCATCCTATTTGAGCCCAAAGCATTTTGGCACAGCTGGACTGAACTGACTGAATTTAAAATTGCTTGAATTTCTTGTCTGAATTTGCACTTATCTCTAATTAATGGCCACAAGTATATAAAACATGCTTCTTTCATGGTAGAGTAGGTTTCAATCATTGTGTGGAAAGATTTATAACTAAGATGAGGTTTTACAGACACAGCTATGTGACTGGAAAATTGTTTTACAGTCCAGTAATGTATGTGAAATATATTCTCTGTATTATTTTTGCAGATTGCAATTTGTATTCATTTTAAAGGAATAACAAAAACATACAGGAAAAGAAAATCAGTGGGATACTCAAGAACAAAGTGAAAAATAAACACAAGTATGCATTGTCAATTTGTTGGAAACTAGTCAGCACCAGTCAGTATGGTAGATAAAAGTCAACCGAAATGTGGTGGCTGCCAAATGTTTTAAATATCACTACAATTCTTCCAGGTTGACTGCTTCTTTTGGTCTACACAATGACCACATATAAATTATCTGCACAGCCATCCATCACAAATCCAGCTCTGCAGTTTTAAACTGCAATTTAACCATTATCCTGAATACAGAATTATAGGAGACCATATGGCCTATTATATCTGTGCTAGCTCCACATTCTGCCTATATACTCTAATCTAATTCCCTGCTTTTTACCAGTATCCTTTGATATTTTTGTTTGCTCAGCCACTCTTTCACCTCCACCTTTGTCTCCGGTAAAAGATTTGTCGTTGTATGCTGCATGCCGCACAACCTTGCCATTATGAGAGGGCAGCCCTTGCCACCACCTACCCGGTGAGAACCTGAGCCAGAGGCAGAGGAAGAGGAGGAAGAGATGCAGGAGGAAGTGGAGGAGGAAGAGGAAGTGCAGCAGGAAGTGGAGGAAGAGGCAGGGAGGCAGCAAGGTAGACAGACCCTGTCTGCCAGGGCTCTGCGTGATCAAATTATTAATGAGAGATACCAGTAACCTCAAAGGCATCTCCCCATTCGCCAACAGTCCCACACTCCTTACCTTTCCGCTCCCACGTGTCGTCCTCCTTATGCTTACATATTGCTTCCTCCCTCAGCTCATCGCAGAAATGAAAGCCAACAAACACCAAATGCAAATCCAAATACAAATTTATCAATTAACATATGCAATAAAGCAAACAAAATGAGACTGTTCACCCTTGTGCATTCCCTTAGTGCCTGCCGTTCATGTGCCTTAACCTTTCCTCGTGCTCCTACAAGGTGCATCCCCAGTGGCTGGAGCGTGGGTGGTGGAAGGCTGCTGACTTTCAATGGAGGAGAGTGCAGATGGCCTTGGAGGACGACCTCAAGCAGCTCTGGGCCAGGAGGGCCCGGCTGCAGGCTGTATCATCTTGGCCTGGGCTGCAGCAGTCTGGGCTGGCTGGCTGACAGGCAACAGCAAGGGCACTGGCGGAGTGGCAGGGGTGGGAGCAGGAATGCTGTCATCCTGAGAGAGGACAGTAGGTTCGTCTCCCATGGCGCCATTCTCCCGCGGCAGCGCCTCAGCAATCCTGGTGATCTGCTGGAGAACAGATTGCTGGACTGCTGTGATGCCCTGGAAGCCCCGTTCCACAGTGGTACCCAAAGCCACGATAGCAGCAGTCTGAGCCTGTAACACAGCAGTCTGAGTTTTCAAAGCAGCAGTCTGAGCTCCAAGTGAAGCATGCAGACCTTTGATGGCAGCTGTTGTGCTGCAATGGAAGCTGAGACATCGGTCATCAGACGCATAATGGTGGGTTCCACGGGTGTGCTGATGGAGGGAACCACCCGTTCCATGTGGGAAAGGATGGGCTCCAAGCTCCGCACAAAGCCCTGTGCCAAGTTGGAGCTGGACTCCTCTATGACCCTTGACATAGTGCGTAGGCTTTCTGACAGGCTTTCCAGTGCACCAAGAATCTGGTTGAGTACGCCCATCAGCCTTCTTCTGTAGCCTGGCCCTACAAAGTCATCATCTGACTCCTCGGCAGCAGAACTAGTGAGTGACCTCACCCTCCGGCGAGCTGGCACCTGTGGTATCCATTCCCCCCGCCCCGGCTCCTGCGCACTTGTGACCAGTGTCTCACCATGTGCAGATCCCTCCTCCATCCTAGCCTTTGAAGTACGCGCAGTGTCAATATCTGAGCTGGTGGCTGCGAGGGTAAGATCGAGTGACGGTGTGTCTGCATCATCACTGTCCTCTTCCTCTGCCTCCTCTGACGGTACCAGTTCCAGTTCTGAAATGACAAAGGGACACGGGTTGAGTTGTGGTGAGGGAAGAGGAGAAAGTAAGACGTGCGTGCTGACACCATCTACAGCATGTGAGTCAGAAAAGATTGTGGACTGAGGGAGAAGTGGGAAGAGAGAAGGAGGATTAGGTATACAGAGACCCTCATCATCGATACCTCCAGCACTGCCAGTGGCCACCTTCTCCTGCAAGAAAGAGGGAAGTGTGTAAGTGAGTGTCCTGCAATATGTTTGGGTGATGTGGCTGTCATGGTTGAATAGCTGCCAGCATGTGTGACCTGTGAGTTGTGGGTGTACGGCTTGCAAGAGTGATAATGTGTGAAGGTGAGATGCAGCATCTGATTCACAGGGTTGCGTACTGATTGAAAGAGTTTGTTGGTATGTGGGTGACCGGGGATGTAGTGCGTGGAGCAGTGGATGAGGCTAGTGGTGCAGTTGGTAGGAGATGCAACGTGACAGTTGACCTCACTCACCTTGACCATTCGTGTCAAATCATTGAACTTCTTCCTGCACTACATCCATGTGCATGGTGCGATGCTCCTGGCATTGACCTAGTGTACCAGAGCCTCTCACTGCCTCCTGACGATGTGTCTGGAGGGCCTCCTGCATCTTACCCCCATCCCCCCCCCCCATGGATATAGGATGGCCCTCTGTCTGTCCACCTCTTCCACCAAGGCCTCCAGTGCACCATCTGAGAACCTTGATGTACACTCTCTCACAGGCACAGCCATTCCTCGATATCTTCCAGTCTAGGAATCACTACACCACTTCCAGAACCTCCCCTTTAAGAGGTGCAGGCTGCCCTTAAGTAATGCTAGCCACTCCCGATAGCGGGGCCCCTTGCTGGTGCATGCAGCCACTCACAGTGCAGGTAGTGCTGGCTGCACGCAGCAATCATGTAGATTAGCAGGCAGCACGAATGTTACATGCTGCCTGCATTTTAACGACCAGGTGCAGGTTAATCGCGCACCGTGATCCCTGCGCCTGTTTTTGGGGATTAAACAATTTAACCCCCCATATCTTTTCCCAGTTTCTTTCCTATTTCTCCTCATGCCATCTCCATCCACATCTTGTCTATGAGACCTACCACCTGCTCCCTTGATCCCATTTCCATTAAACTGCTGATCATCCAACAACTATTCTTGACCCTCAAGCTAGCTGACATTGCAAATGGTTCCCTTTTCTCAGGTACTATCACTCCCCTTAAAATCAATGCCACCACCTGCCTCCTCAAAAGAAACACTCTCATCTCCCCTTGCAAACTAGCAACCCATTTCCAATCTACATTTCCTCTTCAAGGTCCTTGAATGTGTTTACCTCCAAAATCCATGTCAAACTTGAATCTCTCTAATCAGGGTTCTTCCCCTGTTAAAAAACTCTAATCAACGTCACAAATGGTATCCTTCATAACTATGATCGTTGTAAATTTTCCCTCCTCATCCTCCTCAATTTCACTGCAAACTCTGACACGGTTAATCATACTATTCTCCTCCAATGCCTCTTCTCCAATGTTCAGCTCACTTGGTTCCACTCTTACCTATCCAGTCATAGCCAGAGCATCTCTAGCAAAGACTTTTCATTTCTACACCTGCACCTTTACCCCCGGAGTCCCCAAGGATCTATCCTTGCCCTTTCCTCTTTCTCATCTACATGCTGCCCTTTGGTCACACAATCTAAAGACACAGGGTCAGCTTCTACATGCTGAATATGTATGCTACAGGACTAGATAGGATGGATGGATCTGACATATTTCTCTTTGCAGAAGGGTCAATGACCAGGGGGCATAGATTTAAAGTAATTGGTAGAAGGACTAGAGGGGAGCTGAGGAGAATTTTTTTCACCCAGAGGGTGGTGGGGGTCTGGATCTCACTGCATGAAAGGGTGGCAGAGGCAGAAACCCTCAACTCATTTAAAAAGTACTTGGATGAGCACTTGAAATGCCATAACCTACAGGGCTACGGATCAAGTGCTGGAAAGTGGGATGAAGCTGGATAGCTCTTTTTCGGCCAGCACATGCAGGTGCAGCAAGCAATTAGGAAGGCAAATGGTATGTTGGCTTTTATTACAAGAGGATTTGAGTACAGGAGGAAAGATGTCTTACTGCAATTATATAGGGCCTTGGTGAGACCGCACCTGGAGTATTGTGCACAATTTTGTTCTCCTTACCTAAGAAAGGATATACTTGCCAAAGAGGGAGTTCACCAGACTGATTCCTGGGATGGCAGGATTGTCGTATGAGGAGAGATTGAGTAGACTAGGCCTGTATTCTCTAGACTTTAGAGGAATGAGAGGTGATCTCATTGAAACATACAAAATTCTTACAGGGCTCGACAGGGTAGGTGCAAGGAGGATGTTTTCCATGGCTGGGGGAGTCTAGAACCAGGGGTCACAGTCTCAGAATAAGGGGTAGGCCATTTAGGACTGAGATTAGGAGAAATTTCTTCACTCAGAGGATGGTGAATCTTTGGAATTCTCTAACCCAGAGGGCTGTGGAGGATCAGTCATTGAGTACATTCAAAGCAGAGATTGATAGATTTCTAGATATAAAAGGCATCAAGGGAAATGGGGATGTTGCAGGAAAATGGAGTTGAGTTAGAAGATCAGCCATGATCTTGCTGAATGGCGGAGCAGGCTCAAGGGGCCGGATGGCCTACTCCTGCTCTTAATTCTTATGTAATTATGTTCTTATGTCCCAGGTTATCGTTTCCAGAAGTTTCCCCACCACTGAGGTTAAACTGACTGACGTATAATTGCTGGGTTTATCCTTACACCCTTTTTTGAACAAAGGGTGTAACACTTGCAATTCTCCAGTCCTCTGGCACCATCCCCGTTTCTACGGATGTTTGGAAAATTATGGCCAGTACCTCCGCAATCTCCACCCTTACTTCCCTCAGCAACCTAAGATGCATCCCATCAGGACTGGGTGATGTATCTACTTTAAGTACAGCTAGCCTTACTAGTACCTCTTTATCAATTTTTAGCCCATCCAGTATCTCAACTATATCTTCCTTTACTGAGACTCTGGCAGCATCTTCTTCCTTGGTAAAGACAGATGCAAAGTACTCATTTAGTACCTCGGCCATCTCCTCTGCCTCCATGAGTAGATCTCCTTTATAGCCCCTAATCGGCCCCACCCCTCCTCCTACTACACGTGACCTATCTGTGTTTTACATGTGAGATATTGAATCCCTGTTCAAACTCTGTGTGGACCCGGATCTTATATTTTGCACATAAGATGCTAGCCACTCGCGCGATATTGGAGCCCCCTTGCTGGTGAGCAGCCACTCAACAGCACAGGTAGGCCTGGCTGCTCGCAGATATCAGGTAAATCACCAGGCAGCACGAATGTTACGTGCTGCCTGCATCTCAACGACCGGGCGCGGGTTATTCGCGGGTTTCGGGGGTTATCGAATTTAACCCCTATCATCTTCGACACCCGCCACAAAATCAATACATTTGTCACTGATTCCATCTCCCTCCGTGGCCACTGTGTCAGGTTGAAACAGACTGTTGTCAACCTCAACATCCTATTCATCCCTAAGCTGAGCATCTAACCTTGTAACATGAGTCGGTAATTGGTTAGGAGATAGAGAGTAGGAATATAGGGTTTGTTCTCTGATTGGCGGGATGTGACAAGGAGTGTCCCCCAGGGATCTGTACCAGGGCCTCAGCATTTCATCGTATATATTAATGACTTGGCTGAAGGAATAGAGGGTTGTATATCCAAGTTTGCAGATGACACTAAGTTAGAATCATAGAATCATAGAAAGGTTACAGCACGGAAGGAGGCCATTCGGCCCATCAAGTCCGCGCCGGCTCTATGCAAGAGCAATCCAGCTAGGCCCACTCCCCCACCCTATCCCCGTAGCCCTGCAATTTTTTTACTTTCAAGTACTTATTCAGTTTCCTTTTGAAGGCCACAATTGAATCTGCCTCCACCACCCCTTCGGGCAGTGCATTCCAGATCCTAACCACTCGCTATGTAAAAAAGCTTTTCCTCATGTCACCTTTGGTTCTTTTGCCAATCAACTTAAATTTATGCCCTCTGGTTCTTGACCTTTCTGCCAATGGGAACAGTTTCTCTCTATCTACTCTGCCTAGACCCTTCATGATTTTGAATACCTCTATCAAATCTCCTTGCAACCTTCTCTGTTCCAAGGAGAACAACCCCAGCTTCTCCAGTGTATCCACGTAACTAAAGTCCCTCATTCCTGGAATCATTCTAGTAAATTCCAGTTAGGAGGCATGGTAAGTTATGTGGATGGGAGGAGGAAATTACAAAGGGACATAGACAGACTGAGTGAGTGCTTAAAACGATGGCAGGTGGAGTTGAATGTGCGAAAGTGTGAGGTCATCCACTTTGGAAGTGAAAAGGGCAAATCACAATATTTTCTAATGTTGGAAGTCTAGGGGCTGTGGAGGAGCAAAGGCATTTAGGTGTCCATGTACACAAATCACTAAAAGTTAGTGCACAAGTACAAAAAGTATTCAAAATGCTAATTGAATATTGGTCTTTACCTCAAAGGGGTTGGAATTCAAAAGTGAGGAAGTGATGCTGCAGATGTATAGGTTAAATTATTAGGACAGGTTGCATAAGCTTGGCTTGTATTCCCATGAGTTTAGAAGGTTGAGGGGTGATCTAATTGAAGTGTTTAAAATGATAAAGGGATTCAGTAGGGTAGATACGGTGAAACTATTTTCTCTGGTGGCAGAATCTAGAATAAGAGGGCATAATCTTAAAATTAGAGCTATGCCATTTAGGAGTAAAATCAGGAAATTTGAAGCTCGCTCCCCCAAAAGGCTGTGGATATTGGGTCAATTAATATTTTCAAGACTGAGATCGATACATTTTCAATGGATAAGGGTATCAAGGGAAATGGAACAAAGGCGGGTAAATGGAGTTGAGGTACTATTCAGCCATGATCTAACTGAATAGCAGAACAGCTCAAGGGGCTGAATGGTCTACTCCTGTTCTTATGTTCCTATATATATCCCGCTCCATCACAAAAGCCACCAATTTCCAACTTCTTAACATAGTATCATAGTATGATACAACACAGAAGGAGGCCATTCGGCCCACAGCTCTGTGATAGAGCTATCCAATTAGAACCACTCTCCTGCTCTTTCCTGATAGCTCTGTAAATGTATTCCCTTCAAGTAATTATCCAACTCTCTTTTGAAAGTTATTACTGAATCTGCTTTGCACCACCCTTTCAGGCAGTGCATTCCAGTTCATAACAACATGCTGCGTAAAAAAATGTTTCCTCACATCACCTCTGGTTCTTTTGCCGATCACCTTAAATCTGTGTCCTCTGGTTACCGACCCCTCTGCCACTGGAAACAGTTTCTCCTTATTTACTCTATCAAAACCATTCATGATTTTGAACACCTCTATCAAATCGCCGCTTAACTTTCTCTGCTCTAAGGAGAACAACCTCAGCTTCTTCAGTCTCGCCACATAACTGAAGTCCCTCATCCATGGTACCATTCTAGTAAACCTCTTCTGCACCCTCACTAAGGCCTTGACATGCTTCCTAAAGTGTGGTGCCGGAATTGGACACAATATTCCAGCTGAGGCCTAACCAATATTTTAAGAAGGTTTAGGATAATTTTCTTGCTTTTGAACCCTCTGCTTCTATTATAAAGCCCAGAGTCCTATATGCTTTTTTAGCATCCATCTTCAGCCAGAAGTGCCGAGTGGATAATCCATCTCGGCCTCCTCCCGATATCCCCACCATCACGGAAGCCAGTCTTCGGCCAATTCGATTCACTCCACGTGATATCAAGAAACGGCTGAGTGCACTGGATACAGCAAAGGCTATGGGCCCGACAACATCCCAGCTGTAGTGCTGAAGACTTGTGCTCCAGAACTAGCTGCGCCTCTAGCCAAGCTGTTCCAGTACAGCTACAACACTGGCATCCACCCGACAATGTGGAAAATTGCCCAGGTATGTCCTGTCCACAAAAAGCAGGACAAATCCAATCCGGCCAATTACCGCCCCATCAGTCTACTCTCAATCATCAGCAAAGTGATGGAAGGTGTCGTCGACAGTGCTATCAAGCGGCACTTACTCACCAATAACCTGCTCACCGATGCTCAGTTTGGGTTCCGCCAGGACCACTCGGCTCCAGACCTCATTACAGCCTTGGTCCAAACATGGACAAAAGAGCTGAATTCCAGAGGTGAGGTGAGAGTGACTGCCCTTGACATCAAGGCAGCATTTGACCGAGTGTGGCACCAAGGAGCCCTAGTAAAATTGAAGTCAATGGGAATCAGGGGGAAAACTCTCCAGTGGCTGGAGTCATACCTAGCACAAAGGAAGATGGTAGTGGTTGTTGGAGGCCAAGCATCTCAGCCCCAGGGCATTGCTGCAGGAGTTCCTCAGGGCAGTATCCTAGGCCCAACCATCTTCAGCTGCTTCATCAATGACCTTCCCTCCATCATAAGGTCAGAAATGGGGATGTTCGCTGATGACTGCACAGTGTTCAGTTCCATTCGCAACCCCTCAGATAATGAAGCAGTCCGAGCCCGCATGCAGCAAGACCTGGACAACATCCAGGCTTGGGCTGATAAGTGGCAAGTAACATTCGCGCCAGATAAGTGCCAGGCAATGACCATCTCCAACAAGAGAGAGTCTAACCACCTCCCCTTGACATTCAACGGCATTACCATCGCCGAATCCCCCACCATCAACATCCTGGGGGTCACCATTGACCAGAAACTTAACTGGACCAGCCATATAAATACTGTGGCTACGAGAGCAGGTCAGAGGCTGGGTATTCTGCGGCGAGTGACTCACCTCCTGACTCCCCAAAGCCTTTCCACCATCTACAAGGCACAAGTCAGGAGTGTGATGGAATACTCTCCACTTGCCTGGATGAGTGCAGCTCCAACAACACTCAAGAAGCTGAACACCATCCAAGATAAAGCAGCCCGCTTGATTGGCACCCCATCCACCACCCTAAACATTCACTCCCTTCACCACCGGCGCACTGTGGCTGCAGTGTGCACCATCCACAGGATGCACTGCAGCAACTCGCCAAGGCTTCTTCGACAGCACCTCCCAAACCCGCGACCTCTACCACCTAGAAGGACAAGGGCAGCAGGCGCATGGGAACAACACCACCTGCACGTTCCCCTCCATGTGACACACCATCCCGACTTGGAAATATATCGCCGTTCCTTCATTGTCGCTGGGTCAAAATCCTGGAACTCCCTTCCTAACAGCACTGTGGGAGAACCGTCACCACACGGACTGCAGCGGTTCAAGAAGGCGGCTCACCACCACCTTCTCGAGGGCAATTAGGGATGGGCAATAAATGCCGGCCTTGCCAGCGACGCCCACATCCCGTGAACGAATAAAAAAAAAATTCTTTTTTAGCAGCCTTCCCAACTTGTCCTGCCACCTTCAAAGATTTGCATACATACACCCTCAGGTCTCTCTGTTCCTGCACCTCCTTTAAAATTGTACCATTTAGTTTATATTGCCTCTCCTCAATCTTCCTACCAAAATGTATTACTTCACACTTCTCTGCATTAAATTTCATCTACCACATGTCCGCCGATTTCACCAGTCTATGTCCTCCTGAAGTCTGTTGCTATCTTCCACATTGTTTACTACATTCCCAAATTTTGTGTCATCTGCAAACTTTGAAATTAAACCCTGTACGCCCAAGTCCAGGTCATTAATATATATCAAAAAGAGAAATGGTCCTAATACTGACCCCTGGGGAACACCACTGTATACATCCCTCCAGTCTGAAAAACAACCGTTCACCACTACTCTTTACTTTCTGTCCCTTAGCCAAATTTGTATCCATGCTGCCACTGTCTCTTTAATCCCGTGGGCTTTAATTTTGCTTATAAGTCTATTATGTGGTACTTTATCAAATGCCTTATGAAAATCCATATACACACACTACTCTCATCAACCCTTTCCATTACTTCTTCAAAGAACTCAATCAAGTTAGTCAAACATAATTTTCCTTTAACAAATCCGTGTTGACGTTCATTTATCAGCCCATACTTTTCCAAGTGCCAATTAATTTTGAACTGGATTATTGTCTCTAAAAGTTTCCCCACCACCGATGTCAGGCTGACTGGTCTGTAATTGCTGGGTGTATCCCTCTCCTCTTTTTTGAACAGGGGTGTAACATTTGCAATCCTCCAGTCTTCTGGCACCACCCCATATCGAAAGGGGAATAGAAGATTGTGGCCAGAACCTCCACAGTTTCTAGCCTTACTTCCCTCAGTAACTGAGGATGCATCCCATCTGGACTGGGTGACTTCTCTACTTTGAGTACTGCCAACCTTTTAAGTACCTCCTCTTTGTTAATTGTGTCAAGCGATTTATATCAATTAGTGTTAATTGTATTCAGGTGGTGTGTGTCAATTGGGGACTCGCTTGTATCCTTTTTATATGAGAGCTTATTGAGGGTGTGATGTTTGTGTAAGGGGGAATCTCTGTGAATAAAGGCTTGGAAGCAACTGAAGACCTGGCTCTAGTATTCTATCCTTCACCACCTGGCTATCCAATTTTTAACACTCTTTATTTTTATCCTATCCAATATCACTACTGCCTCCTCCTTTACTGCTACATTGGCAGCATCCTCTTCTCTAGTGAAGACCAATGCGAAGTATTCATTTAGTACCTCAGCCATACCCCATGCCTCTATAAGAAGATTTCCTTTTTTGTCCCTAATTGGCCCCACTATTCCTTTGACTACCCTTTTACTATTTATATGTTTATGAAAGACTTTTGGATTCCCTTTTATGTTAGCTGCTAAACTATTCTCATACTCCCTTTGTCCCTTTTATTCCCTTTTTTAGATCTCTGCTGTAGTCTCTATATTTATCTTTGTTCCCTACAATATTATGAACCTTACACTTGGCATAAGCCTCCTTTTTCTGTTTCATTTTAATCTCTATGGGCTAGAAATTGGGCCCTCTAGCACGCATTGATTCGGCACTACGCAGCCTTTTGAAGTGGCAAGATTGCGTCTTGGCTGTGCACACATGTTTCTAGTGTGACGTGCGCCGGACGCCATCTTGGTATAGGTATTAGCGCATGCGCAAGTAACGAACACCGGCTGCACGTAAAGTAAGGAGAAAATGGATACAATCAGTGTGCAACGCTGATTTAAAGTGATATTTACTTAACGTTCAACTTAATGCACAGTCTTAACCACGACCAACTGAACATGTCTTATAGTGCCTGGAGGACACCCCACCAGTGCTATTTAAAGACACCATGCAGGATTTACAGGTTAGTTGCTGGATTATTGCTTTTGGCTGCTGGTGCATTTGTAACTGTTTATGGAGGTCTCCTATAGTTGAATACTAGGATGCAGGGACATAGCCTAACATTTAGAGCCAGCATGTGCAGGAGTGAAGTTGAGAAATGCTTCTACATGCAAAGGGTGGTAGAAGTTTGGAACACTCTTCTGCAAATGACAGCTGATGCTAGCTCAATTGTGAATTTTAAGTCTGAGATTGATAGATTGCTGTGAAGGGTATTAAGGGATATGGAGCTAAGGTGGGTATATGGAGTTAGGTCACAGGTCCAGCATGATCTCATTGAATGGTGGAACAGGTTCAAAGGGCTAAATGCCACTGCCACTTGCTGCCTCCTGATATGCGCCACTTTCTCTTGCAAGCAACTGGGACGTGTGTTTGAGTGATGTGTCTGTCATGGTTGAATAGCTACCAGTGTGTGCAGACTGTGAGTTGTGGGTGGGCGGCTTGCAAGAATGGTAATGTGTAAGGGTGAGAGGAAGCATCTGATTGGAAGAGTTGAGTACTGATGGAAAGAGTTTGTTGGTAGGTGGGTGATGGGGGGTGTGTTGCATGGAGCAGTGGATGTGGCTAGTGGTGCAGTTGGTAGGAGATGCTACTTGACAGTTGACCTCACTCACCTTGACCACTCGTGTCAAAGCATTGAACTTCTTCCTGCACTGCATCCATGTTCATGGTGCAATGCGTCTGGCATTGACTTCATCCCCCGCTGCCTCCCACTGCCTTTTGGGCATATGTCTGGAGGGCCTCTTGCTCCCCCCGCGGATATACGATGCCCCTCCTTCTATCCACCTCTTGCACCAAGGCCTCTAGTGCATCAGCAGAGAACCTTGGTGAACGCACTCTCGCAGGCCTGGTACAAACTCAGATCGGCAGATTGGTGAGGTCTGGCATGCAGATTGGAGGATGTGGCATTTAGTAGTGCACAATCTTTATTCAATGTTTTAACATAATTCATCAGTGTGTAAACACAGGGATGGGACCTGTATCTGTGTTTTACGTGTGCAATATCTGATCTCCATTCGGACTCCGTGCAGACAGCAGACTGTTATTTTTAGCAAACCAGCTATCATTAAGAGAATTTAAGAGACATCCTCCCTTTATGATACTAAAGATATAGGGGGTTAACCAATTTAACCCCCTATATCTTCAGTCATCCAGGGAGCTCCAGCCTTCGATGCCCATCTTTTCCCCCTCGTGGGAATGTTTCTACTCTGTACCTGAACCATCTCCTCCTTGAAGGACTCCCACTGTTCAATTATTGTTTTGCCTAACAATTTTTGATTCCAATCCACCAGGGAAAGATCCCTTTTTAACTCACTGAAGTTAGCCCTCTTCTAGTTAAGTATTTTTATACTTGATTGTTCCTTATCCTTTTCCATAACTATTCTAAACCTAATGATACTATGATCACTGTTCCCCAAATGCTCCTCCACTGAAACATGCTCCATTTGCCCACTTCATTGCCCAGAACCAGAATCAGCACTGCTTCCTTCCTCGTTAGGCTGGGAACATACTAATCAAGAAAGTTCTCTTGCACACATTTCAGGAATTCCTCCGCCTCTTTGCCCTTTACACTTTACACTGTTACTATCCCAGACTGTAATGGGGTAATTGAAGTCCCCCATTCTTACAACTCTATAGTTCTTGCATCTTTCTGTAATTTGCCTGCAAATTTTCTCCTCTATCTCCTTCCTACTATTTGGTGGCCTATAGTGTACGCCCAGTAGTGTAATAGCTCCTCTATTGTTCCTTAATTCTAACCAAATAGAATCTGTCATTGATCCCCAAACTACACATCCCTTTCCAGTGCTAGAATCATTTCTTTCATCAATACTGCCAACCTCCTCCTTTCTTTCCATCCATGTCTTTCCTGAATACTTTGTAGCCAGGAATATTAAATACCCAATCTTCCCTTTTGAGCCAGGTCTCTGTTATTGCCATTATATCATAGTCCCATTTGGCGACTTGAGCCTGCAGCTCACCAACCTTATTTACCACGCTATGTGCATTTACGCACATGTACTCCAAACTCATCCTAGACTGCCTCGCATTTGCCCCCTGTTTGATCCCCCCTATTTCTGAACTATTCTTTACTCTAGTGCTATTTGTCTCTCCCAGTCCTCTGTGCACCTTGTTTCTCCTCTCTAGTGTTTTATCCTGGTGCCCATCCTCCTGCCAAATTAGTTTAAACCCTCCCCCACAGCATTAGTTAACCTCCCTGCGAGGACATTGATCCCAGTTCTCTTGAGGTGCAACCTGTTCATCTTGCCCCAGAACTGGTCCCAATGTCCCAGGAATCTGAAGCCCTCCTTCCTGCACCATTTCTCCAGCCACGCATTAACCTGTCATATCCTACTATTCTTATACTCACTAGCATGTGGCACTGGGAGTAATCCAGAGATTACTACCTTTGAGGTCCTGCTTTTTAACTTCCTCCCCAGCTCCTGAAACTCTGACTTCAGGACCTCAACCCTTTTCCTCCCTATGTCACTGGTTTTCAAATGGACCATGACTTCTGGATGTTCCCATTCCCCCCTCAAAATGTCCTGCACCCTCTCAGTGATGTCCTTTATCTTTGCACCAGGGAGGCAACACACCATTTGGGACTCATGTTGACGGTTGCAGAAACACCTATCTGTCCCCCTGACTATTGAATCCCCTATAACCACTGCATTTCTACACTTTCTTGTGCCCCTCTGTGCAGTCCTTTGCCCCATGATGCCATGCTCTGGACTGCACACCTTTGAGGTGTCGTCACCCTCACTGATATTCAACACTGAAAACCAGTTAGTGAGCGACACACTCCCACTGCCTGGCTCTTCCTACCCTGCTGGATGGCCAGCCACTTACTGTCCTGCGCTTTCTGTGGTTGTGGGGTGACCACCTCCTGGAACGTACGAAATTCTCAGCCTCCCGTATGCCCTGCAGTGATTTCAGCCGTTCCTCAAGCTCACAAACTCTGAGCTCGAGCACAAGCAACTAGAGGCACTTTCTGCACACATGGTCACCCAGGAAACCTGAAGTGTCCTGGAGTTCCCACATGGCACAGGAATTGCAGGCAACGGATTTCTGCTGCACTTCATTCTATTTAGAATCTAAGGACTGGAAATTGCTTTAAAAAGAACGGTGAGCTCAACAGCACCCACCATTATTAGTGGCCAAATGAAAGAGCAAGTTTTGGCATTCGCACATGCGCAAATGAGGAAATCTGGAACTTGTTCTTCCTGGTTCACCGGCAATCTGTCAGCTTTGCCTTAAAGGGATATCATCAGCTACAATCAACAAAATCAACGGACCAACGCTAACTTGCTCTTCTGCCCCACTGGAAAGTAACTAATATCACTAAAAACAGGTACACTTAAAAATAAAATAAACTAAGTTTTAACAGCGCAGTAAGTCCTGATGACTGCCACACAACTAAAAATTAACTGTTAAAAATGTGACATCTCATTACTCCTTATTTTAATAGTTCTTGGTCATTTAAAGAAAAATTTAAATTAAAAATTAAAACTTTTAAAAACTTTTTCCTTCTATCTCTTTTATTTAATTTGATTATTTCTTACCCTCTTTTTTTCCCTATCGATAACCGTTTTTGCAAATGATTTTATTGTTGTAACTTTCATTTCCTGGTTTTCACATTGCAGCTTGTACTTCAAGGTTTTGACTCTTCACGGCTTTTCAAGGATGCTGCAATCTGATTGTTCAAGGGGAGAGATCAATCCTCTCGCTTCTTCCAAGGGCCTAGCTTCTCCAGAACTAACCCTGGGCTCTTCTCAGCTTCCTATCAGAGGAAGTGCCCACAGTAAAGACCGCGTTAAGTTAGTCGGTTAGTATAAATCTATGGAGTGGTGAGCACTGTTCCTTCGCCATTCAGAGCAATTTACGGGCCTAATTATATACGTATGTCTCATATGTTATTTATGTTTTATCCTAGTACCGTTTTAACTCCTATTTATTATTTCTTTATTTATTTACCCTTAGTTATTTCTCATTCAATGATAACCAACTGCAATTAATATTATAGAGTGTAATGAGCCTGAACTTTCAGGAGTGAAGTTAGGAAACATATCTACACGCAAAGGATGGTAGAAGTTTAGAACTCTCTTCCGCAAACGACAGTTGATGCCAGCTCAATTGTTAATTTTAAATCTGAGATCGATAGATCTGTTGCTGAAACTTTCATCCATTCCTTTGTCACCTCCAGACTCAACTATTCCAATGTTATCTTGGTCGATCTCCCATCGTCCATTCTCTGCAAACTTCATCTTATCCAAAACACTGCTCCTCATATCCTATCCCGCACCAAGTCCCTCTCATCCATCACTCCTCTCCTTGTTGACTTACTTTGACTCCTCGTGCCCCAATGCCTCCAATTTAAAATGCTCATCCTCATGTTTAAATCCCTTCAGGGCCTTGCCCTCCCTATTTCTGTAAGCTCCTGCAACCCGCCATCCCCCGTAACCATTCCTCTGACTTTGGTCTCTTGTACAACCCCCCCTCCTTTTGTCCCACGATTGGCGCCCATGTTTTCAGCTATTTGGGCCCCACACTCTAGAATTCCTTCCTTACACCCTCTCCTTTCCTCATTTAAGACCCTTCTTTCAACCTCACCCCTCCTAATATTTCCTTCTATATCTTGGCGTTGATTTTTGACTGATTACTTCTGTGGGAAATGCTTTCAGTATTGGTAAATTTATGTTACGAATACACCAACCAATGGGCATAATCTTTCACTATTTACCCTATGATATGGACCATGATCTATTGTATCCAGAATGTATGTGTCCAAGAAAAGCAACTTTGCATATACAAATGTTTTAGGTTTCATATGGGAATATATAATACAAAGAGAAAATCAGCATTACTGTTGGGAAGCTCCAAAGCTTACAAATGCAATTTTATGGGTCATTTTTCAACATCACATTCCCACCGTGAAGCCATGCCAGCTAGCAGCACACATCGGAAATTCGGGTCTGCACTGCACATAATTTTCTGACCATTTACATTAATAGTCAGAGAATTATATGCAGCAAGCACCCGAATTTTTGCTGCGTGTTCCCAGTGCATCAGGTTCCCTAGTGGGAGCGCGAATTGGAAAACTCTGCTGAGTGAGCAATAATGTCATTTTTTATTAACACCTGAGCAGTAGTATAAATTAACTCAGATCGTAGGATATTGATGGTTGTTCTTCATGTCCGATAATGACACCTGTTAGATTATCCATTACTTTGCAGATAGACATATTGGGGTGAATTTTCAGTGGAAAATCAGAGGGGTGCTCACCTGAATTCCCAGAATGCGCTCTAAGATATGAAGTTGTGTGCTGGGAGCACCGAAGATGTAAATTTGCCCCAGTTGTTCTGAGAAGAGCATGTTATGTCTCATTAACTGAACAAGTTCAAACACTTTCTGAACGTTTGAGACCCACATTCATAAGAAAACATGTAATCATCTATCCATAACTAAAGTAAAATATAATTATACGGAGAGATAACATCGAAGAGGTTAACAATTATTTTCCTCAGAAATCAGCAATCTTCAATGCTAACATTAAAAAAAATTCCACCTTGATATCAACCATCTGGGTGAAGAAGGTGTATAGAACCCCAGGGTAATAATGTAACCAGCATATACTATACTAAACAAAACTGTTTCTGATTAACAGTAACATTAAAAAAATTGAGGAAATTCAATCATAATTCCAGTGTGACAGAGCAATTACACTGCAAATGCACATTATACAAATTACAAATAATAAGGTTGTATAAGTTCATTGGGGATTCAGTCTTTTACTAAAGGTAATGAATATAAGACAATTATTAAAATTAAAATTATTGCTTAACTTTAGTTTTTGACATCCTGTTGCATAGTATGCATCTTATAGTTCTATTACTGTAGATTTTTTTGCTCTTTACACTTGAATTACTGGAAGTTTGCACTCTGAGCTGGCAATGGCACATATCCAATGTCAGCTGGAAGTGGCCTCTGTGTGCAATCACAGTCTGTCTTTCCCACATCTGGAAACCACTTTTCTGTGGAGGATAATTGTAACTCAATATGAGTACTTCAGTGCTATACAAACAACGTGTTGTATGATAAATACAGTGAAAGGGCACCCCTTGCAGAAAAATATTTCACCAAAGCACTTAAAGGCTTTGGGTTTCTTTTTTTGTTTGCTCTAAATTAATTGTGATAGATTACTGGAAAAATCTGCAAAGATACAAATATACATCACATAAACAGTACATGGTTTTATACCTTAGAAGGTAGAAAATATATGAGCAATAAAGGTAAAGAAAAGACAGTTTTGTATACATAGAGTGCTTTTTTACTCAATGTATCCATTAAATAATGCACCAAATACACTATAGGGTAAATGTTACCAGACTCCAGTCAAGAGCAAAGCCTTGATGGACATCAGAATTTATATTAAAACTGGCCATTTTGCGGCAAACACTTTTGGGGCTGTGCAGGAAGTTGCACTGCAGGCCTGCGAAACCCCATTAGAGGATTGAAAATGATGTTAATTAATCTCCTGCTGAACATGTTTTGGATGTTGCTCCATGGCTGGTGCCGAGATCTACCATATAAAATGGATTCATGAGAAGTCCTTTGTCATGGCTTGTTCCAGTTAGAATGTTAAAGCAAGGCTACTGTTACAAAACTGGATTGCAAACTTTTATTTTTCCTTTTTCATTGATATTTGATTGCATTTTGCTCACTTCATTAACTGTACCTGCTGCAAAGTGCATGTTTTAACATTTTCTATTGGCAGTTCTTTCCTACAGTACTGCTGCTTGGTGCTGCAATTGAATTTGCATTAAAATGGCAAGGATGGGACTCCTATTGGGGATTCCAATAGCACTGCATGATCTAGATGAGAAAGGTAATTTCATGAGAGGACAACAAATGCAGATGCATTGACACTTGAGACATTTGTCTGCACTTGTCACTATCGCTGGAGGCACAATTACAGACACTGCCACACCTATACGAACATGTCACTGATTTGTCTTTGCCACTTCTGCTTCGCTAGAGAGGCTTGTCACAGAGTCATATCATCTACTGCAGGCCGGCTGGCAGACTATATCCAGAATAAGGATGATTCTTCCCATAGAAGTGAAAGTCAACACAGTATTAACCTTTTATGTTGCTGGAACGTGCAAGTAACTACAAGTAGAATCTGCCAGATTAGCAAATCTGCAGTGGTTACTATGATGACGACGACGACAACAACAACAACAACAACAACTTGCTTTTAAAGTAGAAAAGCATCCTAAGGTGCTTCACAAAGGTGTAATCAAACAAAAATGGACGTTGAACCAAAGTAGGAGATATTAGGAGGGGTGACACAACACTTGGACAAAAAGGTGGGTTTTAAGAGAATATTGGAGAGGGAGATGGAGAGGCAGAGAGGTTTAGGGAGGAAATTCTAGAGATTGTGGCCTAGACAGCTGAGGTTATGGCTGCCAGACCAGGTGGAGCAGGCTCGAGGGGCTGAATGGCCTACTCCTGTACCTATGTTCCTAAGTTCCAATAGTGTGATGAAGAGACCAAAGTCAGAGGAACGGAGATTTTGGGAGGTGGTTTGTCGGGTTAGAAGAAGTCACAGAGATAAGGAGGGATGAAGGTATTTAAACAAAAATATGCAAACTTTAAATTGGAGGCATTACAAGTCAGGGAACCAAACTAATTCAGCAAGGACAGAAGTGATGGTTAAACAAGACCTGGTGTGGGATAGGATATGGACAGCAGAATTTTAGATGAGCTGAAGTTTACAAAGCATACAGAATGGGAGGCCAGCCAGGAGAACTCTGGAATAGTCAAGTCTGGAGATGATAAGGACACGGATGAGGCTTTCAGCAGCAGATTGGCCGAGGCTCTGGCAGAGGTAGGCGATGTTATAGAGGTGGAAACAAGTGGTCTTTGTGATGGAGAGAATATGGGGTCAGAAGCTCAGCTCAGGGTCGAATAGAAAGGCAAGATTGCAAACAGTTTCATTCAGCCTGAGGCAGTGGCCAGGGAGGACAATGAAATTGGCGGTGAGGGTACAGAGTTTGTGATGGGGACAAAGACGATGGCTTCAGTCTTCCCAATTTTTAATTGGAGCAAATTGCAGCTTATCCATGACTGGATATTGGACAAGTAGTCTAACTACGCAGAGACAGTGGAGTGATTGAGAGAGGTGGTAGAGAGGGTAGAGCTGGGTTTCATCAGCCTCCAAATGGAAGCTGACCCCACGACTGTGGATGATATGGCCAAGCAGTTGCATGCAGATGAGGAAGAGGAGGGAGCCAAGCATAGAAAATACATGTATAAAGCAAGTGATAGATGCAATATTTGCAAGGGGTAACACCTTCATTATTTTCCCTTCAAAAAGTAGGCATCAGCTTGACAGGCCAAAAAATTTTCACTAGCTAGCAGGGCTCCCAAAATTCCAGGGCATCATAGATGACATCTATGAGGGTATCAGGGATCTCATATTAATCCTCAGGCCTTCATGAACTGAAAGGGGTTCCATTCAATTAATATTCATGTCATGTCTGCCCCACAGGAATATCATTATGCACATGAATGCCCATTGTCCAAAAAGCAGCCACAATGCCTTCATATGCAACCATTTGCATTATTTGTAGGTCACAAAGACTGGATGAATGGCTGTTGGGAGACCAAGGCTGCTCTTTGCAGTCATGGCTGCTGACCCCACTTAGAAACTCTTGAATAGCAATGGAAGGGAGGTACAATAAGACACATGGCTCAACACAATTACAGTAGAACACACCATAGGCATGCCAGAATGAATATTCAATTGGTTGGACCACTCGGGCAAGTGCTTCTCTACAGCACAGCAAAAGTGTCCATGATAATCATGGTCTGCTGCATGTTGCTTAACTTTGCAATATAAAGAGCAATGGCCATGCAGTATGATGAAGAGGAGACCCATGTTTCAGCAAAAGCAGAGGAGTATAAGATAGAAGAGGAGGTATTGGTGAAAGAAGAGGTGCAGCCTAGAAGATTGATGCAACTGTAGCAGATTGAGAGCTAATTTCAGTAACTGTCAGATGTAGTTCCTGCAGAAGTATTACAGATGGATCAAACACCACACTGTGTACCAAGCAACAAACTCTGTACATTTCAAGCAGCTGATGCTTACTGCCATCTTACACCATCCTAATATCAGCTCTAACCTTAGCATGAACCTTCCCAACAAAAACTCTATGCACTAAGAATAAAGTTTTCCTAATTTATTACATGATATTTACATGGCACAGTGCTTCTAAATCCTACCATGGTGCTTCCTCTTGGTGATTGTGTAAGGCATACTTCTCCTATTTCCTACCTAGTGCTACATCTAACTGTTCCTACCACTAAATCCCTTTGGTGACCCTATTTGGTGACATCTTCTACTCCCTAACCTAATGCTACAGCAGCTGCTCCCTAAATGAAGATGCAGATGTGGTGGCAAGCTGCTGTTGTTCACTGAGAGCATTAAAAGATGGCTGTGGCATTGTGTATCTGAATGCTGGGTCAGGAGATGGCCCTACTACAGATGAAACCACATTGATAAGGCTCTGGCTGCCACTGACTGCCCTCACAGGTGTTTCATTAACCCTATGAGGGGACAAGCTGGATCAAACAGATGTATAGTCACTCTGAGAAGAAGCTGCCTTATCTTTCCATTCTCTTGCCATGCTCCAGGTGTTGGGTATTCCTTCAGGTTGACTTTTAATCTGCGTGAGAGCAGACCAAAGGGTTCCACTGGAGAAGCTGAAACTGCCAACATGGATCCCTTTAGTTAGCTCCTCAGCCTGCCCAACCAAACCATAGCAGATGCCCAAGATCCCAATATCCACACCGACAGCATTCATAAGGGAAACAGTGCCTGGTCTAGCTCCTAGACGGCCATGAAGTTGACACATGCTCCAGGGTGCACTGCAGCTGAGATAATCTCTTGCTGGAGAAAGGTGGATTCCTGCACATTCCAGGACAACCCTGGCAAGAGTGTTCATCATATTCTCAAGAGGACGTGAAGGCCTTTGGTCATCCATCAATTCCCTTCTGAAGGCAGGGGGGGTCTCAATCTCAGGCCTTTATAACTGAAAAATGTCTTGGGCTGGAAGCCTGAGCAACTGCTTCATGTTTCTCAGCTGCCACATCCCCATTTCATTTGTGCTGAGTGCTTCACCTAATGCTCCCACCTCAAGCTCACTGTCTTACCACAGGGTGCCAGAAATTGTGCCCCAGCTGCCACCACCTCACCGTTGGAAGTTCCTATAGGAAAAGAAAATGAAAGTGTATTACAAGGATTGCAGGATGGAATGCCTTCTAAGTCAGATGAGAAGCTGATGTATTGTGTGCCATGCTACCTTTGTCCAATGCATGCCTGTGTGTTACTTAGCATGCTCCTACAGTACAGTAAAGATAACAGTGAGGCTAAAAGAAGGAGAATACTTGCTAAGTGGCAACAGATTCCTCCATACTCACCCTTCCTAATTCCTTCCACATTCTCTATTTCGAAGATGCACAATGCTATCTCCTGAAAATGGGTAAGCTCCTTCAATGTAACGGGTTCCTTGCTGGTGCATGTGTATACGTGGGGTCCAGGTGCATTGAAGCATATTTTGAGGATATGGTTGTGGGCAGCCTACTCCTAGATGTGCATAAAAGACATTAGATATTAAATGTTAGCAGAGCATCCACATAACCACCTATGTGGTCAAACTATATCTCTCCTCAAGCAAATGCACTTCAATGCAGCCTGCATGCCTTCTCTGGTAGCTGCACTGGTTCCGAGCACACCTTTGAACATTTTGATGTTATAGTGCTCGCTATTGTTGTGTCCCACTAAAATTGTGCCATAGAATCATAGAACTTTATAACATAGAAGACTATTTGTCCATTGTACCCACATTGGCTCTATGAAAGAGCTATCCATTTGGTCCCATCCCCTGCTCTTTCCCCACGTGCTTCAAAATGTTGATTTTCCAAATATTTATCCACCACTTTTAAAAACTATTGGGGATTAAATTCGATAACCCCCAAAACCGGGGGCGGAGGTTGAGGTGCGCGATTAACCCGCGCCCAGCCGTTCCAATGTAGCCAGCATGTGGTTTACCTGATTTTGGCGCGAGCAGCCAGGCCTAGCTGCGCTGTTGATTGAGTTCTCACCAGGGGCCCGATATCGAAAGGCAGCCTGCACCTCTTATGCGCAAAATATAAGATACGGGTCTGCACAGAGTCTGAACGGAAATCAGACATCGCACATGTAAAACACAGATGCAGGTCCCGTCCCTATATATACAAACTGATAAGTTATGTTAAAACATTGACTAAAGTTTGCGCACTACTAAATCCCACATCCTCCAATCTGCATGCCAGACCTCACCAATCTGCCGATCTGAGTTTGTACCAGGCCTGCGAGAGAGCTGGAAGGTTCTCTGCTGATGCACTAGACACCTTGGTGCACGAGGTGAACAGAAGGAGAGGCATCTGCAAGGGTGCATGAGGCACTCCAGACATATGCTCAAGCGGCAGTGGGAGGCAGTAGGGGACAAAGTCAATGCCAGGCGCATAGCACCAAGAACATGGATGCAATGCAGGAAGACGTTTAATGCTTTGACACGAGTGGTCAAAGTGAGTGAGGTCAACTATCAAGTGGCGTCTCCTACCAACGTCACCACTAGCCGCATCCACTGCTCCGCCCGCTACACCACCCATCACCCACATACCAACAAACTCTCTCAATCAGTACTCAACTCTTCCAATCAGATGCTTCCTCTCACCCTCATACATTACCACTGTTGCATGCCCACACCCAAAACACAAAGGTCAAACACACTGGCAGCTTTTCAACCATGACAGGCACATCACCCAAACATCCTGCAGGACTCACCGACACACGTCCCGCTTTCTTGCAGGAGAAGGTGACGTATATCAGGAGGCAGCAAGTGGCATTTAGCCCCTTGAGCCTGCTCCGCCATTCAATGAGATCATGGTTGATCTGTGACCTCACTCCATATACCTGCCTTAGCCCCATATCCCATAATACCCTTGGTTTACAGAAATCTATCAATCTCAGATTTAAAATTAACAATTGAGCTAGCACCAACTGCCGTTTGCAGGAGAGTGTTCCAAACTTCCCCACCCTTTGCGTGTAGAAGCTTTTCCTAGATTCACTCCTGCAAGTCCTGGCTCTAAATTTTAGGCTATCTCACACCAAAATTACAGCAGAAGATCAAGTGAATCTTTTAGGGCACATGTGTACAAAAAAATCTAACCCTCTATTCTTTTGGTGATGATCTTAAATTTATAGGGGGAAAAATTCGATAAGGGTCCGTTTTGGGCGGTGCTAGCGCGATGCACTACCACCTCACGCCCGACGGACCCTGTGCAGGCAGGACGCAAGTTTGGATCCAAGGGAGCACCTGCCTGCAGTCAGTGTTCCTTTCCAGGCCTTGCATGTGGAATCAATGCAATTCCCACTTTCCACCACAAGAGGGAGTTCAATCTCTTAAAGGGAGGATGTTTCTTAGAAATCTCTTAAAGGTAGCTGGTACCTGTTACTTGCTGAAAATAACAGTCTACTGTCTGCACGGAGTCTGAACGGAGATCATACATCGCACACGTAAAACACAGATGCAGGTCCCATCCCTATGTTTACACGCTGATGAGTTATGTTAAAACATTGAATAAAGGTTGTGCACTACTAAATCCCACATCCTCCAATCTGCATGCCAGACCTCACCAATCTGCCGATCTGAGTTTGTACCAGGCCTGCAAGAGTGCATGCACCAAGGTTCTCTGCTGATGCACTAGAGGCCTTGGTGCAAGAGGTGGACAGAAGGAGGGACATCCTATATCTGCGGTGGGGAGGGTGGGGGGTGGTGGTGGCAAGAAACCCTCCAGACATATACTCAAGAGGCAGTGGGAGGCAGCGGGGGACGAAGTCAATGCCAGACGCACAGAGAATGAACATGGATGCAGCGCAGGAAGAAGTTCATTGCTTTGACACGAGTGGTCAAGGTGAGTGAGGTCAACTGTCAAGTGGCATCTCCAACCAACTACACCACGCACTACACCCCCCATCACCCACATACCAATAAACTCTTTCCATCAGTACTCAACTCTTCCAATAAGATGCTTCCTCTCACCCTTACACATTACCACTTTTTCAAGCCGCCTACCCACATCTCATAGGCCACACACACTGGCAGCTATTCAATCATGACAGGCACATCACCCAGACGCACGTCCCGCTTTCTTGCAGGAGAAGGTGGCGCATATCAAGAGGCAGCAAGTGGCAGTGGCATTTAGCCCCTCAAGCCTGTTCCACCATTCAATGAGATCATGCTGGACCTGTGACCTAACTCCATATACCCGCCTTAGCCCCATATCCCTTAATACCCTTCGTTCATAGAAATACATCAATCTCAGATTTAACATTCACAAGTGAGCTAGCATCAACTGCCGTCTGCAGAAAAGCGTCCCAACCGTCTCCCACCCTTTGCATGTAGAAGCATTTCCTAACTTCACTCCTGCATGTCCTGGCTCTAGATGTTAGGCTATGTCCCCGCTTCCTAGTATTGAAGTCTAGGAAACCTCCAAAAACAGTTACAAATGTCTCGGCGACCAGAAGCAATAATCCAGCCACTAGCCTGTAAATCCTGCATGGTCCCTTTAAATAGCGCCAGTGGGGGGTCCTCCAGGCACACTACGACACGTTCAGATGGTCAAAGTTAAGCCTGTGCATTGAGTTGAGCATTAAGTCCCAAAATGTTGGTCTATCGCTTTAAATCAGTGTTGCACACCGATTGAAGCCATTTTCTCCCTACTTTACATGATTCCAGTGTTTGTTATCTGCGCAAACTCCTATACCAAGATGGCGTCTGGCGCAGGTTACGCAGGAAACATGCATGCGCATCCAAGACACCATCAAGGATGTCGGAGAGGCCGTGTAGCGCCGAAACAACGGGCGCTATACGGCCCAATTTAGCGCCCATACTGTCTAATTACCGGTTTACTGACCAGTGAAAACAGTCTTTCCTATTTACTTTGTCAAAACATTTCATAATTTTAAACACTCCTCTTAATGTTACCTGTTCCAGTGATCCAGTTTCTCTAGTCTCTCCTCACAACTATAGTCTCTCATTTTTGATACCATCCTAATCTTTTCTACACCTTCTTCATGGCTGTACAGCTTTTCCACAGTGAAAGAGTGTGTACAAAAGAAGAATAGTGAATCTAATTGTTTAAATGGATCCTCCCTGAGGGGCCTGTAGTTCACAGCTTATGTTTGTGCCATGCATGATGGCCCCCAAGAAAAATGTGTAAAGGTACGCACACATACCTTCCCCCTCATCGTGATACCAGAAAACTTCTTCCTCCCTTGCAATAAAGTTCAATTGACCTGGATGACTGTGTTGACTTGCTCGGTGACCTCCCTCCATGCTGCTTGCACTTCAGCTTTCATAGGATGGTTGCCTCATGCCCCAAAAAGAACCAACTTCATTTGCTGCATCTCCTGCAGCGGAACCTCCAAGGCACCATTATCTAAGCGGGGAGTTTTGTCCATATTTCTCCTTACATCCATTTCTTTCACCAGTAAAGGTCTTTTGGCCACCAAAAATTTGTCGCCCTTTAATGGCTAGCAGCGGCTCTTTAGGAGCTGCTGCCTGCCCAATTCTCTTGCCCCCAGTCAATTGTGCTCTTGGTCAGGCTCCCTGCAGACAATTTCCCTGCGTAAGCACAACCCCAGTTGTGTCAGTCTCACAGAATCAGGGTCCATAAATCAATATGTAAATGACAGCCAATGAGATTACAAGATTGGTAGCACAAGTGCAGTTTTGTTTTAGCTACCTGGTGATATTGTAAACAATTGACTCTACAATTATTTACACACATGGCTGCCTTTCAATTTATTAAATTCTAAACTATTAAATCATTCACAGCCAGAGTTTCACAAGGAAAGAAAACCAAGTTAGACAAACTGATTGGAATAATATCTAAACCATTAATATGTCAAGGATCTGTACTCCTAGCCTTGATAAGAGTGTAATCTCTTCCTCTGACGCTTAGAAGGCCAGTTTGGTTTCTCATACAGCAGTGCCTAAAGTTACACTGTTATCAGGGTAAAGATCATTGATCCCAGACATAAGGCATTGTACCCTGTACACCTTATCAGATGAAATTAAGTAGTACTTTCTTTATATCATACTGTATTATTTGGTTTTCTCTTAAAGTGGTATTCTACTGGAGCAAAAGAAAACAAAAAGAGACCAGATTTGACATTAAGAAATTGGTCCCTGGTAATTAACACTGTCCAGATGAAAATGTAAACAAAAAATTCTGAATTGTTAATTAATTTAAAACTATTAGTAAATCTGTAGCTTTGCTCTTGGATAGTTTGGGCTGTTGGGTAGTCCGTACTGAGCTGATGTCACTACTACATTTTCATTTAGGTTTTTCAGTTGTCGTTCCAGGGCTTTGTTTAACCATTGAGAAGGCTGCAGGAACTTAGATCACTTAGATATGGTAGGAGGATGGCAGGAATCAGGCCTATGGGACTGAAGCCTATTTGGATCCATTAGTGCTGCTTGTGAAGCATTATGTGCTTTCTGGACAACAAAGCTTTGCATTTGGGGGTGACTTCACTGCCACTGTGGTTTCAGTGTCAATCTTAGAGATGCCTTTTATGGATAGATGCTTCAAGAGGTACGGGGATCCATGGAAGAGCTGACCTATGTTTCCTATGTCTGTATTATACTCCCCTTTTCTATGTTCTTTTCTCATGCTCTGTTACCCTCACCGTTTCTCTTTGTTTTGCTCTATCATTTTCATTCGTTGTCTCTGTCTTTCTTTCTGTTATTTTCTCCCGGTATCTCTGTTACTCTCAGCATTTTCTCTGTTTTTCTCTGTCTGTGTTACGCTTAACAGTTGTATTTTCTTGTCGTTTTTTTTTTCTTTTCAAGTATATATCCAATTCTCTTTGATAAGTTGCTATTGAACCTGCTTCCACCATCCTTTCAGGCAGTGCATTCCAGATCATAACAACTCACGAAAAGAAATTTGTCCTCATCTCCCCTCTGGTTCTTTTGGCAATTATCTTAAATGTGTTTCCTCTCTCACTCCGTTACTCTCGTTCTTTAGGGGTGATTTTAACCCTGCCCAGCTCAGTGGATACCGTGTGGGCAGGCAGTAAACATTGCCCGGGGGCGACTTACTCGCTGACGTCCCACTCTTTTACTGCAGTCTTTAATTTTAACCTGCTCTTTTGTGCACCCATTGGAAACTGGCAAGGTCCTTCTTTAAATATGCAGATTGGGCTCTGATGGTGTCTTCGGGGCGCGACTGTTATTTTAGCCACTGTGGCTTTCCTGCCAGGTCAACCTAACGGGAAGAGGAGCCGGGGCCAGAAGAGACCCAAAGAAGTAAGTCTTTTTAACTTTTTTTTACGTTTCTTGTGGGGCCAGGAGGAGCAGGGAAATTTAGACCTCACCTGCCCCAACCTCGCTTCGCCTGCCGATTGCGAGGACCGTTTCTTCAATCCCTGGAGGGAGTCATGGTGAATATATAGCCCTCAATGGCTTCCTTCCCATCCCTTCTCCCAACCACTTGTGCTTCCCCCATCCCTTGCTCCAATTGCATTCTCTACCCCATGACCTTCCCACTCATACCACTCCCTTGGTCCCATCACTACCCCAACTTCTTCTCCTTTGAACTAGCTGCTCAACCCTTGTATCTCCTGCTCCCTTAATTTGCAGTATTCACCTCATTCTTAGCTATCTAAACTCCCACCCCCAATGGCGGGGTGGTGAGAAGTTAGAGGCGCACTCACCCTCAACCAGTTTCCCTCCTACTCTCCCACTTTTTCCTTCCCTTCCTATCCGTTTCCCTCAGAGACTTTGTTTGCTTTCAAAATTCAACTTGTCGTTTAAAAAATAAAGCAAATTAGAATGAAGAAAGGAACTGTCTGCCTTTCTCTCTATTTATGTCTTTCATACCTTGGATCTGAGTGTATCTCTTGCTCCCACTGTAAGAAATTAGAACCTCTGTATAGCAGGTGTAAGTAATTACCACTAACATAGAAACATAGAAAATAGGAGCAGGAATAGGCCATTCGGCCCTTTGAGTCTGCTCCGCCATTCAATATGATCATGGCTGATCCTCTATCTCAATACCATAGTCCCGCTCTCTCCCCATACCCCTTGATGTCTTTTGTGTATAGAAATCTATCTAGCGCCTTCTTAAATGTATTCAGTGACTTCTCCACAGTTTTAGAGAATTCCATAGGTTCACCACCCTCTGAGTGAAGAAATTTCTCCTCATCTCAGTCCTAAATGTCCTACCCCGTATCCTGAGACTGTCACCCCTCGTTCTGGACACCCCAGCCAGGGGAAACATCCTCCCTGCATCCAGTCTGACTAGCCCTGTCAGAATTTTATATGTTTCAATGAGATCCCATCTCATTCTTCTAAACTCGAGTGAATACAGGCTGAGTCGACCCAATCTCTCCTCATACGACAGTCCTGCCATCCCAGGAATCAGTCTGGTGAACCTTCGTTGCACTCCCTCTATGGCAAGTATATCCTTTCTTAGGTAAGGAGACCAAAACTGCACACAATACTCCAGGTGTGGTCTCACCAAGGCAGTAAGACATCCTTGCTCCTGACATCCTCTTGCAATGAAGGCCAACATACCATTTACCTTCCTAACTGCTTGCTGCACCTGCATGTTTGCTTTCAGTGACTGGTGTTCAAGGACACCCAGGTCCATTTGTACATCAACATTTCCCAATCTATCACCATTTAAATAATATTCTGCCTTTCTGTTTTTCCTTCCGAAGTGGATAACGTCACATTTATCCACATTATACTGCATTTGCCATGTATTTACCCATTCATTCAACTTGTTTAAATCACCTTGAAGACTCTTTGCATCCTCCTCACAACTCACGATCCCACCTAGTTTTGTGTCATCAGCAAACTTGGAAATATTACATTTGATTCCCTCATCCAAATCATTGTTATATATTGTGAATAGCTGGGGCCCAAGCACTGATTCTTGTGGTACCCCACTAGTCACTGCCTGCCCCCTGAAAACCTTTTCTAACTGTCAACAAAACACAGGGGAGAAAATCAGTTAGCTTCAAAATGTAACTGTTCTTTAAAAATTGAATTAACATTAAATAAAGAAAGATATATTGGCCTAGGAATTGATTTCAGCCTGACTTAGGGCACAAAATGTTTGGTGCGCTGGGAGCTCGCGCCAGAAGCCGAAGGCCCAAGGCTTGACCAAAATTGGGTGTCGGACCTCATCAGCGTATTTCCGGCGAGCTGCCTCTGGATGCCTTAACAAACATAAAATTAAAGAGGACCAATTTGGGCCAGCTACCTCGCTGGGAGCTGCCCTCAGGCAAGTCCTTGGGGGAGGGCAGGGGATGAGAAGAACAAGAGGGGGGCAGTGCAGGATTGCCAAAAACCTGTTGAAGTGTTGTGTAACCAGGAGGAGCTCTCCTGCTCCCCATAGCTCTACATGAAGGTAAATTTAAAAGAAAATACTTACCTTTTTGCTGGCAGCTTCCAGTGGTCCCTTTAAGGCCCTTATAGGCTGCTGAAGAAGTGAAAAACCTGAGCAGAGCATGCCCGCCACAAATTTCCAGGAGAGGCCCTGAAACAGGCGTTGGGCCCCTCCATATGCAAGGGGCCTAATGCTTGTTTCAGGTGGCCGCCAGGGACGCCTGAATATTGCCCAATTTAATATTTCATCAAATGTATTTTGGACGCCCTCGGTGCGCGGGAGCCGCACTGGGAAATTGGTCCTTTTTGCCCCCGTTCTTGCAGCGGGGTTCAATTCCTATCCCGCTCTTTCTCTCTGATTTATCTCTCTCCGATTCTAATCTGTCATCAATCTCTGCCTCACTTTCTCTCTCTCTCACCCTGTCTCTCTCAGCCCCTCTCTCTCACTCTTTCTGACCCATTCTTTTTCTCCCCCATAGCTGTAAACAATACTTAGAACTGACTTTTCTGTCAACAAAACATAGGTGACATTAACTGGTTGGCGTTAAAATTTAAGTAGTGTTTTTTGTTTTGAAAACATGAAGACTTTCTTTCTCTTTCTCCCTCTTGCTCATCTTCTTTCTCCCACTCAGCTTAATACCCATTCTGAAGGATATAGAACATAAAACAAAAGCTACAACAGGTATATAATCAGAATATTGTCATTTCTCACTCTCTCTCTATCTCACTCACTCTCTTTCTTACACTCATACTCCAACATACAGCTTAAAAAAAAACAAAAATAAATTTTACCTCAAAGCTTTTAAAATTTGTCCTCTTGTTTGTCAATATTATTTGAAGAAAAGCTACTGAATAAAAAGTTTTAGAAACTAAGAAGGAAACTATTCCTAGTACTGAAATATCCTAGGAAATTCAGCACACTGCCCATGCTCAGACTGTATAATCCAAATTCAAACCACAAAGTCACAGCTCTGGGAAAAAAATGTCAAGCCCAAGCCCAAGCCTTTGGGAGAGACTGAATCCTTCTTAAACTTAAATGAAAGCATTAAAAGATATAGAAGACAATTCAGTGGATAAGTTTGATCATGTTTTTGTGAAATATATAATGTTATGATTTATTTTATTTTGTTTAAACTTTTATATTGGACTTTAGTTACTGAGAAAAAAAATGGCGAGTGAGCAATTTGTGGGAACCCGGTAGCCAGATCGCGCAATCACAAGGTGATAAACACTCACTGTAAAATAGCAACTATAGTGTGTGACACAGGCTGTGACAGGGCAGCACGAGGCCTTTAACTTTAAAAAGACCCATTGCAGTGCCACCTACAGGAGTTACAGGTTCTGCAGGCACATAAAATGAGTTTTCAACTAAATGGATCAAATTTATTATACAATAGATAAATAAATAGATAGATATGTACATGCATATTCCAGGTTTTCATTGAATAATTTACTGATGCTCACACAGAATGGTAACTCTCCTCCTTTACAGTCTTATTACTGATGATTTTTAGGAAAATCATTTGCAATCTACTCAATTTTTCTCATACATTCTTTAAAAGATACATACTCTCAATGCATAGAAGGGTTGACAGTTGTTCATATTTGCAACCAGCATAAACCAGAGTTAATTTGCTTTCAGTATTAAGCCTAAGCAGAAAATTGACAGTGGCGATTATGGGTCTACACACATTATAATTCTGAATTGCCAACATTCAAATAACTTACAAATCGGTTGACAACCAACATATTGAAACTATAATTGAAAGCAAGCAGCCATTATCAAAATGCTATGCGCTGATTATTATAATGCCCTGTGCCTTCTGAAGTGATTTTATTTTGCTCTGAGAAATTCTACTGAGCTAATACTTCTACTGCATGCTTGAAAGAAATTGAGATCATAATACATTTTACAGATAGTCACTAAAAAGGTCAAGTTGCAGTTTGTCTCAGAAAGAAAGGCATTTTACATGAAGAAGCTGTCATATTAAAGAATAGGGAACTAAAAGGGAGCTTTAGAAACGTTAGGAACAAGAAAAGGCCATTAGGCCCAGCAAGGCTGTCCCTTTTTTGATCAGTAATTCCACCTACCCACCATCTCATTATATTCTGCAACAACTTATCACTTCAGAAACATAGAATCATAGAACGGGTTACAGCATGGAAGGAGGCCATTTGGCCCATCGAGTCCGTGCTGGCTTTCTGCAAGAGCAATCCAACTAGTCCCATTCCCCCGCCCTTTCCCCAAAGCCCTGCACATTTTTTCTCTTCAAGTGCTTATCCAATTCCCTTTCGAAAGCCATGATTGAATCTGCCTCCACCACCCCCTCGGGCAGTGCATTCCAGATCTTAACCACTCGCTGTGTAAAAAAGTTTTTCCTCATGTTGCCTTTGGTTCTTTTGCCAATCACCTTAAATCTATGTCCTCTGGTTCTTGACCCTTCCGCCAATGGGAACAGTTTCTCTCTATCTACTCTGTCTAGACCCTTCATGATTTTGAATATCTCTGTCAAATCTCCTCTCAACCTTCTCTGCTCTAAGGAGAACAACCCCAGCTTCTCCAGTCTATCCATGTAACTAAAGTCCATCATCTCTGGAATCATTCTAGTAAATTTCTTCTGCACCCTCTTTAAGGCCTTCACATCCTTCCTAAAGTGCGGTGTCCAGAATTGGACACAATACTCCACTGGTGGCCGAACCAGTGTTTTATGAAGGTTCATCATAACTTCCTTGCTTTTGTACTCTACGCCTCTATTTATAAAGCCCAAGATCCCATATGCTTTTTTAACTGCTTTCTCAACCTGCCCTGTCACCTTCAAAGATTTGTGCACATATAACATCAGATCTCTCTGTTCCTGCACACCTTTTAGAATTGCACCCTTTAGTCTATATTGCCTCGCCTCCTTCTTCCTACCAAAAGGTATCACATCACACTTTTCTGCGTTAAATCTCATCTGCCACATGTCCACCCATTCCACCAGCCTGTCTATGTCCTCTTGAAGTCTATCACTATCCTCCTCACTGTTTACTACATTTCCAAGTTTTGTGTCATCTGCAAATTTGGTAATTGTGCTCTCCACACCCAAGTACAAATCATTAATATATATCAAGAAAAGCAGTGATCCTAGTACCGACCCCTGGGAAACACCACCGTATACCTCCCTCCCGTCCGAAAAACAACCATTCACCACTACTCTGTTTCCTGTCACTTAGCCAATTTCATATTCATGCTGCCACTGCCACTTTTATTCCATGGGCTTCAACTTTGATGACAAACCTATTATGTAGCACTTTATCAAATGCCTTTCGGAAGTCCATATACACCACATCAACTGGATTGCCCTCATCAACCTTCTCTGTTAACTCATCAAAAAACTCAATCAAGTTAGTCAAGCACGATTTGCCTTTAACAAATCTATGCTGGCTTTCCTTTATTAATCCACACTTGTTCAAGAGACTATTAACTTTGTCCTGGATTATCGTTTCTAAAAGTTTCCCCACCACTGAGGTTAAACTGACTGGCCTATAATTGCTGAGTTTATCCTTACACCCTTTTTTGAACAAGGGTGTAACATTTGCAATTCTCCAGTCCTCTGGCACCACCCCCGTATATAAGGATGATTGGAAGATTATGGCCAGTACCTATGCAATTTCCACCCTTGCTTCCCTCAGCAACCTAGGATGCATCCCACCCAGACCGGGTGACTTATCAACTTTAAGTAGAGCTAGCCTATCTAATTCCTCCTCTTTATCAATTTTTAGCCCATCCAGTATCTCAACTTCCTCTTCTTTTTTTTTTATTCGTTCATGGGATGTGGGCGTCGCTGGCAAGGCCAGCATTTATTGCCCATCCCTAATTGCCCTTGAGAAAGTGGTGGTGAGCCACCTGTGACTTTGGCAGCATCTTCTTCCTTGGTAAAGACAGATGCAAAGTTTTCATTTAGTACCCCAGCCATGCCCTCTGCCTCCATGCGTAGATCTGCTTTTTGATACCTAATCGGTCCCACCCCTCCTCTTACTACCCATTTACTGTTTATATGCCTATAGAAGACTTTTGGATTCTCTTTTATCTTCAATCCTCAAACATATCTGCAATGAATAGTATTCCTCATATTATGAACATTACTGGGGGTGAATTTCCATTGTGATTCTCCCGCTCGTCCACCATAACTTCAGCGTATGAGCCATCGAAGCCCCAGAGGAACGGCATAGACAGTAATTACATCAATTTTCAAGGGTTTCTTTGGCTTTTCCACATATGTTACAGCGGCAGAGCAGGGGAACCCCCACGGAAATTCATCCCCTCTGTTTTTCTCCAACTAATATAATCGTGGGAACGTGTGGCTTTGAAAGTTAAGGCTAAAAATTCATCTGGGACCTTTGTCGGGCCCAGAACTGGCGCTGCGCCGAGAGGCCCGAGAACCTGAACCAAGAGGCTCGATGTTCAATGGAAATAGGTCCTCAGACCTCATGGATATATTTGGGGTGAGCTGCTGCCACCGGTCATGCCTCTACAGGCAGTTCACCCGAAGGAAGAGACATTAACGTTGGGCAGCAATCAAGTAAGTCCCGGGAGGAGGGTTGGTGCGGGCTATGGGAGGAGCTGATTGAGATGCCAGTGGAGTCGGGACCACATGAACGTTTCTTAACAAAAAAAATTCTGAAACTTACCTTTCGTTGACGGCCATGGTGGGGAACGTTGAAGAATCCTGAGCTGGACTGGCCCAATGCCCAATCTGCTCATCACTGACTAATTTCAGCAAGGGATCTTTCAACAAGCATTTGGCCCCTGATTAACATATTCAAGAGGCCTGACGTCTGTTTTGGGCGTCTGCCTGGGAATTTCTAGGCCAATGGCCTAGAACGAAGGCCCATAGATACAAGATTATGTAAGAGATTTAGAACTTTCTCAGGAAGGTTATGTAGGTTTGTCAGTCAGGGGTATGACACTGTACTCAAACCATCTTCTACTCAGTATGAGCTTCCTTATTGGGTGGGCTAGTGGAGTAAATGCAGGCACATTCCCCTGGAACTGACACATTCCGCCGGGCTTTCTGATGCCTAATTCTGCTAATCTCACATTCTTTGCACTGTGACTCCTCATCTTCAGTGACTTAAACTTGTAGCCAAATTTCCCTTACCCCCCAACTTGTCCGCATGTACACTCTCCCACCTGCACACACAGCCATCCTTTGACCATGGACTACACGAGACCGCATCAATCCAAGGGCTTGATCATTGACAAGGCCATCTCCAGTCACTTCCTCATCTCTTTAAACATCCATATCCCCCTGCCCACCTCCAACCTCACTACCTTCACACTACCCCTGAAACAAAACTCCTCCTTAGCTCCCACAGAAATATAGAGGGTAATTTTAATCTAACCCGCCCATCGGGAAACTGACGAGATCGGGTGCAAAGCTGATTTTACACCCTGCCCGATTTTACACTCATTGAAGTCAGTGGAGAATAATATTGGGCGGGGTGTAAAACTGCCATTCTACCCGATCCCGTGGGGTTCCCATCCGGCGAGTTAGATTAAAATTACCCCCATACCCTCTAAATTCCAACTCAGTGGTATTCTGCTCTTAAATCTGCCCTGACACCGATGATTCCGTCAACCTACTCAACAGCTGCCTTATGTACCTTATATACCCTCATCCACACTAACCTCTGGTACAAGTACTACCAAAGCATTGTAAAGTCTGAGGACTGCAAATTTGAGCACACCTGATGCATGATTGGCCTACTTATCCACCATCAGCTCTGGTTTGACCATCTTAAGCTATATCACATCTCCCACTTCACAGCTAAATCCTCTGACTGATTTAAAATCATCCTGAAGGGTTAGGACTCCTTTTCTCCATAACCTAGTAACCTAATGCTAGTTTTCTCGTCACATTCACTTAGACTGAAAAGTCATAGTGCAGGTGGACCCTTGGTCACCTGGTAGTGATGTGATTTATGGCTCTCAAATGATTCTCAGCCTGAGAGGACCATTTGGAGTTTCATCTCTACTTTTCTGCTTCTATGTTACTGAGATCTTTAGTTTTGCCATTTCTACCATCTAGAGTCCTGTGAGTATCTGAAGGCAATTTTCAGGACCCCGACCCCTCTCAACGCGTTCAGAAGGTCAGAGGATTGCAATGCCCTTTCTACTGGGCATTCCCCTGTTCTGCATTATCATGGACCATGTTGCTTAATAGTTGGATTTGATTGGTTTTCGGGGCCTACCATTGACTGCGCTGCTTCTGAGATCCCTGATTCACCACTATACTCACTGCGGCGTATTCAAGTTAATTTTCCAAGAAATTTTGCAGTAAGTTTGCAACGAGAAGATTGGTGCACGAAACAGTGTAAGTTATGGCGTACATTGCCGATCATGCCGTAACAGGAAATTCTGCACATACTGATTGTGCCAGCATTCTACTTTCTGCAGACCAAGGTCAAAGACAGAGCAAGTAGGAAGTGGTGCAACCACAGGGTCCCTGGGAATAATACCTGTAACACTCACTGGATTTCACTAATTAAATGAGGGGGGTCACAACCACAAAGAGGTATGTTTTTGCGTAGCAATGGCATCTGATAAAAGGACAGTAGGACTACAATCTTCAGAAGTATGGAGACCCCCTCCTTTCTGTATTATTGATATTGCTATGACCACGGGCACATTGCACAATTGATGCTGCAGCTTATTTTTTTCCCTTGTGCCCTTTCAAAACCTGAAGGCAGCACTCCAACGGTGAGTTTTGGGGTAATCAGGCAGGCAAATGCACACACCCACATTTATTACTTTCTTAGAGCATTTCCTGTTCACCCAGGAACACTAGCATCTCACTTCCTCAGCAGATACAACCTGATGATTGTAGCAGAGCACAAAGTCAAGGGGTGGATCCCAGGCAGTCTATGGCAGACTGTATGTGAAGGTCCCCGTTGCCTCCTGCCACTCCTGTGTTATCTAGGGATATCTCCATCAGGCCCAACGGAATTCTTGCCAGCTGCGATTTGGCGAGAGTTCTGTTCAGGTCCAAAAAGCTACCAAGACAAAGGTAATCAATCCCAGAATGGCAGGCACCTCTGAAGCAATGCTTACAAGTGTGGGCTGCCTGCCCAAATTATGTTAATGACCTCACCTCCATGATTGGGAACGAGGTCTCAATGGGCGAACAGGAGTTCCATTCCATCATACTACTACTCGAGGAATTTCAGGGCCTTGATATCTCCCAATAACACATGCTAACGCCAGTATTTCCTCTCTAGTCATCATGTATGATTTATAATGGTTTCATGGGCATTAAATTTAGGCACATGTTGACCCTCACAGATAGCAAAAGGGCAAGCATCTTATAAACAATTAGGAGACATTAAGGTCAGCTCCATCTTGCAGAAATGTTGCCTTCTATTATGGAGAAATACCTGGCAGGCATCAGCTCCAATAAGTGATCATACCCATCCTGTAAGTTCCTGGCAGCATCAGGACTGCACAGGACAAGCAGGATGGACAGTCATTATTGCCTCTACTGATGTTTTAACAGCAACAGTTCTGCAGCTTAGTTGATGTAGCAATGAACCGTTAATGCTGTTGGCAGTAACATGTCATCCACATCAACCACCTCCACGACTTCCTCTTCATCCCACTTATCCCCTGAATGCTATTGCTTATTAGTTTCCTGTATGCTAATTGTGATATCATGGAGCATACAGCATCACTATTTCGACATCTGCTGTACATTTGCTGCAAGGGGCCCTCCCCTCTTCCCCATGAGCAAGTGATGGAATTGTTCCAAAGCACTGTTCTTTGAGCACCATGATTTTGGCATGGGTCTAATTGTGGTACTCCTCAGTCCTACTAGTTGTCATGGTGACTGGTTTCATCAGCCAAGGTCAAAGAGAATAGCCAGAATTCCCCTAGATCTAACTACCCACCTCACTATCTCCCTAAAACGGATCTTAACTACTGGAATGTAAGTCATGGTGTCTTCTGGGATATCTAGCATTAATGCAGAGGATGCTCAGATTGACATACTATCTGCACATTGATTCAGTAATCTTCTTTTCTGTTTATCTATGATATGGCTTGGTTTGATAGTGCCTGAAAGGGCACATTGTTCAAATTTTGATGTTCTGCACCCTTAAGTATTAAAGAAACCTGCAGTTGTGGCTCAGTGCCAAAGTGCACATAGGTGGTGATTGTGCCTTAGCAGAGCCTCCGTGACATTTTGGATGCATTGGGGCACCAAAGAACACCTCAAATCTCCCGTGGCAGTTTGAAAGGACCCTGAAGCACAAGTATTCATGGCAGTAGTCACCTTCGGAACAACTGGCAGAGCTGTGCTCACGGTGGGTTGCCCATCCAGCTGAGGTGCCATGAGATAGCAGTAAACATCTACCTGGAAAGCCACAGGCACTGCATGTACTGATCTGGTCATACCCAAGTAGCTGCTTCTGAGGAAGTGGATACATTTCCATGGGTATCTGTTGCTGATGCTTTGAGGGTTCTGTGCATTTTGTACTCCTTTAGAGCTATCTAACATCTGTGCTTATACACTAATCACAAAAATTGATAAATCTGCTCAGTGTGTAAACCGCTGCTGCAGTCCAATCATCTTTACTCAAGTTCAAGGTAAGGACAAATAACAACTGGAGTCTTTAAGCAAAATCAATGAATGGAAATGCCAGTGGAACCAAAAATGCAACAACAAATGTTAATTTAGCCCTAACAAGCTTGAAACAGGCCCAAAATATCCTGCTAAAGATTTTAGTGTAAGTTTTCTGATCTGAGTGTAGAGCTGGCGAGAATGTTGTGGTGCAGCGCTGTGCCTGTTCGAGTCTCACACAATAGATCCCAATGAATCTTCTGAGGTCACCCTCATTATATATTCACAGTGATCCCCCGGTGTGCAGTCTGTCAGGAGTCCTGTTCAGGGGTGAGATATTCCACACTGCTGCAGCCCTGTAGCAGCCATTTGAAGCAGAATGTGTTTTTGTTGGCAAAGGGATTTGCAACACTTGCTGAGAACTATGTATGTGAGAATGGAGCAATAACATGCCCAAACACTGTGGTTTTCTGATGCAGTAGTACCAGTGTTGCTAGACGTGTGATACAAGAGGCTTGTCCTGTTTAGCAGTCCCCCCAGGAAAGCTGTCCAGAGTGCTGGAAGTGTCGCAAAAGGTTATTGATGTGATCCATATCCAGAGAACCTGGTTCCAAATGTGGCAAAATCTGCAGGCCTGACAAGATCAGCCAAGGTATGGCCACTAACTATTAACTAATACCAAGTAAATAGGTTAAGTATGTATACCAGAAAATGTTTCCTCCCACTCACACCACCTTACAGCCCTTTGAATGTTTATCTATTCTGCATCAAGCACGATTTGCAGCTGTGACATACTTCATCCAAAAAATCTTTCTAACAAAATCTAGCTGCGTTATGCATGGACACGTAATCACACCCACGATGGACTGCATGATAAGGTATTAGGTATCCCTTTATGTGCTCCTGACAGTTCCAACGTCTTAATGCTGCCTCTCTACTTGAGGAAGGCAGCATATAACAGAAGGGAACAGATGCACATGGGAGAAAGTTCCACTAACCTCAAGGCATTTAGTGTGTTTGAAGAGGCTACACTAGAAATAATAAAGCACAGCACCACTAGGATGGGTCCAGTATGCCCATCTTAGTCCTCCTATGTTCCTTGACCACAGAAAGAGATTGGGCACTGAACAAATTTGCAGTGGGAAGTCTGAGTTTTCTAATGGAGTATTTCCAAATCTCAACCCTATATTCTGAGGATCTTCCTCATCCCTTGTCAAATTTGATGCCGGAATCGCACCTTCCCCTCATTATAAAATGCCAGCATCCCTAGATTTATATTCTCAAGAACAATATTCGCTCAGTATGAGGACAAAGGTAGCTCACTTTATCACTCTACCAGAATAATAAGCTGCTTCACCGCTGATTGAGTCATTCTGAAAGGGCATTTTGGAGCTTTAGTTTCTCTCAGTGATACCAATGAATATATTTTAGAATAATTATCAATAGCCACCTCATCTGCTTTGGATATAATGCTTCCTATTACTTGCCAAAAAAGAGAAATTTTAGGATAGCACCACAATCTGTGAAGCAGTATATCCTCTTATGCATCACAATGCCGATACCTACCTTCCAACGAGTAAACCATTTTATCCATTCTACGTGGAGCGCAATGCAATCTGTGAAGGATCTTCCATTAAATTAACCTCACATTGTTAGAAGTTTTTTTTTATTCGTTCATGGGATGTGGGCGTCGCTGGCGAGGCCGGCATTTATTGCCCATCCCTAATTGCCCTTGAGAAGGTGGTGGTGAGCCGCCTTCTTGAACCGCTGCAGTCCGTGTGGTGACGGTTCTCCCACAGTGCTGTGAGGAAGGGAGTTCCAGGATTTTGACCCAGCGACGATGAAGGAACGGCGATATATTTCCAAGTCGGGATGTTGTGTGACTTGGAGGGGAACGTGCAGGTGGTGTTGTTCCCATGTGCCTGCTGCTCTTGTCCTTCTAGGTGGTCGAGGTCGCGGGTTTAGGAGGTGCTGTCGAAGAATCCTTGGCGAGTTGCTGCAGTGCATCCTGTGGATGGTACACACTGCAGCCACTGTGCGCCGGTGATGAAGGGAGTGAATATTTAGGGTGGTGGATGGGGTACCAATCAAGCGGGCTGCTTTATCTTGGATGGTGTCGAGCTTCTTGAGTGTTGTTGGAGCTGCACTCATCCAAGCAAGTGGAGAGTATTCCATCACACTCCTGACTTGTGCCTTGTAGATAGTGGAAAGGCTTTGGGGAGTCAGGAGGTGAGTCACTCGCCGCAGAATACCCAGCCTCTGACCTGCTCTTGCAGCCACAGTATTTATGTGGCTGGTCCAGTTAAGTTTCTAGTCAATGGTGACCCCCAGGATGTTGATGGTGGGGGATTCGGCGATGATAATGCCGTTGAATGTCAAGGGGAGGTGGTTAGACTCTCTCTTGTTGGAGATGGTCATTGCCTGGCACTTATCTGGCGCGAATGTTACTTGCCACTTATGAGCCCAAGCCTGGATGTTGTCCAGGTCTTGCTGCATGCGGGCTCGGTCTGCTTCATTATTTGAGGGGTTGCGAATGGAACTGAACCCTGTGCAATCATCAGCGAACATCCCCATTTCTGACCTGATGATGGAGGGAAGGTCATTGATGAAGCAGCTGAAGATGGTTGGGCCTAGGACACTGCCTTGAGGAGCTCCTGCAGCAATGTCCTGGGGCTGAGATGATTGGCCACCAACAACCACTACCATCTTCCTTTGCGCTAGGTATGACTCCAGCCACTAGAGAGTTCTCCCCCGATTCCCATTGACTTCAATTTTACTAGGGCTCCTTGGTGCCACACCCGGTCAAATGCTGCCTTGATGTCAAGGGCAGTCACTCTCACCTCACCTCTGGAATTCGGCTCTTTTGTCCATGTTTGGACCAAGGCTGTAATGAGGTCTGGAGCCGAGTGGTCCTGGCGGAACCCAAACTAGGCATCGGTGAGCAGGTTATTGGTGAGTAAGTACCGCTTGATAGCACTGTCGACAACACCTTCCATCACTTTGCTGATGATTGAGAGTAGACTGATGGGGCGATAATTGGCCGGATTGGCTTTGTCCTGCTTTTTGTGGACAGGACATACCTGGGCAATTTTCCACATTGTCGGGTAGATGCCAGTATTGTAGCTGTACTGGAAAAGCTTGGCTAGAGGCGCAGCTAGTTCTGGAGCACAAGTCTTCAGCACTACAGCTGGGATGTTGTCAGGGCCCATAGCCTTTGCTCTATCCAGTGCACTCAGCCATTTCTTGATATCACATGGAGTAAATCGAATTGGCTGAAGTCTGGTTTCTGTGATGATGGTGGGGATATCGGGAGGAGGCCGAGATGGATCATCCACTCGGCACTTCTGGCTGAAGATGGTTGCAAACGCTTCAGCCTTGTCTTTTGCACTCACGTGCTGGACTCCGCCATCATTGAGGATGGGGATGTTTGCAGAGCCTCCTCCTCCCGTTAGTTGTTTAATTGTCCACCACCATTCACGACTGGATGTGGCAGGACTGCAGAGCTTTGATCTGATCCGTTGGTTGTGGAATCGCTTAGCTCTGTCTATAGCATGTTGCTTCCGCTGTTTAGCATGCATGTAGTCCTGAGTTGTAGCTTCACCAGGTTGGCACCTCATTTTTAGGTACGCCTGGTGCTGCTCCTGGCATGCTCTTCTACACTCCTCATTGAACCAGGGTTGATCCCCTGGCTTGTTGGTAATGGTAGAGTGAGGAATATGCCGGGCCATGAGGTTACAGATTGTGCTGGAATACAATTCTGCTGCTGCTGATGGCCCACAATGCCTCATGGATGCCCAGTTTTGAGCTGTTAGATCCGTTCTGAATCTATCCCATTTAGCACGGTGGTAGTGCCACACAACACGTTGGATGGTGTCCTCAGTGCGAAGACGGGACTTCATCTCCACGAGGACTGTGCGGTGGTCACTCCTACCAATACTGTCATGGACAGATGCATTTGCGACTGGTAGATTGGTGAGGACGAGGTCAAGTAAGTTTTTCCCTCGTGTTGGTTCGCTCACCACTTGCCGCAGGCCCAGTCTGGCAGCTATGTCCTTCAGGACTCGGCCAGCTCGGTCAGTAGTGGTGCTACCGAGCCACTCTTAGTGATGGACATTGAAGTCCCCCACCCAGAGTACGTTTTGTGCCCTTGCTACCCTCAGTGCTTCCTCCAAGTGGTGCTCAACATGGAGGAGGACTGATTCATCAGCTGAGGGAGGACGGTAGGTGGTAATCAGCAGGAGGTTTCCTTGCCCATGTTTGACCTGATGCCATGAGATTTCATGGGGTCCAGAGTCAATGTTGAGGACTCCCAGGGCCACTCCCTCCTGACTGTATATCACTGTACCGCCACCTCTGCTCGGTCTGTCCTGCCGGTGGGACAGGACATACCCAGGGATGGTGATGGAAGAGTCTGGGACATTGGCTGAAAGGTATGATTCTGTGAGTATAGCTATGTCAGGCTGTTGCTTGACTAGTCTGTGGGACAGCTGTCCCAATTTTGGCACAAGTCCCCAGATGTTAGTAAGGAGGACCTTGCAGGCTCGACTGGGCTTGGTTTGCCGAAGTTCAGTGTGTGTACACTCAGATTAGGCCTTAAGACAACTGACAGATTTAAGTCAAGAAATCCTAGTTCTGAGGAAGGGTCTACATCTAAACATTGACTAATCTATTCTCTTCACGATTCTAATGGACTTATTTCCAGCATTTTCTGGTGTCATTTTTTAAAAATATCTGACAGAATTTTCAATATAAGATGAATGTGAAGGCATTATACAATAAAATTAATCAGTTTCTCAATAGTGTTGTACAGTTCCATATCGAGCTATTGAAGTTAGAGCACAAAAAGAGGCCACCTAAATCATTGTGATGATCAGTTCTTTGCTAGAGCAATCCAGAATTAATCCCACTGCTGTATTTTTTCCCTTGGTGATGTATCTTCCCTGCTTCAGCTGTTTATCCTCTGTTTCCTTAAAAGATACAATGGTCTCTGCCTCAACCATTCCCTGTAGCAAAGCATGCCATGCGCTGACAATCCTCTGTGTAAAGAAACTTCTAACCTCTCTACTTACTCTCCCAGTGAGCATTTTAAATTGATGACCCCTGATCACTGACTCACCATCCATCACAGAAAATATTGTTTCACTATTCATCCTATAAAAACCCTTCAGAATTTGAACAACTTCTATTAATTCTCATTTTGGTCATCTCTGCTCCACTGGAAATAGTCCTTGTTTCTCAAATCTCTCCTCATGATGATAGTTTCCCATTCCTGGCATCATCCTGGTGAATCTCTGCTGTACAATTGATTTGCTCTAATCTGATTTCTATAATGGGCCACCCAAAACTGCACATAGTACTCTAACTGCGATCTAACCTTGTTCAAATTTATCATACTTCTTTGCTCTGTCACTATTTATAAAACACAAAGTACTATTAGCTTTCTTTATGGATTATCCAGGCCTTGATACCAGACTGGCAGTTTGAGACTGTGGTAATATACCTTTAGGCTATTGAAGGAGGCAGTAAGGTGGAGCTGTGTGTTATCAGCATGCATGGGGTACCTGATGCTGTGCTTCGAGGTAACGTTATCAAGAAGTAGCATGTAGATAGTCAAGAAGAAGGGCACCAAGGATGAACCCCTGGAATAAACCAGAAATGATCATGTGAGGGCGAGAATCCATTGGCAGCAATGTAGTAATGAGTCAGGTAAGAGCAGAACCAGAAAAGAGCAGTGCCCCATTGCTCGCAGTGGTGAACTGTAGAGGAGAGATGTTGGATGACGATGGAATGTTTGACTGCGTCAAAGTCAGCAGAGAGATTGCGGAATATGAGGTGAGAAAGGAAACCACAGTTGCAGACAATGTCATTTGTGACTTGACTAGTGAAATTTTGATGTTTTGGTTGGGGTGCAAGCCCGATTGAACAGAGTCAAATAAGGAGTGGTGAGACAGGCAGCAGCATAGCTGCAAGGCAATAACACGTTCTAGGGCTCTGAAAAGGAATAAAAGGTTTGACATAGGGCAGTAATTGCAGAGCATGAGGGGTTTAGGATGGGGTTCTTGAGGAGCAGAGTGATAAGAGCAATTTTGAATTAGATGGGGCAGTGCTAGATGAGAGAGATAGGTTGATGATGATGGTAAACATGCAGGTGAGGAAGTGAAGTTGGGTGGTGAGGGGTTTGTATGGGACAGAATGAAGGTAGTATGTGATGGACTTCATGGACAAGATGGGCTGGACATTCCTCCATGATCTTGCCTGAAATCAGCAGAAACAATGGAATAGCGGCATTGCGAGGCCTACCACTGCCTCCCCACTCCATCACTAAATTTCCCTCCCCCTGCCTCTGCTGGGGCCACAGCTGACCACTCTTTATCTGCCCACCATGTGTAAATGCTGGTGGGGAGCAGGGCTCAATTTCCCATCCATTTTCCTCCTATCCACCTCTGTATCGCTGCTTTCCAGGGTCATCATGTGGAAATGGGTGGCAAGCCTGGGATACCAGTGGTAATGGTCCAGTGACATGGAGGGGAAGAAAATCCAGGTTGGGGCAATGAGGCAGTGGTTGGAAGCAAAGTGATGGAAGGTGTCATCGACAGTGCTATCAAGCAGCACTTACTCACCAATAACCTGCTCACCGATGCTCAGTTTGGGTTCCGCCAGGACCACTCGGCTCCAGACCTCATTACAGCCTTGGTCCAAACATGGACAAAAGAGCTGAATTCCAGAGGTGAGGTGGGAGTGACTGCCCTTGACATCAAGGCAGCATTTGACCGAGTGTGGCACCAAGGAGCCCTAGTAAAATTGAAGTCAATGGGAATCAGGGGGAAAACTCTCCAGTGGCTGGAGTCATACTTAGCACAAAGGAAGATGGTAGTGGTTGTTGGTGGCCAATCATCTCAGCCCCAGGACATTGCTGCGGGAGTTCCTCAGGGCAGTGTCTGAGGCCCAACCATCTTCAGCTGCTTCATCAATGACCTTCCCTCCATCATAAGGTCAGAAATGGGGATGTTCGCTGATGATTGCACAGAGTTCAGTTCCATTCGCAACCCCTCAGATAATGAAGCAGTCCATGCCCACATGCAGCAAGACCTGGACAACATCCAGGCTTGGGCTGATAAGTGGCAAGTAAAATTCGCGCCAGATAAGTGCCAGGCAATGACCATCTCCAACAAGAAAGAGTCTAACCACCTCCCTTTGACGTTCAACGGCATTACCATCGCCGAATCCCCCACCATCAACATCCTGGGGGTCACCATTGACCAGAAACTTAACTGGACCAGCCACATAAATACTGTGGCTACAAGAGCAGGCCTGAGGCTGGGTATTCTGCAGCAAGTGACTCACCTCCTGATTCCCCAAAGCCTTTCCACCATCTACAAGGCACAAGTCAGGAGTGTGATGGAATACTCTACACATGCCTGGATGAGTGCAGCTCCAACAACACTCAAGAAGCTCGACAACATCCAGGACAAAGCAGCCCGCTTGATTGGCACCCCATCCACCACCCTAAACATTCACTCCCTTCACCACCGGCGCATCGTGGCTGCAGTGTGTACCATCCACAGAATGCACTGCAGCAACTCGCCAAGGCTTCTTCGACAGCACCTCCCAAACCCGCAACCTCTACCACCTAGAAGGACAAGAGCAGCAGGCACATGGGAACAACACCACCTGCACGTTTCCCCTCCAAGTCACACACCATCCCAACTTGGAAATATATCGCCGTTCCTTCATCATCACTGGGTCAAAATCCTGGAACTCCCTTCCTAACAGCACTGTGGGAGAACCTTCACCACACAGACTGCAGCGGTTCAAGAAGGCGGCTCACCACCACCTTCTCAAGGGCAATTATGTATGGGCAATAAATGCCAGCCTCGCCAGCAACGCCCACATCCCATGAACGAATAAAAAAAATTGCCAGATTTAGCCTCATTCTCTGCAACTATCCTGCCCCATTCCAAGTAGGATCATTGAGGAGAATCCAGCCCGTCATATCTACACTGAGATTTTTAAAAATCCTTTAAGATCCTATAGAACATTACCTTGTGTGCTGTTGCCCAAATCTCTACATGGTTACCATGATTCTGGGAAAGCCAACAGTTGTGAATAACTGTATTACCCTCTCACACTGGTGGTGTTGGTCAGTGGCAAAAAGGTTGGAGTAATTGAGCCCGCTGATTAATGCATTCGCCACCTCCTTTATACATGTGTAGGCAGCAGGCTGGATGACACTGCCGATGTCCCCAGTTCTAATTTGGAAGGAGACCAATGTGTAACAATTGAGGACCACTGAGATTTTCATGGCCACTGGCAGTGCTGTATGAAGATTGCACGTTGTGCATATGTCTTCTCAAAGGAGATGGCATCACTTTATCAATGCTTCGATGCTAAACCTCAGCCCCCTAAGGCACATCTCTACTGTCTCTGGAATTAACCACCCAAATCATGGGAACAGGGTCACTTAAATGGTTGGTAAGAGCGACTCACACCTAAGTGCAACTGAGCAGCCCACTCCGATGAGGTAGCCGCACCCAGAGTGGCTCTCCACCATTCCAAGAGTAAGCAGCTGAGGCCCGATTAGGGCACAAAAAAAGGAATTCCTCCAGTCTTTTTACTTCTCTCCTCAGGAAGCAAAGGACCTGACATGGAAAAATAATTGATTTGTCTGGGAACAATTACCTGTGCATTTTTGTTTTGTTTGAGGACGTCCTACAGCTGGTATGTGACTTATGTCAGCTCTCAGGAAGCATAGGTCCCGCTAGGACTATCATTGATGTACTGGGTAGAATTCCTGGCATAGCCCAGGAATGCCACCAGATACGTCCCCAAAGTTGGCTATGGTAGTAGGGTTGGGCAGGTGGAAGACTCAGCCACACTCACCCCTGCTATTCCAGATTTCTGACAGCAATTAAATGGGATGGAAACCTAGCCGTTACAGGTTCCGCCCAAAATTTCCCCCCTCCCCCAATGTCATGCATTATGAATAGGTAGAAAATGTATGACCATCTCACAAAAAGCTATCTAAAATGCTCTTATGCCTAACAGTTCAAATTTCTGCCTCAAAGAGTTTACCTAGTGAAGAACAGCTTTTTATCTGCATATAAAGTACTGGTACTTGGGTATGGTAGCACAGTGGTTATAGTACTGGGCTAACAACCCAGAGGTTGAGTTCAAATCTCAGCATGGCGTCCTGTGAAACTGAATTCAATAAATCTGGTCAAGCGTGGGCTAACACCAAGGGAGTAGTTTTCACCTTTGCTGGCTGGGCAGTATTCTGGGAGAGCGGATTGATTAACAAGGTGTAGATTTATTTGAAACAGTGGTTTAAACAGAAATCATTGGGATGAAAATCGAGCAGGTTCTACAAGGGGTGAGCAATCCACTTTGCCAGGTGGTAAAGTTGAAAATTTAGCTGCAGGGTAAAATGACCATGAAAGCTGCTGCATTGCCATAAAAACCTCTTTCTGGCCTATATGTGCCTGTAGTCACTATTTATGTTGTTGACTCTTAATGATCCCTGAAGTAGCCTTGCAAGTTACTGAGTTGTCAGGGCAACTAGAAATGGGCAATACATGCAGGCCAGCACTGCCACATCCTGAGAACAAAATAATCTTACAAACGCTAAACAGGGCAGAATTTTACTTAAGCATTTAACAGTCTAGCAATTAAACTGCAGCAGATCATATATAATACGATATTGTCTTCAAGAAATAAGTATTTGAAAATATCTGAAAAAAATCAAACCACTATAAATTAGAGATTAATAAACAGCCAAGATCCATAAAACATGGTTCAACATGAATATTTAAAACAATGTTACATTAGATGATCAAAAGTTAAAATATATAGTTAATCATTTATGCTTATCACCATAATTCAGCCCAAACACTGATTTATCACTTCTATTTTGCTGTCCCTGAACAATATAATTCAAAATTACTACAAAGTCTGTCTTTAGTAAATCCTTTGAAAAAAAAATGTTTTTTAAGAACTCAGTCATTCCATAAAGTTAAATTGGTTTTAGAATACAACAGTGGCATTGCATCTGTGGTGATAAATTAACAGCAGACTGTTAGCCTCGGGCAAAGAATTGTCATGTGACAGTAATATTAAAACCAGTTTCTGAAGGATTCCTGTTTTCTGTCTGACATTTTCAATAATGTGTGCCGTCCAAAAATATGCTACTGATTTTCAGGCTTTATAAAGTTGTCTGTATAGGTTGAAAGAACAACTCAGTGTAAAAGTAAAGATATTTGGCAACATGTTTGTATGTTGACAATAAAAATGATATGTGTTGAAGTGGCCTGAATTGTGTGGAAAGCCAAAGTAATGAATGTTGGTGATAACGTGATTGCAGATCAAAAACCTATGAACAACAACTTAGGTGGATTTTCATCCAAAGATCTAGGCCCCTCATATTGAATACTGTTGATCACCATTTTTTGAAAACTCACACAATGCTGTTCTGTATTAACAATATTAGAAGCTCCATTTCATTCAGATGCTTGCATAAATGCCCTATTAGCTATCACTTCTCTGCTAGTTCTGTAATTAGGAATATTTTTGTCAGTAAGAGTGTTATCTTACTCTGTTCCCTAGCCACTGATTCCATCCCCCTCCCTGGCCACTGTCTCAGGCTGAACCAAACAGTTTGCAACATTGGCATCCTATTTGATCCTAGGCTGAGCTTCCGACCTCCATATCCTCTCTATCACAAAGACCGCCTACTTCCAGCTCCATAATATCACCTGTCTCCACCCTGCCTCAGCCCATCTGCTGCTGAAACCCGCATCCACGCTTTTGTTAGCTCTAGACTTGACTATTCCAATGTTCTCCTGGCCGATTCGCCATCTTCCGCCCTTCATGCATATAAGCTTATCCAAAATTCTGCTGCCCATATCCTAACTCACACCAAGTCCCATTCACCCATCACCTTTATGCTCATTGACCTACATTGGCTTCTGGTTCAGCAACACCACAATTTTAAACTTCTCATCTCGTGTTAAAATCTATCCATGGTTTCGCTCCTCTCTCTCTCTGTAACATCCTCCAGCCCTGCAACCCTTCGAGAACTCTACCTTCCTCCAACTCTGGCCTCTTGTGCATCCCCCAATTCCTTCACCCCACCATTGGCAGCCATGCTATCAGCCGTCTAGGCCCTAAGCTCTGGAATTCCCTTCCTAAGCCTCTCCGCCCCTCCATCTCTCTCTCCTCCTTCAAGACACTCCTTAAAACCTACCTCTTTGACCAAACTTTTGCTCGCCTGTGCTAATGTCTCCTTCATTGGCTCGGTGTGAATTTTTGCAAGATTACGTTACTGCGAAGCACCTTTGGCCGTTTTGCTATGTTAAAGGCACAATAAAAATTTAAGTTGTTGTTATTATCAAATTAAATCAGAAATAACAAAATGTCAGAATTGCCAAGTTCAGAGATTAACAAGGTGCGGATTTATTTGAAACAATAGTTTTACCAGTATCACAAAGGCAAAATAATTGTGTGGCAATCACAGAATGGAAAATTTGTATTAGATATAATTAATAATTGAGAAAGTCTGTGTCCAACGCGATGTGGTATACAGTCTTTTTTCTGCACATTGTTATACATGTCAGAGCTACTTAGAACATATTTCCTCTTTCTTTCCTTTATTCCTTCATCAATCTATCCTTGGCATATAACGGGTAAATAAAGGGTTAAAAGTACTAGTTTTACATAAATTTAACAGCATAAAAATTACCTTTAACATTCACTGAATCAAACAGAACAAAAAACGACTGAAGCATTTCAGTTGAAAATGAATAATAAAATTATGGCAGAAAATTTGTTGTATGTGTTTAACACTATATGATTCAGCTTCAATGTGAGCAGACAAAAGTCCCTGTTACCTTTTTGATGTATGTGGCTGTAAAATTGTGCCCACTCATTACGGACAATGTTTATAGTATGGGCATAACATTAAATTACAACCATAAGTTGGGGCCAAGAAATTGTACCAGACCATGTGTTTCTAATTAATACTTTTGAAGTACTGGAAATATTTATATGCTATGGGTTGACTGCATAGAATGATTAAGGTTGCTCTTGTTGAGAGTTTTACATTTATTGATGCTACAAATGAAGCCAGAGTGTGTTTGAAACAAAAAGGTTATTCTTTGTAAAGATTGGTCAACGTCCAAAAATGTCTTTGACTGTAATTTTGTTTATAGGAAATCCTGTATAATACTGTTTAGTGGTTCCATATGGAATTCTCAATGGATTTGAGGGTGGGTCCAAAGAAAGTACACTTACATTCCAAAGATTTGTAGTCATTCAAGATCAAATTCAATGGGTTTTGGCGACAGTTTAAATACGCAGATGTTTAATACTCTCCCACTGTTTGGCCTCCAGCTGTGCGTCTGGTGAAAAGTCTTTGTAATAATTGGGAAGCCTATTAAATTCTTGAAATATGATATACTGTATTCTTGTATTAAATTCCTATTAATGTGTCTATGAAAGAATAATTTAGCTTGCTTAAAGTCTTCAGCATTTTATGCATTTTGCATGGTAGTCCACTCTGATTTTTCTCACACTCTTGCTTATTTTTTTCTAAATGACTTGGATTGTGGTCCGTCCCAATTATCTGCACATTTAAGAGGAAAGAATGCATATGATTTTATTTTCATTTGTTTGTTTTTAGTGGTAATGTGAATGTAAGAGCTGAATGGTTGCATGTGAAAAGCTGTGACATTCTTATATACATTAGTAGTTCAATATAAATATGATACAGAACTTAGAGGCAATGCATTTTCATGATCTGCCCAGCCTATAAAATGCACTTCATTAAAGAAGCAAGTGCCATAGGACATGGGTTTAGGAAAGTAATATAGCAAGGGCGAGTTCATGACTTGAGTTATGGAATCAAGAAGAGGTGCACAGCGGAAAGAAAGGGCAATCAGAGAACAAGTCGGTCTTCACTGTTGTTAAACACTTCATTTGAGCACAGTGGATTGGTAGTCTAGGACTACGTGTTCTCAAACTCAGAGAATGGTGACAGGGAATAAAAAACAGACAAAAAATATCTTAGTACATGTATTTTATCAGTAACGCCAAATTTCTAGCCCAGTCCTGTTATAAAACTAAAAATACAACATAGGAATAACAATAGAATTGTCTTAAATTGGTATTCTCCATATAATGGTTTGGGAGGATAGCAATTAATGAACTTGCATCACATTGCTGTGGTTAGGAATTTGAGGCACAGCTTTCTCCACGCTGCCATTGACTTGACAGTCTTCAATTAAACTACAAAGTTACTCACAAGAGAACAGCAGCCAGCCCCAGGAAGAAAATGACATTGTCCATTTTGTTGGCACTGGCTGTAATAGTACAGGACTTTAGAAAATTCCAGTGAATCCAAAATGCCCAGCACATATTGAGAATTCTGTTCCTTTTTTCTGCACTGTGCCATTAAACTAACTACAGCATGGACATTGTGATCACAGCGCATTGCCCAACTGGTTGTGAGTGGGGAATAGACTTTAATAATTTCAATATATATGAATTTTCATAAATTGTACCTACTCTCAATTAATTCAGACTGTTTTGGAATTTGCTGTATTTACATGGGGCCGGTAATCTGCAGTAATTTCAGTGGTCTCCTGCCATAACTTCACTTAGAGTCCACTGGAATGGCCACAAAATCAGTTGGAACCCTAACACACCTGGTGCCAGCCTTGCACTGGAGTTCCCGATTGACCTGGTGGATGGTGAAGTCTCCACCTGTCCCCACAAGGCTATCAATATAAGGGAGACAAGAACTCCTGAACTCAGGAGTTCCCATGTGCCAGCCATCAGTCAGGACCCAGCGTAGTATTGGCAGAAGTACGGCTGATCAGAACGTGCGCTCCTCCCCAACACCCAACATAAGTTGGGACCAATGGGGGGTCCGGGCTGGGATTGGGGCCTGGACTCTCAAAGATCAGGAGAGAATTTTTTAAAAATATTCCAAACAGCCCCCTTACACTGGGGGTAGTCTCTTACCCTTTTCAGGGGAACCCTGGCATCTACCTAGGCCAGCAAGCTTCAACTGGAACTTCAAGCATTTGAAATACACTCCAAACTCACCAAAGACCTGCTCCTCACCATCCATCCACTTGACCACTGAGAATTTCAGCAGAGTCAGCAAAGGAGGCCACCTGCGGACACATCCCATCACTTATGCTGGGATACGATCCACTTTGTGGATTTTCAGGTCATGGTAACATAATTTATTGGCTCCATAAAAGGTAAGAGAAATTCTTCTCCCCTGATCTCCAGGTGGCCAGGCCCGATTCCAACCTGGACCCCCCCAGGTGGGCCCCATTTCCACCAAGTGTTGGGAAAGTACATCTGATCATAACAGGTGTACCTCTGTCAACACTACATAGGGTCCCACCTGAGGGCTCAAGCACAGGAACCCATGATTTAGGGAGTCCCCGCCCCCACAAAGTCAATTGGGAACTCCAGTACAATGCTGTGTCCCAGATCTTATCTTGATCTTATCCAGGTTTGTAGCCATTCTGACGGACTCCCCCAATGTCATGTCAGGAGTCCATCGGAAAGGCTGCATATTTTTAGCTCGTTTTTAGATTGTTGCTGCTGCTTCTCTTCCTCTAGCCAGGGTGCAATTGCCAGAAGGATCCCCATGTAGAAAAAAATGTGCATTGCCAGAAGGCCTTTAAGGGTTCAGAAGATTCTACAGCAGCTACAAGCACTTTAAAATCCTCTAAGTAGCCAATAGCCACTTTGTAATACCGACAAAGTGTTTCCCAAACCGTTGCAGCATTTTAAGCGAGAACGGGTGGGTTTCCCTTTTAAAAGTACTCGTCTGTTCCAGTGGGAGCGCTAGCCGCCTAAATCATAGTCTGCCCGGAAGTCAGAAACGTGGACCTCCAGCGATAAGTCAATAGTTTCTGCGATTTTCATCCCGCTACCACCTCGTTTATAGGCAAAAACGGTATTAGCGAGATGAAAATCAGCCCCACTGTGTCAATCTTAAAGTTATTTACAAAGGGTTGTCTTAGTAATTAGACTTGTGATCATTTTGTTATCTTGCTCTTGACAATTTAAGTGCAAAGATTTCTACTGTGCAGTTGCAGCTGCATTGTATGAATGCTATTTACTTGCTTCTTCATTGTTTGTTAAATAAATTTGTTTAATAGTTTTAAATTTAAGAGGCATGATACTCCATTCTCTCATAAAAAAACTGGAGATCCTATGGAGGCACCGGTTAATTCCATAACTAAAAGCAACTAACAGAAAGGTAGTTCTGTTTGTTATTCTGGACACATTACCAAGTTTATCTAGATATCTAGGCTGGTGAAGACATTGTTGAAAGATTTTGAAGTCTTTGAGAGCAATCTAAGATACGAAAGGCTGCTAAGTGGCAAGTAACATTCGTACCAGACAAGTGTCAGGCAATAACCATCTCCAACAAAAGAGAGTCTAACCACCTCCCTTGACATTCAACAGCATTACCATCACTGAATCCCCCACCATCAGCATCCTGGGGGTCACCATTGACCATAAACTTAACTGGACCAACCACATAAATACTGTGGCTACAAGAGCAAGTCAGAGGCTGGGTATTCTGCGGTGAGTGGCTCACCTCCTGACTTCCCAAAGCCTTTCCACCATCTACAAGGCACAAGTCAGGAGTGTGATGGAATACTCTTCACTTGCCTGGATGAGTGCAGCTCCAACAACACTCAAGAAGCTTGACACCATCCAGGACAAAGCAGACTGCTTGATTGTCACCCCATCCACCATCTTAAACATTCACTCCCTCCACCACCAGCGCACCATGGCTGCAGCGTGTACCATCTACAAGATGCACTGCAACAACTCACCAAGGCTTCTTCGACAGCACCTCACAAACCCGCGACCTCTACCAACTAGAAGGACAAGGGCAACAGGTGCATGGGAACACCACCACCTGAACCTTCCTCTCCAAGTCACACACCATCCTGACTTGGAAATATATCGTCGTTCCTTCATCATCGCTGAGTCAAAATCCTGGAACTCCTTACCAAACAGCCACTGTGGGAGTCCCTTCACCACACGGACTACAGCAGTTCAAGGCGGCGGCTCACCACCACCTTCTCAAGGGCAATTAGGGATGGGCAATAAATGTTGGCCCACAAATGAATTTTAAAAAATTTTAAAAAGGCAAAAAATCTAGAGTAAGAAGGGAAGGAAAGCCCAAAAATATTAAATGGCACAAAATATTATATGGTATAATAGGCTAAACCCAGATTATTATTTCAAATTAAGTGAGGAAAGTAGGACCAGAGGACATAAATTTAAATTATCGGTAAGTGGTTTTAACAAATTAACATGCATCTATTTGATATATTATCATGAGCACTTTACAGCCAATGGATTACTTGTGAAGTGCAGTCATTGTTGTTACGTAGGCAGTCAATTTGTGTACATCAAGGACCAACAAATAATAAATGAATGAAGGTCCAGGTAATCTGTTTTTGGTAGTATTGGAAGCAAACACCTCTGAACAGGTACTGTCACTAACTCCAGCTCTACACATATTGTACCGTAATGGTTCTATTACTGGACTAGTAATCTAGGTGAATATGAGTTCAAATCCCACAGTTTGAGAATTTTAAGTAAAAAAAAATCTGGAAATAAAAAGTCGGTACCAGTAAAAGTGACCATGAAGCTATCGGTTTGTTCTAAAAACCCAACTGGTTCACTAATGTCCGTAAGGGAAGGAAACCTGTTGTCCTCACCCGATCTGGTCTATATGTGACATGGGACCCACACCAATGTGGTTGACTCTTAACTGCCCTCTGAAGTGGCCTAGCAAGCCAATCAGTTGTAACAAATTGCTGGAAATAAAATCAAGAATTAAACCAGACGCTAATCATCTGGCTTCTGCCCAGGCATCAAATCAGGACACAATGAAGGCACATTCAGCTAGGTTGACCCTGCAATGTCCTCCTCATTAAGATCTGGTGATTGCATCTAAATCGTTGCTTCAGAATGCCTATGGTGTTATCAATGATGCCTCTGTTGGTGCATGGAACTCATTATAACTGTGTCCAGCGGGTATATGTGGATGTGTACAGTTGTCATAAACTACGGCTACAGTGCCTGCCCTGGAGTTTAGCTGCAGGTCATCTTGTAGCATGTAACACTGTCACTGCCTCCCTGGTGAATTGTAGCCTCCACATGCAATGCTCTTCTGGCAAGTCCAGCTATGTCCACTTTGGAGTGATAGAGTGTGGGTGCAGTCATCCCATGATGCACTGCAGCTTGCCTTGCATCCCTGTATTCTTTCTCTGCTTTTTCATCCAAATAAGACAAGTAAACAGGAATTTCCATGGGGGCACCCGTTATCCACAGGGGCAGAAGCTATCCAAAGTTCAATGCACCAAAAGACCCCAACAAACTACTTTACACAGAGTTGACAACAAAAAGAAAAAATCCTGCTAAAGTGGAACAAAACAATTCTAAATCACACCTGCTCAGTGCTGGGTGTCCCGTTAAATGCCTTCATCTTTGAACACACAGCTTTGCAACCCTAGAAGCCCAATTTATATGACAATATTAAAAAGAGGTCTACTTCCAATATAATGACTGGAAAATGTCACAGAAATGCAAATTATGTTATTTCTGCCTCATTAAAATATTATAATGACGCTCCCACCTCTTCCTCACAAAAGCTGCTGGCCCTAGATAAAATCTAAAGCACATAGGGGGTTAATTTCCATGGGTGGGTTCTCCCGCTTGTCCACCGTAACTTCGCCAAAAGAGCCGCAGAAACCCTGGAACAAAGGCAGTTACAGTGCTTACGGTGTTTTCCGCAGATTTTCTGGAGTGTCTGCGGCCAAAGTTACAGCAAGCGAGCGAGAACCACTGATGATACTCAATCCCATCCTGCACAAAATAGGCAGAGATCAGGCATTACTGATATTCACCCAACTTCCTGCTCCTTTTCACCCATGGGCACATATTTGTGGGAAGCAATGCATCAACAACAACAACTTGCATTTATATAGCGCCTTTAACGTAGTAAAACATCCCAAGGCAGGTAAAAATCAGACGCTGTTTGATTCTTAACATAAACCTTTAACAGACCCATCACAGTCATTAACAAGCTCTTAACAAGCAAGGGTTTTTTTCACTATTCTCCTTACTCCTATTTCAGAGTGTGAGCAAACATGAAACTTGTAATAATAATGGACGAGAAGTCCATTACCACTTTTGCTCACCACTTTAATCACAGCTTTTTCATTACCATTATCTCTCAGGGCAAAATATGCACTTAAATGATTTATGTGGTTCCAATTGCTTATGCAGGCTCGTTGCATTTGGCCGTTGTGTATTTGTAGTTAAATATTGTACAATTGCAGCCCTCGGTCAAATATAGTCAAGTGTAGGCAGAGTCGAGGATTCTGCAAGTAGAGTAACAAAAAAAAGTTACGGGAGATTTTCAGGCCGTAAATCGTACAGCTCTGAACTGACAGCTCTGTAATAAAGTCACTGGGTTTAAAAAGCCCTGTAGTGCAATTCCTGGTTCTTCTTTTGAGGACCTCTTGAATCAAACCTATAACATTGCAATAAATGTCCTACAACCACATCAGATAAAGTTGTTGTTTTACACGAGGGACTTGCTACAGAAACTAATTTGCACGCACATTCATCCCACTGCATTGTCAAGGAAATCTTTATCCATGGTAAAAAGATGGGTGAATTTTAAATCTTCCCTGCATGCCACATTAAACATGTAAATTATTAATAGTAATAATAATAAGAGAAAGCCATGATAAACTTATAACTAGATTGATGTTTGGAACAAAATTGTTAAACACTGCTTATAAAACAAAATGTACACAGCTGGAATATTAGTACTTCAGTCCATTGAATCACTAATGTTGTAACATAACCTAAATTAAAACCCTTATGCTGTAAGTTTTATCTTTTATATCGAGCTGTTAGTGTATCAAACATGGATGATAAGTTAACCTTTACCCAATGCATTGATCAACAGAAGATAAATAATTATGAGGTAAAGTGAAAATTCAAATGCTGAAATCTGGAATAAAAACAGGAAATATTGTAAATACGCAGCAAGTTGATCAACATTTGAAAGCAAGACATAGATTAATGTTTTGGGTAAAGGGGTGCACCCAAAGTATCAATTTATCTTTCTCTTTCAGGTGAATAAGTAAGAAACTATTTAGCCTTGATCAGAATTACATGTTTACATGTCAAGCCTCAGGCCATCAATTTCATATAACACGTTTTAATAGCAAATTACTTGGTACATTGGATTTCAGGGCTAAGTTCTGATCAGACAGGGCTCCCATGTGGTGCACTTTGAAAGGTCAATTGGTGGAACAGGTCATTTTTCCTCTTCCATCTCCTACAGACCTCTAGCTCAGTTCAGTGTCACTCTTTCCCTTAGTGGAATAGATTTAAATGAATGCTATTAAGAAGGGTTATTCCATTCTCCTTAGGATGAAAGGAATTGCTTCACAAACACAAGTACTAGGAAAGTAGCTGCTTACAACCTCACTCTCAAATTCCCAACTCCCCTTAACTTGTCACAACACCTCTAGTGCTATTGATTTTCTTAATCACTCCCTCACCTCTCTTTGACAATCTTGTTCCCAGAAAATCAATCACTGTCTTCCATCCCTGTATAGCCTCCATATTCATTCACTCAAGTAAGAAGGGCACAAACTTAAATATACCTGCTGCACACTAACCATCAATCACCAAATCTGGCTGGCTGCATCAAACATTACCATGTTTTGATCCCCTCAGCCAAACTGCCTACTACTCCAAGATTATCCTTTCTCTCTTGGTGTTTATGTGAGTCTCCAAACAATTATTCCAAAATGCCATTGTGGTTTTTATCCACATAGAAACAGTGATTATTAGGGTGATTCAAAAAGCCCAAAAACTACCAAGGAATTGCACTGAAATCAGTGACTGAGTTGTTACAATGCTGGAGACCTGAGGGCTAATAACAAAGGAAGAGGTTGGATTCTGTTCTTATGAGGACTGAGTTGTCCAGGTGGTAGCTTTATTCAAGATTACACAGCTCCTTAAGACTCCGGGGGATATTGATGTGACTAGTTTTCCACCCAATATCATATGTAGCCCTCATGGCTCAATAGATTTTATCCGGGATGTGTATTCCGGCTCTATAATCGGTCTAAGGGTGGGTGAGAGGGCTCACTGAATCTCTCTTGAAAGGAGAGTGAGGCCAGGTTATCTATTATCACACATCCTATTCAATGCCATCGGAAACACCATTGATGAAGACATTGGAAGACTTGGAGTGTCTGTTCCAAGTATTTATGAAAGTATTGCAGTGCTCCTTTTCACAGATAATATTGTGTTGTTCGTGGACTCATCTAGGTGTCTAATGTACCTTATCCACATCCTGAACAATGGTTTAGCTCATTGGATATAGTGGTGGGTGTCATCAAATGCTGTATTATGGTGTTACACAGTCCAAGGGGCATCTTGAAGATATTATTTGGAAGATTCGGGGGTGCCTGTCTCAAGACAGACAAGTGCCAGGTAATGACCATCTCCAACAAGAGAGAGTCTAACCACCTCCCCTTGACATTCAACAGCATTACCATCACTGAATCCCCCACCATCAACATCCTGGGGGTCACCATTGACCAGAAACTTAACTGGACCAGCCACATAAATACTGTGGCTACAAGAGCAGGCCTGAGGCTGGGTATTCTGCGGCGAATGACTCACCTCCTGACTCCCCAAAGCCTTTCCACCATCTACAAGGCACATGTCAGAAGTGTGATGGAATACTCTCCACTTGCCTGGATGAGTGCAGCTCCAACAACACTCAAGAAGCTCGACACCATCCAGGACAAAGCAGCCTGCTTGATTGGCACCCCATTCACCATCCTAAACATTCACTCCCTTCACCACCAGCGCACTATGGCTACAATGTGTACCATCCACAGGATGCACTGCAGCAACTCGCCAAGGCTTCTTCGACAGCACCTCCCAAATCCGCGACCTCTACCACCTAGAAGGACAAGGGCAGCAGGCACATGGGAACAACACCACCTGCACGTTCCCCTCCAAGTCACACACCATCCCGACTTGGAAATATATCACCGTTCCTTCATCGTCGCTGGGTCAAAATCCTGGAACTCCCTTCCTAATAGCACTGTGGGAGAACCTTCACCACACAGACTGCAGCAGTTCAAGAAGGCAGCTCACCACCATCTTCTCAAGGGCAATTAAGGACGGGCAATAAATGGTGGCCTTGCCAGCGACGCCCACATCCCATGAACGAATAAAATAAAATGTTGATTCGTATTAGTAGCTGGGAAGCCTATAAATGCTAACTTCAGTCCAGGCATATGCCTTCTGGATGATGCTGAGAAGGGGCAAAGAAAACTTTATTCATTCTCACCTTTCTTTAATGATAGCAGTGCCTCAATAATTGAGCTAAATACAGAAAGTACAGAGGAGATCTAAAAAACAGAATAACAGCAGCAAAGAGAGAGTATGAGAATAGATTAGCGGCTAACATAAAAGGGAGCCCAAAAGTCTTTTATAAACATATAAATAGTGAAACGGTAGTCAAAGGAAAGGTGGGGCCAATCAGGGACAAAAAAAGGAAATCTTCATGTGGAGGCAGAGGATATGACTGAGGCACTAAATAAATACTTTGCATTGGTCTTCACGAGAGAAGAGGATGCTGCCCATGTAGCAGTAAAGGAGGAGGCAGTAGTGATATTGGATAGGATAAAAATAGCTAAAGAGGAGGTATTTAAAAGATTGGCAGTACTCAAAGTAGAAAAGTCACTGGTCCAGATGGGATGCATCCTAGGTTACTGAGGGAAATAGAATCATAGAGTCATAGAATCATAGAAAGTTATGGCACAGAAGGAGGCCATTCAGCCCATCGTGTCTGTGCCAGCCAAAAACAAGCTATCCATCTTAATCCCACTTTCCAGCACTTGGTCCATAGCTCTGTAGGTCACGGCACTTCAAGTGCTCATCCAAGTACTTTTCAAATGAGTTGAGGGTTTCTGTCTCTACCACCCTTTCAGGCAGTGAGTTTCAGACCCCCACCACCCTCTGGGTGAAAAAGTTTCTCCTCAGCTCCCCTTTAGTAATTCTACCAATTACTTTAAATCTATGCCCCCTGGTCACCAACCCCTCTGCTAAGGGAAATAGGTCCTCCCTATCCACTCTATCTAGGCCCCTCACAATTGTATACATCTCAATTAAATCTCCCCTCAGCCTTCTTTGTTCCAAAGAAAACAATCCCAGCCTATCCAATTCTCTAGCCCTGGCAACATCCTCATAAATCTCCTCTGTACCCTCCCTAATGAAATCATATCTTTCCTGTAATGTGGTGACCAGAACTGTATGCAGTACTCAAGCTGTAGCCTAACTAATGTTTTATACAGTTCCAGCATAGCCTCCCTGCTCTTATATTCTAAGCTTAATCCCACTTTCCTCAGCTAATATAGGTAAGTATTCCATATGCCTTCTTAACCACCTTATCTACTTGTCCTACTTCCTTCAGGGTTCTGTGGACATGCACTCCAAGGTCCCTCTCTTCCTCTACATCTCTTAGTATCCTCCCATTTTTTGTGTATTCCCTTGCCTTGTTTGCCCTCCCAAAATGCATTACCTCACACATCTCCGGATTGAATTCCATTTGCCACTTTTCTGCCCACCTGATCAGTCCGTTGATATCTTCCTGCAGTCCACAGCTTTCCTCCTCACTATCAACCACATGGCCAATTTTTGTATCATCTGCAAATTTCATGATCATGTTCCCTACATTCAAGTCCAAATCATTAATATATACCACAAAAAGGAAGGGACCTAGTACTGAGCCCTGCGGAACCCCACTGGAAACAGCCTTCCAGTCACAAAAATACCCGTTGGCCATTACCCTGTAATTCCTGACACTGAGACAATTTTGGATCCAACTTTCCACTTTCCTTTGGATCCCATGGGCTTTTACTTTTTTGACCAATCTGCCATATGGGACCTAGTCAAAAGCCTTGCTAAAATCCATGTAGAAGGGGTAGATGCTGAGAGGATATTTCCCCTTATGTGAGAGACTAGAACTAGGGGCCACAGTTTAAAAATAAGGGGTCTCCCATTTAAGACGGAGATGAGAAGACATTTTTTCTCTCAGAGGGTCATAAGTCTGTGGAACTCCCTTCCCCAAAGAGCGGTGGAGGCAGAGTCATTGAATATTTTTAAGGCTGAGTTAGATAGATTCCTGATTAACAAGGGAGTCAAAGGTCATAGTAGATAGACAGGAAAGTGGGGTTGAGGTCACAATCAGATCAGCTATGATCTTATCAAATGGAAGAGCAGGCTCGAGGGGCCGAATGGCCTACTCCTGCTCTTAATTCGTATGTTCGTAAAAAGGAGATGCAACACCTGCCCTTTCACCTCCTCCCTTCCCACCATCCAGTGCCCCAAATATTCCTTCCGGGTGAAACAGTGATTTACTTGTACTTCTTTTTCTCTTCCATTTTCAGCTCTGCTTCTCTCCTTTCTGAATCTACGTTCAGGTTCCCATCTCCCTCCAAGCTAGTTTAAACCCTCCCCGACAGCACTAGCAAACCTCCCAGCGAGGATATTGGTCCCGGCCCTGTTGAGGTGGAACCTATCCGGCTTGTACAGGTCCCACCTCACTTAGAACCGGTCCCAATGCCCCAGGAATCTAAAGCCCTCCCTCCTGCACCATCTCTCCAGCCACGCATTCATCTGCTCTATCCTCCTATTTCTATACTCATTAGCTTGTGGCACTGGGAGTAATCCGGAGATTACTACCTTTGAGGTCCTGCTTATTAATTTCTTTCCTAACTCCTTAAAATCTACCTGCAGGACCTCATCCCTCTTTCTACCTAAACGATGGCTTTTCATCCTCCCCCTTCAGAATGTTCTGCAGCCTCTCAGTGACATCCTTGACCCTAGCACCAGGAAGGCAACATACCATCCTGGAATCATATCTGCAGCTGCAGAAACACCTGTCTGTTCCCCTAACTATAGAATCCCCTATCACTATTGCTTTCCTGACTTTCCTCTCCCCGCCCTGTACAACTGAGCCATCCATGGTGCTGTGGACTTGGCTTTGGCTGCACTCACCAGAGGAACCCTTTCCCTCACCCGTATTCAGAACTGAATACTGGTTAGAGAGCGAGGTGCACTCAGGAGACTCCTGAACTACCTGCCTGGTCCTCCTTCTCTGGCGGTCACCCAGTCCCTCTCTGCCTGTACTCTCTTAAGCTGCGGGGTGACCACCTCCTGAAACGTGCTATCCACGTAGCTCTCAGCCTCGTGGATGCACTGCAGTGACGCCAGCTGCTGCTCAAGGTCCGAAACCCGGAGCTCGAGCTCCCAGCTGACAACACTTCCTGTACCTGTGGTTGTCCAGGATACGGGAAGCGTCCTGAACTTCCCACATGTCACAGGATGTGCATTCGTTGAAACCAAGGTGCCCTGCCATGCCTCGGTTTATTCAACTAACTCAACTTAACAGAAAAACAAAACATTCACCAGCTACTCACCAATCAGTTCCTTCCCTTGTGCTGACATCACTTTAGGTGTTTTTCTTTCTTTGTTTTGAGCCTCTCACCACTGCTCCTCTTTATCCCCGCTCTGGACTGTCTACTCTCACCGCTCCTCTTTATCCCCGCTCTGGACTGTCTACTCTCACCGCTCCTCTTTATCCCCGCTCTGGACTGTCTACTCTCACCGGTCCTCTTTATCCCCGCTCTGGACTGTCTACTCTCACCGCTCCTCTTTATCCCCGCTCTGGACTGTCTACTCTCACCGCTCCTCTTTATCCCCGCTCTGGACTGTCTACTCTCACCGCTCCTCTTTATCCCCGCTCTGGACTCTCCACTCTCACCGCTCCTCTTTATCCCCGCTCTGGACTCTCCACTCTCACCGCTCCTCTTTATCCCCGCTCTGGACTGTCTACTCTCACCGCTCCTCTTTATCCCCGCTCTGGACTCTCCACTCTCACCGCTCCTCTTTATCCCCGCTCTGGACTCTCCACTCTCACCGCTCCTCTTTATCCCCGCTCTGGACTCTCCACTCTCACTGCTCCTCTTTATCCCCGCTCTGGACTCTCCACTCTCACCGCTCCTCCTTATCCCCGCTCTGGACTCTCCACTCTCACCACCGCTCCTCTTTATCCCCGCTCTGGACTGTCTACTCTCACCGCTCCTCTTTATCCCCGCTCTGGACTCTCCACTCTCACCGCTCCTCTTTATCCCCGCTCTGGACTCTCTACTCTCACCGCTCCTCTTTATCCCCGCTCTGGACTGTCTACTCTCACCGCTCCTCTTTATCCCCGCTCTGGACTCTCCACTCTCACCGCTCCTCTTTATCCCCGCTCTGGACTGTCTACTCTCACCGCTCCTCTTTATCCCCGCTCTGGACTCTCCACTCTCACCGCTCCTCTTTATCCCCGCGCTGGATTCTCCACTCTCACCGCTCCTCTATCCCCGCTCTGGACTCTCCACTCTCACTGCTCCTCTTTATCCCCGCTCTGGACTGTCTACTCTCACCACCGCTCCTCTTTATCCCCGCTCTGGACTCTCCACTCTCACCGCTCCTCTTTATCCCCGCTCTGGACTGTCTACTCGCAACACCGCTCCTCTATATCCCCGCTCTGGACTCTCCACTCTCACCGCTCCTCTTTATCCCCGCTCTGGACTCTCCACTCTCACTGCTCCTCTTTATCCCCGCTCTGGACTGTCTACTCTCACCGCTCCTCTTTATCCCCACTCTGGACTCTCCACTCTCACCACCGTTCCTCTATATCCCCGCTCTGGACTCTCCACTCTCACCGCTCCTCTTTATCCCCGCTCTGGACTCTCCACTCTCACTGCTCCTCTTTATCCCCGCTCTGGACTGTCTACTCTCACCGCTCCTCTTTATCCCCGCTCTGGACTCTCTACTCTCACTGCTCCTCTTTATCCCCGCTCTGGACTCTCCACTCTCACCACCGCTCCTCTTTATCCCCGCTCTGGACTGTCTACTCTCACCGCTTCTCTTTATCCCCGCTCTGGACTGTCTACTCTCACCACCGCTCCTCTTTATCCCCGCTCTGGACTCTCCACTCTCACTGCTCCTCTTTATCCCCGCTCTGGACTCTCCACTCTCACTGCTCCTCTTTATCCCCGCTCTGGACTCTCCACTCTCACCACCGCTCCTCTTTATCCCCGCTCTGGACTGTCTACTCTCACCGCTCCTCTTTATCCCCGCTCTGGACTCTCCACTCTCCCTGCTCCTCTTTATCCCCGCTCTGGACTCTCCACTCTCAATGCTCCTCTTTATCCCCGCTCTGGACTCTCCACTCTCACTGCTCCTCTTTATCCCCGCTCTGGACCCTCTGCTCTTGCCGCTCCTCTTTATCCCCACTCTGGGCTCTCTACTCTCACTGCTCCTCTTTATCCCCACTCTGGACTGTCTACTCTCACTGCTCCTCTTTATCCCCGCTCTGGACTCTCAACTCTCACCGCTCCTCTTTAGCCCCGCCCTGGACTCTCCGTTCTCACCCGTTGCTCCTCTTTATCCCCGCTCTGGGCTCTCTGCTCTCACCGCTCCTCTTTATCCCCACTCTGGACTCTCTGCTCTCGCCGCTCCTCTTTACCCCCGCTCTGGACTCCCTGCTCTCACCACCATTCCTCTTTATCTCCGCTCTGGACTCTCTGCTCTCGCGCTGGTCCAGGGCCTCTGATTGCCGCTGCTCCTCTTTACCCCCGCTCTGGACTCCCTGCTCTCACCACCTTTCCTCTTTATCTCCTCTCTGGACTCTCTGCTCTCGCGCTGGTCCGGGGCCTCTGATTGCCGCTGCTCCTCTTTATCCCCGCTCTGGACTCTGCTCTTACGCTGGTCTGGGGCGTCCCACTGCCACTGCTCCTCTTTATCCCCATTGTGGACTCTCCGCTCTTGCTGCTGCTCTCGCGCTGGTCTGGGTAGAAATTCGGAGGCTCTGGCCACAATCTTCCAATCCTCCTTGGATATGGGGTCAGTGCCAGAGGACTGGAGGATTGCAAATGTCACACCCCTGATCAAAAAAGTGGAGAGGGATTAACCCGGCAATTATAGGCCAGTCAGCATAACGTTGTTGGTAGGGAAACATTTGGAGACAACAATCAGGGACAAAATTAATTGGCACTTGGAATTGTATGGGCCAATAAATGAAAGTCAGGGTGGATTTGTTAAAGGAAAATCATGTTTGACTAACTTGATTGAGTTCTTTGATGAAGTAAGGGAGAGGGTTGATGAGGGTAGTGCGGTTGATGTTGTATATATGGACTTTCAAAAGGCATTTGATAAAGTACCACATAATAGACTTGTTAGCAAAATTAAAGCCCATGGGATTAAAGGGACAGTGGCAGCGTGGATACAAAATTGGCTAAGGGACAGAAAGCAGAGAGTAGTGGCGAACAGTTGTTTTTCATACTGGAGAAAAGTATACAGTGGAGTTTCGCAGGGATCGGTATTAGGACCACTGCTCTTTCTCATATATATATACATTAATGACCTGAACTTGGGTATACAGGATATAATTTCAAAGTTTGCAGATGACACGAAACTCAGAAATGTAATAAACAGTGTGGAGGGTAGTAACAGACTTCAGGAGGACATAGACAGACTGGTGCAATAGGCAGACACATGGCAGATGCAATTTAATGCAGAAAAGTGTAAAGTGATATATTTTGCTAGGAAGAATGAAAAGAGGCCAAATAAACTAAATGATACAATTTTAAAGGGGGTGCAGGAACTGGGGGTGCACATACCAAATCTTTGAAAGTGGCAGGACAAGTTGAGAAGGCTGTTAAAAAAGTATATGGGATCCTGGGCTTTATTAATAGAAGCATAGAATTCAAAGGCAAAGAAGTTAGGCTAAACAATTATGGGCATCACAGTTTAGGATGGATGACAAGGCCTGTGCGAGGGTGCAGAAGAGATTTACTGGACAGGTACCAGGGATGAGGGACTTCAGTTGTATGGTGAGACTGGAGAAGCTGGGGTTGTTTTCCTTAGAACAGAGAAGGTTAAGAGGAGATTTGATAGAGGTGTTCAAAATCATGAAAGGTTTTGATAGAGTAAATAAGGAGAAACTGTTTCCAGTGGCAGAAGAGTCGGTAATCAGAGAACACAGATTTAAGGTGATTGGCAAAAGAGGCGACATGAGGAAACATTATTTTACACAGCGAGTTTTTATGATCTAGAATCCACTGCCTGAAAGGATGGAGGAAGCAGATTCAATAGTAACTTTCAAAAGGGAATTGGATAAATACTGGAAGGGAAAAACATTACAGGGCTATGAGGAAAGAGCAGGGGAATGGGACTAATTGGACAGCTCTTTCAAAGAGCTGACACAGGCAAGATGGGCCGAATGGTCTCCTTCTGTGCTGTATCAGTCTATGATACTATGATAGCAAAGACACAATGCAGGTTAGGCTTGTGGCTTATTAAATATGTGTTCAATCAGAGTTCCTTCATGGCTCAGAACACCCAGAAGAGGCACAAGATCTTCCTCAGCACAAGATTCAGGACTCCTTCCCGAAATTGGGCTTCCCTGCCAGCTGCATTCAGGATAACCAAGTCGACATGGACCCTTAAAGGGACCGTTGGAGTGCCCCGCCAAACAGGTAAGTTTTTAAAAAATATGTTCATGAATGTGGAGCCGGAAGGACCACTCCTGCTATTCTCGGCTCCATCACAGTCCCAAGGACCATTGCCGGTCCTCTCTCCGCCTTCCCCCCCAACTCGATTTTACCACTCCATCTCAAACGCCACTCTCCCTCCTGATCACCCCCTTCCTCTCGATTGCCCCCTACCCCCCGATCTCCACCCCTCTTTCTCGATCACCCTCTACCCTCTCGATCGCCTCCCCCCACCACCCCCCCCCCCATGACCTACCTGAGGGCCGCTGCCAACGATGCAATGGCCCAAAAATTACATCTGTTTCTAATTCAAATGAGGTCTGCGGCCCAATATCGAGTGCGCCATGGGCCTACCCATTCCCTATGACCTGTTCATTTCACCCCTAAAGATTCTGAGCTTGAAGAGCAGCTGACGACAGTCCATCACATTCAGGTGTTTGAAAGGTTCCTAGAGATGTTTACCCCACAGGTGGAGGAAGTGAGTTTGGAAGAAAAGTCAGTGACCATCCATCAGCAGAGGAATGGCTGACAAGAGGCATGCAGGAATCCTCTGAGCGTTCATTTCCTTTTTAATTCATTCTCAGGATGTGGGCATCGGTGGCAAGGCTGACATTTATTGCCCATCCCTAGCTGCCTTGAGAAGGTGATGGTGGCCCTTCTTCTTGAACGGTTATAGCAGTTTGATACAACTGAATGGCTTTCTAGGGCACTTCAGAGTGCAGTTAAGAACCAACCACTTTGGCATGGGACTGGAGTCACATATAGGCCAGACCAGGTAAGGACGGCAGGTTTCCTTCCCTAAAGGGCATTTAGTGAACCAATTGCGTTTTTACAACAATCCGATAGCTTCGGATTAAAACTGAATTCAAATTCTTAAACTGCTATGGTGGGATTTGAACCCACATTCACCGAATTATTAGTCCAGGCCTCTGGACATAACCACTACACTACCATATGTGGATTGGCAAATATATTCAGTACTAAATACCTATGACAATAATAACAACTTGTAGGAGGACAATCACAAGCAAAACAAGTAGAACAAGCATTTGCCAAAGAGGAGGAACTGAAGTGCAGAAATGCAGTAGTAATAGTTGCAACCGAGGATGCCAAATGATGTGTTGCCTACCAGGTGCCAGGGTGAGGGACAAAATGGAGTGGGTGCAGATGATCCTGAAGAGGGAACAACCAGTTTCAACCAATGAAACTGAAGCCTTGCAAAGTGAGTTTCAGCAATTAGGACATAGATTACAGAGCAGGACCTGGAGGACGATAATCTCACGATTACTCTTATAGTGCTGTGTGCTAATGGGTGGAGGATTGGTTATCTAACAGGAAGCAGAGAGTTGGGATAAATGGTTCATTCTCAGACTGGCAACCAGTAGCCAGTGGTGTTCCGCAGGGGTCGGTGCTGGGTCCCCAACTCTTTACAATCTATATTAACGATTTGGAGGAGGGGACCGAGTGTAACATATCAAAGTTTGCAGATGATACAAAGATGGGAGGGAAAGTGGAGAGTGAGGAGGACATAAAAAACCTACAGGGGGATATAGACAGGCTGGGTGAGTGGGCGGAGATTTGGCAGATGCAATACAATATTGGAAAATGTGAGGTTATGCACTTTGGCAGGAAAAATCAGAGTTATTATCTTAATGGCGAGAAACTGGAAAGTACTGCAGTACAAAGGGATCTGGGGGTCCTAGTGCAAGAAAATCAAAAAGTTAGTATGCAGGTGCAGCAGGTGATCAAGAAGGCCAACGCGCATCAAGGTAGATAAATCTCCGGGACCTGATGAAATGTATCCCAGGACGTTATGGGAGGTTAGGGAGGAAATTGCGGGTCCCCTAGCAGAGATATTTGAATCATCCACCACTACAGGTGAGGTGCCTGAAGATTGGAGGGTAGCAAATGTTGTGCCTTTGTTTAAGAAGGGCGGCAGGGAAAAGCCTGGGAATGACAGACCAGTGAGCCTGACATCTGTAGTGGGTAAGTTGTTAGAGGGTATTCTGAGGGACAGGATCTACAGGCATTTGGAGAGGCAGGGACTAATTAGGAACAGTCAGCATGGTTTTGTGAGAGGAAAATCATGTCTCACGAATTTGATTGAGTTTTTTGAAGGGGTAACCAAGAAGATAGATGAGGGCTGTGCAGTAGACGTGGTCTACATGGACTTCAGCAAAGCATTTGACAAGGTACCGCATGGTAGGTTGTTACATAAGGTTAAATCTCATGTGATCCAAGGTGAGGTAGCCAATTGGATACAAAATTGGCTTGACGACAGAAGACAGAGGGTGGTTGTGGAGGGTTGTTTTTCAAACTGGATGCCTGTGTCCAGCGGTGTGCCTCAGGGATCGGTGCTGGGTCCGCTGTTATTTGTTATTTATATTAATGATTTGGATGAGAATTTAGGAGGCATGGTTAGTAAGTTTGCAGATGACACCAAGATTGGTGGCATTGTGGACAGTGAAGAAGGTTATCTAGGATTGCAACGGGATCTTGATAAATTGGGCCAGTGGGCCGATGAATGGCAGATGGAGTTTAATTTAGATAAATGTGAGGTGATGCATTTTGGTAGATCGAATCGGGCCAGGACCTACTCCGTTAATGGTAGGGCGTTGGGGAGAGTTATAGAACAAAGAGATCTGGGAGTACAGATTCATAGCTCCTTGAAAGTGGAGTCACAGGTGGATAGGGTAGTGAAGAAGGCATTCAGCATGCTTGGTTTCATTGGTCAGAACATTGAATGCAGGAGTTGGGATGTCTTGTTGAAGTTGTACAGGGCATTGGTGAGGCCACACTTGGAGTACTGTGTACAGTTCTGGTCACCCTATTATAGAAAGGATATTATTAAACTAGAAAGAGTGCAGAAAAGATTTACTAGGATGCTACCGGGACTTGATGGTTTGACTTACAGGGAGAGGTTAGACAGACTGGGACTTTTTTCCCTGGAGAGCAGGAGGTTAAGGGGTGATCTTATCGAAGTCTATAAAATAATGAGGGGCATAGATAAGGTCGATAGTCAAAATCTTTTCCCAAAGGTAGGGGAGTCTATAACGAGGGGGCATAGATTTAAGGTGAGAGGGGAGAGATACAAAAGGGTCCAGAGGAGCAATTTTTTCACTCAAAGGGTGGTGAGTGTCTGGAACGAGCTGCCAGAGGCAGTAGTAGAGGCGGGTACAATTTTGTCTTTTAAAAAGCATTTGGACAGTTACATGGGTAAGATGGGTATAGAGGGATATGGTCCAAGTGCAGGCAATTGGGACTAGCTTAGTGGTATAAACTGGGCGACATGGACATGTTGGGCCGAAGGGCCTGTTTCCATGTTGTAACTTCTATGATTCTATGATAATGTTGGCTTTTATTGCTAGGGGGATAGAATATAAAAACAGGGAGGTATTGCTGCAGTTATATAAGGTATTGGTGAGACCGCACCTGGAATACTACATGCAGTTTTGGTCTCCATACTTAAGAAAAGACATACTTGCTCTCGAGGCAGTACAAAGAAGGTTCACTCGGTTAATCCCGGGGATGAGGGGGCGGACATATGAGGAGAGGTTGAGTAGATTGGGACTCTACTCATTGGAGGTCAGAAGAATGAGAGGCGATCTTATTGAAACATATAAGATTGTGAAGGGGCTTGATCGGGTGGATGCAGTAAGGATGTTCCCAAGGATGGGTGAAACTAGAACTAGGGGGCATAATCTTAGAATAAGGGGCTGCTCTTTCAAAACTGAGATGAGGAGAAACTTCTTCACTCAGAGGGTAGTAGGTCTGTGGAATTTGCTGCCCCATGAAGCTGTGGAAGCTACATCATTAAATAAATTTAAAACAGAAATCGACAGTTTCCTAGAAGTAAAGGGAATTAGGGGTTACGGGGAGCGGGCAGGAAATTGGACATGAATTTAGATTTGAGGTTAGGATCAGATCAGCCATGATCTTATTGAATGGCGGAGCAGGCTCGAGGGGCCGATTGGCCTACTCCTGCTCCTATTTCTTATGTTCTTATTTCTAATGCTAGTTAGTATAGGAGTAGTAAGATAAAATGCGTTGTTAGAGTGATTGGTGTAGACTGGAAGGATTCAGATTCCTGATCCATCAGGACCAGATTCTGGAGCTGGAACCAATGTCCTTGCTGGGAGTGGAAGGATTAAACTAGTATGGCAAGGGAAAGGGAAAAAACAAGATGAGAGAACAGAGGTACAAAGCTAAAGGTACAAGGAATGCATAAAGAGAAAAGAGAAAAGCAGATCAGAAGGAAGAGGAATAAAAATATGTAAGATTGTCAGACAGGGGAGTTTTGAATAGTATGAATGTAAATTTAAAAGCATATATTGTGAATAGCATTGTTGAGCTAGAGGCACAAATTGCCACGGGAATATGGTACTTTGGCCTGGAATTCTCTACAATGGTGATATTAGCAATGAACGCCATAAGTTAGACCATTGAGCTCCCCAATCCTCCAGTGGTGAATTATTGGCTGGAAAAATCATTAGAATATGCCGCAGCGACCATACTAGTGGATCGGGAGCGGCATGGCCAATGGCCAAAGTGAAAACCCACTGTGATATGATGCTACCTGGGCCCGGAAGTGTTTCAAATAGATGTTTGAAAGTTGAACTGATTGGCAAAACCAAGCACAAATTCAAATTGTGCAGATTCACCTTAGAGCCTGTTTTTATGTCTTCTTGTTAATTCATTAGATGGAACAGTGACCCCTCTCTTCCCGTTGGGGTTGTACGAACAACACGGAAACCAGAAGCTTTAAATTCTTCATTTGCTCAAGCAGTCAGTAATCGCAGGGCTCTTTCTGATTTACCACTTGGATTTTAATAAGGTACAAATGAACACATTTTGATTAAAAAATGACCACATTCACAATGCATAGGATTAATATTCCGAATTACTTATTAAAAAAAGTCACATTTAGACGGTAGTTTAAGGATAGGAACTGGCAACCCGATTCAGCCAAATTTATATATTTTCTGTTGCTTTGCTCTTGGCACCAGTGACACTGTCAAAAGTTTTTTAATATTCATTCCCATGATATGGACGTCGCTGACAAAGCCAGCATTTATTGCCCATCCCTAGTTGATCTTGAGAAGGTAGCCGTGGGCCTTCTTCTTGAACTGCTGCAGTCCATGTGGCGAAGGTACTCCCACAATGTTATTAAGTAGGGAGTTCCAGGATTTAGACCCAGTGACAATGAAGGAATGGTGATATATTTCCAAATCAGGACAGTTTTGACTTAAAGGGGAACTCAGAGGTGATGGTATTGTTCCCATGCTCCTGCTGTCCTTATCCTTCTAGGTGGTGGAGGCCGTGGGTTTAGGAGGTGTTGCCGAAGAAGCTTTGGCAACTTGCTTCAGTACATCCTGTAGGTAGTACAGACGGCAGCCACGGTATGCCGATGGTGCAGAGAGAGGATGTTTAAGCTGGTGCATGAGGTGCCAATCAAACAGACTGCTTTGTCCTGGATGGTGTTGAGCTTTTGAGTGTTGTTGCAGCTGCACTCATTCAGGCAAGTGGAGAGTATTCCATTGCACTCCTGACTTGAGCCTTCAAGTTGGTGGAGAAGCTTCAGGGAGGCAGGTTAGCCACTCATCACAGAATACCCAGCCTCTGACATGCTCTAATGGCCACGGCATTTATGTGGCTGGTCCAGTTGAGTTTCTGGTCAATGGTGATCCCCATGATGTTGATGGTGGGGAACTCAGCGATGCTGATGCCATTGAATATCAAGGGGACGTGGTTAGGCTCTCTCTTGTTGGAGATGGTCATTGCCTGCCACTTGTGTGGTGTGAATGTTACATGCCACTTACCAGCCCAAGCCTGGATGTTGTCCATGTCTTGCTGCATGCAGTAATGGGCTGCTTCATTATCTGAGGAATTGCGAATGGAACTGAACATTGTACAATCATCAGCAAACAGCCCCACTTCTGATGTTATGATGGAGGGAAGGTCATTGAAGATAGTTGTGCCTGGGATGCTGCCCTGAGGAACTCCTGCAGAGGTGTCCTAGATTGGTCTCCACAACCACAACAACCATCTTACTTTATGCTAGGTATGACTCCAACCACTAGAGAGATTTCCCTCTGATCCCATTGACTTCAGTTTTATAAGGGCTCCTTGGTGCCACACTTGGTCGAATGCTGCCTTAATGTCAAGAGCAGTTGCTCTCAGCTTACCGCTGGAATTCAGCTCTCAATTGCACCACTGAATAATAAAAAAAATCTAATGAAGGCAGCACAATTATTTCTTAATTTAAACAGTAAACTTTGATTCCTATGATTATACGAAACATACTGAGCCCACCACTGTCATTCTATAATGGTCTAAGTGGCAGCAGCGAGCACAGTGGAGTTAATTCAACAAACTCAATCTCACCATTGATTTTAATGAGGCCGGAACTATGATAATTAGCTGCTAAACTTTTTCAATGAGGATCTCTGTGGAACAGCGTAAAAGTCCCAGTAAATTATGTTGTGGCGTATGTAATGGCATAAGTCATCACGCCATAATTTCCTTGAATTTCTGCCCCATAATAATAGATCTGCCATTACGATGGCCTACGTTTTCACCAAATTCCAGCCCAATAACATTAACAGGAAAAGATTGGGAGCTGAGCATTCCTGCTTACAAAACATTCAGGAGAGAAAGGGTAGGAAAAAATCAAAGGTTCCATTAAGTCACTAGAACATAAGGATGATATAGGGAATAGTCCTAAATTTCAATCTCTTTGGTTGGGGTTAAGGAATAAGAAGAAAACTGTTACTCTGTTGTGAGTTTCTTATGGACTGCTTTATGGACAAATGGAAAGGAGATAAAGAAAGAGAAATACAGACAAATTAGAAAAAATGCAGAACAACAGAGCCACAATAATGGGTGAATAATTGTCTAAAGATAGACTGGGGTAAGGGTATATAAATGGCAAAGAAGGAGAAGAGTTTTGGCAATGTGTCCAGAATGCTTTCTAGATCAGTATGTTGTATCAGTTTGTACAATACGTACGGGAACATCTAGAGAACAGCTTCCATAATACAATTAATTTCAACATAAAAATTGAAATGGACTAGGAACAGTCAAAGATAAAGTTACTTGACGGGGGGAAAAAAAGCTGCTTTCAATGATTAAAAAGGGAACTAACCCAGATAAACTGGAAGGAAAAATTGGCAAATAAACAGAGCACAAACAATGGGATTAGGGCACTGAATAAGAATAAAGGTGGTCCAGCGGCCAGCTGTCCAATTCCTCTGACAGGAGGTCCGGTCCATTTTGAGGGCAGAGGCTTATTAACATGTCACCAGTGGGCATTCTGCTGCAGCTCGCCGACTCCATCCCAGTGCAATGTCAAACGGCCAGAAGCCAATCCCACCAGCAAGAAGGTAAGTTTGCTGGGGGGAGTGGGGTGCAATTGCGGATTTTTCCCAAAATATACTACTTCACATTTCTCTGAATTGAACTATAGCTGCCACCTATTTGTCCACTCCACTAACTTGTCTATGTCTTTCTGCAATTTCCTGCATCTTTCCTCTTGGTTGGCCATGTTCGCTAATGTGGTATCATGAGCAAACTTAAATATTATTCCTTTAGTGCCTGTGTCCTTCCAAATCGTAAGGTAGAAGTTCTGTGGGGGCCCTTGCAATCTCCTGCCATAATGCAACTAATTTCACCCCATTTTATGGAGTATAAGGGCTTTATTTTCCAAGGACCACACTGCTAGCCACTGTAAACCATCAGGAAATCAGGTACAGGACCGCAAGCATTGGATGCACTGTGCATCCAAATGACATTTTGGGCTTTTTCTGAACGTTTGTGCTACAAACGTGCACAGGACTCAAAATTTTACTTAAAAGAGGGCTTAATGAGCCCACATAGAATTTTGCAATCCTGGGTGAAGATTTACCAACAGCAGGAGACTCGTCCATAAAAGCCAGACCAGAGGCATGGAACTAACAAGGTCTGCTTAGTAGGGCCCTTAAAGGGCTATGGTAAGTTATTTTATTTTGTTTTTATGTGCTGTTGGCTGCATTTAGCTTCATACATTAAATGGTTTTGCAGGGAAGGCTTCCAATGTGGCATTTTTAATTTTCCCTCTAATACTTCTCTTCATTATTTTTAGTTTTTGTTTGCTTTTGACATGGCACCTGGGAGTTTCAACAGGTCTAACAATATAACTGCAATAACCCCTGTGTTCTGTTTACACTTGTCAATATCCCAGGACTTGAACTGGGACATGTTAGAGGAATCCTGCATTCACTTCCTCCATTTCACGTTAGTCTGCCATAGGGTTGTACCATTCGCTGGCCAATGATCTGCACACTCAAATCACGGACAGCCTTTCCCATAAAAGTGAAGGCTACCACAACATGAAGCTTCCATGCCACTGCATCCTTCTGATCCACTCAAGACATCTGTCACTTGAAGCAGTCTGCAGCACACACAAGCATCACTTTGTTAACAGGGGTCGACATCTTCATGACAATCACTTTATTAGAAGGGGGCAACATCTTCACTTTTCCTGTGCAAAAGAGCCATGAGTTGGACAAAATATACAGCTTTCAGTGGATGATGGGATTCTTTAAAGTTCAAGAAATGACCCCTGGGACCTATGTATCTGGGCTCTTCATATCAAATCCATGACCTTCTGGGACAGAAAGGGTTTGCACTCAATTAATATTCAGGTGATATCTGACTAGCAGAAACATCATCTTGCACATCAATGGCTGATATCCAGGAAGTCGCATATTCTGTGAACAACAACAATTTGCATTTATAAAGCACCTTTAATGTAGAAAAACATCCCAAGGTACTTTACAGAGGCATAATCAGACAAGAATGGACACCAAGCCAAAGAAGAACATGTTAGGAGAGGTGACCAAAAGCTTGGTTAAAGAGGTGGGTTTTAAGGAGGGTCTTAATGTGGAGAGGGAAGTAGAGAGGCAGAGGAATTTAGGGAGGTAGTTCTACAGCATGGGACAACTGAAGGCATGGCCGCCAATGGTGGGATGAAGAGAAGGAGGGGATGCACAAAAGGCCAAAATCAGAGGAAGGGTGAATTCGGAGGGGGTTGCAGGACTGAAAGGGGTTACTGAGATAGGGAGGAGCAAGACCATGAAGGGATTTAAATGCGAGAATGAGAATATTAAATTTGAGGTGTTGGGGGAACCGGTCAGCAACATGGGTCATCAAGGACGGGGTGATGGTTGAGCGGGACTTGGCACAGGATTGGATACAGGCAGCAGAGTTTTGGATGAGCTGAAGTTTACAGAGCATGGAAAATGGGAGACCGGCCAGGAAAGCATTAGAATAGTCAGTCTGGAAGTGATAAAGCCATGGATGACAGTTTCAGCGGCAGGCGGGCTGAGGCAGAGGCGGAGGTGGGCGACGTTATACAGGTGGAAGTAGGTGGTCTTTGTGATGGAGAGTGTATGGGGTCAGAAGCACAGGTCGGGGTCAAATAGGACTCAGAGATTGCGAACCATCTGGCTCAACCTGAGACAATGACTGTGGAATGGGGATGGAATCAGTGGCATGGGTATGGAATTTGTGGTAGGGGCCGAATTCAGTGGCTTCCCAGTGTTTAACTGAGGGAAACTGCAGATCATCCAAGATGGATATCGGACAAGCAGTCTGACAACACAGAAGCAGTGGAGGGGTCAAAAGAGGTGGTGGTGTGGTAGTGTTGGGTGCCATCAGCGTACACGTGGAAGTTGACGCAATGTCTGCAGGTGATGTCGCCAAGGGTCCGCATGTAGAGGAGGAGGAAGGGACCAAGGAGAGATCCTTGGGGGACTGCAGAGGAAATAATGGGGGGGGGGTGGCGGGGAGAGTCATTGCTGGAGATGATCTGGCTACGATTGGATAGGTAAAAGTGGAACCAAGCGAAGGCAATCCTACTGAGGTGACAACTGAGGAAAGCTGTTGGAGAAGGATGGTGTGGTCAACCATGTCAACGGGAATGATCACAGTCCCAGAGGATGTCATTTGTGACTTTGGTTATGGACATTTCAGTGCTGTGGCAGGGACGGAAGCCTGATTGGAGAGATTCAAAAACGGAGTTGCAGGAAAGATGGGCACAGATTTGGGAGGTGACAACACCTTCAAGAACTTTTGAAAGGAAAGAGAGGTTGGAAATGGAATGACACAGATTCATGGTTAGAGCAGGAGGGAGCCTGTTGAAAGGTTTGGCTTGTTAGGCAAGGAGAAGGGGGGGAAGCAGCAAAGGTAGCTGAAGGGATGGTCTCAATCCTAGTGATAAAGAAGTCCATTAGCTCCTCGCACCCGTTGGAGTTGAGATGTATAAGGAGATGATTGTAGTGGAGAGAAAAAGGCGAGGATTATCATTGCTCTCCAGGATGATTTTGGAGTAGTGGGTAGTTTTAGCTGAGGAGCGTGCAGCATAACGGCACTTGATGTGATTCAGTCAGATCTGATGCTGAATAGCTAAACCAGTTCGGCACCACATTTGGTCAAGTCTGCGCCCCTTCAACTTGAGGGAGACAAGATGGGGGCCATGCCAGGGAGATAGTGAAGGAGAAGAAACACTGGATGAATGGCTGTTAGAAGATCCATGCCTGCTTACCCCACTGAGAAATCCCATAACAGCAGAGTAGGGTCTCAGGCTGGCAGTTTGCAGTTCCACGTCTGTCACCTCCACCTGCAAGAAGAGTGTGCGTGCAGCTTGAGGACAGTGAAAGACTGTTTAATGCTTAAGGTTTTCCTGTAGGTTAACCTCAGCCTTTTAAATTTGCTTAATTTGTGCCAGTTTTTTGATGGACACAATCAGAAAATCTGTATTATTAACTGAAATAATATGGATATTCAAAGAGTGAAATTCAGTGAATTTCACCTCTGGGACCTAGATTCGAATTCAGTTCAAACTGATGGGATTAAAGTCTCCTCTATCTGTTGGCCGTAAGAGACTTATTTGAATTAGGTTTGGGCAGTCTCAGGGTAGTCTCTAATAGGCATGGGCCTACACCATAAAAATCTCCCAATTTTGGCATTAGTTGGCAATGTCATTCTAAAGGTTAGTATGGAAAATGGACAAAATGCTACACTGGTGCAGTAGGGGATGCTATTCTCAGATTTGATTTGAAGCTCATTGCTGGGGCAGAGTGGAGAGCACTTTACGTCTGGATACTACCTGACCTGGGAGTGCTTGATACTGACTTTGAGTGCCTGAAATGATAAGCATTCAATTCCCATGACTGACCTTCATCAGCAGAAAAAATATTTTAAAAAAGAAATCAAATAATAGACTATGGGTACATGTTGATTAAATCATATTGACTACTCAGTGAATACACTCAATGAAGTAAATGAATAATGCTTCACAATATACACATCACAAGTCAAAATGTACACATACTTTGGACATTTACAGTGAGAGGCCTTTCTAATTCTTTTATCAATGTATTCTACAATGACCAGTGTTATTGGCTACACTTATAATTCCATTACTGCACCACATTTTATATTTCTGGTTGTGCTCTTCTCCAGATTTAAACCCCCAAATACAAACAGAGGGTTTTGTTCAGTCTATTTTAAAATCAATATATAATATCCTACTCACTTCAATATATCACTCAGCTTACCTTCCTCTTATTTTCCTGCAGGTTCTACCTGAAGAAGGCTTAACAGCCAAATAGTAACACTTGACTTTTTTCCTTTCTTTAGTGTGCAATGCGGAGCTGACTTTAGTCACTTTCAAAATACATAGTCGACTGTAAAGTGATTCAAATATTCTGCTAGCATTTGCTTTAAAGGGCATTTTATCATCAGGAACTTCTGGTTTGCACACCAGTATATACTGAACATAAAGAAACCACTTGCTCACATTACCTATGATTTGCAGCACATTGCAATTTCTTCCAATACTGCTATTTTGTAAACATTTAAACGATAGAAGCTTTGGTATGAAGTTGCACTATTTAAACACTTCAAGTAATATTGGTCAAAAGATTCCAGCAACCTCTTTGCTCTTTATATTGGGTACCATCACTGTTGTGGTAAAAGATACTCACAAGTGAGCTAGAATTGGCAAATGGTACTCCAGGCTCAAGACCATAGAAACAGAGCTGAACAAAGTTCTAAACCATATATTAAGCCACTATGGGACTGATAATGAAGTCACCACACAGCACCTGTGGGCCACGCTGCTGAGATCTCCTCACACCTGTAGAGGAATAAGAAGACCCACCCCCATAAATACAAGGTCAGTTGATTATATTATTTTCATAATATAACACTATGTGCTAGGAATGCAAGGGCAGTGAGGATTGTTGGTTGTGTGTTGATCACTGGAAGGATTTTCTGGTATGAGTGGAGACTTAAGGCGGGGGTGCTGGAGGGAGGCCAGACAAGGGTGGCAGACAATTCTGCCATTTTTTTCTAATTGTTCAGATGCTCTGGTCACAGTATTCAAAATATTTTTTGGGGCCTTACTGAGCCTTGCACATAGATCACCCTCAATATCTCAGTGCCCTTTGTATTGGCTGGTCACATTAGGATGTGCTGGGCACCTCGGGTATGTTGCAAGCCTTAGCCTCCAAGTCTGATCATACAGGACCTGGCATCTATCAATGCGTTATCAGTTCCTAGATCAGTTTCTGCTGCACTACAAAATTACCTTTTGCCCAACTCTCCGTCCTCCCTATTCAGACAACAATACCCCTTTAAATGCTGACAACTACAGAAAATTTTGAGTTTAGTCTTGTGAGTCTTGCTTACAAATGAAACAGTGGTAATAAATCATCGCATAGCTCTTTGTATGTTTTTTTGTCATGTTTCTTTAAGGGATAGAATAACTCAGTGTACCTTTTTCCCCAAAGAAAACTATTCTGAAGCAAGGCCTGCCTAACCTCTGACCTGTGATTGCTTCCCAAATAAATACAGGATAATAGATAGTTGGCAGTGAGTTTTAAAGTCCCTATTCAATCAGGAATTCTAATGATATCATAAACTATGAGAGTGTAATTTGAGCAGTTTATGAACATCAGCAGAACATTAAGATTAAATGACAGCTTTATTTACCAGGGTCAAATTCATGACATAGCTTCCCATGTTATAGTTGTCTCAGCCAGGTTTTTATGCCACCTTCATATGTTTATTTATCTATCTGAAAATATACCTAGTGCACATTTTGTCCAATACATTACACTTCAGTGGTATATATGTACATTTCTTGCAGCTGATTAGCTTAAATTTTGTATTCATTACACAGCAACTCAAGAGGTGGGTGATTTATGATTCAAATGCAAAGAAAGTGGGTAGAGAAACTTCCATGAATTAAGTTATATACATTTTTGACCTTCACTATAAAACCCCACACCCTTAACAGATGAACAGTAAAAATGAAAAGTTGTTCCCCTATCTTACATGCCAAGTTTTATCTATATGACTATTGGTACTTATTTATTTATCTACCTGTATTAGGTTAAAAAAACATTTTCCAGGAAATTTCTGCACTAGCTCTGAGGAGATCCTTTCCAAAAATGTTTTGCATGGGTCATGTGAGAAAAGGAGCAATTTGCTGTGATGTCTGAGAATGGACTACCCTGCCAGTATGAACAAATAAAGGCAGTGGGTCTCACTTAGAAAATCCAAGGCCAAATTCCAGTTTCAAAAGATATTAGGAACATAGGAACAGGAGTAGGCCATTTAGCCCCTCAAGTCTGTTCCACCATTCAATGAGATCATGGCTGATCTGTGACCTAATTCCATATACCCGCCTTCATCCTATATCCCTTAATACCTTTGGTTACCAAAAATCTATCAATTTCAGATTTAAAATTAACAATTGAGCTAGCATCAACTGCCGTTTACGGAAGAGATTTCCAAACTTCTACCACCCTTTGCATGTAGAAGTGCTTCCTAACTTTACTCCTGAAAGTCCTGGCTCTAATTTTTAGGCTATGTCCACTAGTCCTAGACTCCCCAAACAGTGGAAATAGTTTCTCTCTATCTACTCTAGTTCCCCTTAATATCTTGAAAACTTCGATCAAATGACCGCTTAATATTCTAAATTCCAGGGAATACAAACCTAGTTTGTAATCTCTCCTCATAATTTAACCCTTGGAGTCCAGGTATCATTCTAGTAAATCTACGCTGCAGTCCCTCCAAGGCCAAGATATATTCATACTAGAAGTGACCCTAAGGGATTAGTTTGTTAGGTTTGACCTGGGATGACAGAAGGAAGGAAAGCAGTGTTTGGGTCCCACATCACGCAGAATGCCTTTGTTCAACCGTGAAGTGACATTGAAAGCAAAAGCATCTGTGGAGATCCCACCGAGGATAACATAGATGTACAGAGAGATGATGATTTTTTGACTCTGGGAATGCTCGGCAAAATTTAGGCACGTCTGTAAAAGAAAACATTCCATTTACATTAGAATTTACATTAGAATTTGAAAAATGTATGTTACAAATGGAGAATTAATTGGTATCTGAAAATGTTGCCATTATATAAATGAATCAAGCTTTGCTGTTTAATATTAAGGCAATGTTAATGTTTTTCTCTTGATTTAGTCTTTAATGACAAGGTAACTATGACATTTTACAACAAAATGTGCTTTCTGAAATACAAACTGTGCTTCTATTAAGGACATTTAAAGAAGTGACACATCAACATTCAGTGGGTATTTTCTTTCTTTGTCCCGTTACCATCAGAAGTTACCAGTGTTTTCCTGCAACAATGCCATCTTCTGGACACATCAAATCACTTCAAGATAGTTGCAAGGTCATCCCATTGCACTTGTTGGGTGTGCACAAAATTGGGAAAAAGTGCTGGGTAAAACTAAGTTTGCTTAGCTTATTCAAGCAGTGCAAAGTTTTGCCTTTAAATCAACTCTATAGGGATGATTCCCACTTGTCGCTATGTGTAGCAACATCATAAACAAATACAAGATTATTTCCTCCAGTCACTATTTTCAACATTTACAATTTCACTTGAAATACCAACCAGAGAAAATCTCACATTTGTTTATGATGTTGCTACACATAGCGACCACAAAAAATCATCCTGCTTGTTCCCTTACAAGAAAATCTTACAACTTTCCAATAGAAATGCAATTGACTTTTTTTCATAACACTGTTATAGTTGCTATACAAAAAAAATGTTATATGGAAGACTTTATATGCAGCAATGGTTTCTCTTTTAATAAATATATAGTAATGCATATCAGAGTTTGTTGGATGCTATAATGGTGTTACTATAGTGACGTTTTCAAACATTCTGCCTTGTCTCATGAGATTATGTCAACAATCTGACCCCGTCAGAACAAAATGGCAGATGAAGAATCTGGGCAGGAGATTTTGGGGGAAATTTGCTCAGCGACATTCTAAAAAGTTTAAACGTTCCCTGCCTTCACTATTTCTGACAAATTCATAAAGACTTTCGTAAACAGTGGTTTTACGATTTCTCTAGAAATAGCAATCAGACAGAATCTTCCCACTATGCTTACAATTTTGATGCACACAGCACACAGAGGAAATGTTCTACTGTAATGCACAGAGCAATTCTTTTCCATAGAAAGCACAACAAATCTTCCCCTCGAGCAAACAAAGGAAATTTTCCCCTTCGTGACCTGCCAACAAATTTAAATATCCATTTCAAAGCAATGAACCTTATTCAATCGCATTATATGAGTGCACTATTCTGAATAAATACATTGGAAATACTTCACAAGAACAAAGTTTATGTAGAGGAAATAATTTCTCTGCTGCAAATTACAGTATCAAAGTGGTTGGTGCAGAGTTAGCCTTATTTGCAATTTGAAACTGTACAGTGGAATCTGTATTCATGCACATTACAAAATTATACTGCATGTTCACAACTTGACCACAATCTCTACATGAACACATTAATGACAGCAGGACATACAGAATAAAAGAGTCAAATGTAACTGAACACTCCAGAAGCTGTAACTGCTGCACAGGGGAGGGTCAACATACAGCATGCTTAAGAGTTCAAATCTATAGATGAAGTGGGATTGAAATATTGGCACAGAGGGTGTAGGGTTACCCAGGTTACAGGGCAATATTAATATAACTTGGACCATAATTTGCTGCAGCAGGGCATCTAATGGTGTCTGCCGTTAGTTAGACTTACCCTTACACGTTTAGATTTTTAAATTTTTGAATGGCAAGTTACAGAAAGTGCGAGCTGATAATGGCACAGTGAGGGAAACAGGGCATCTGGGACCTGAGTGAACAGGGCAAACAACTGTGTATCTCCTTAACGAATCAAATTGAAGGATTATGAAATAGACAGAGGAAGGACTGAGAAGGAAGTGTAAACTAGAGTGGGTGAATTCAATGTCAAATCAGGTACAGAAAGAGAAATAAAGAGAAGGAAAGAAAGATTGGATTAAGAGAGAGAGAAAAAAAAAGACAGAAAGGAAAAGTAAAAAAAAATGTAAAATTTAGAATTTTACATTTTTAAAATCTCCAACAACAATTAAAATCTGAAGGAATGAATATCCACACTTATAATAGTTATTTTTCAGTGCCAGAGAGGTTGATTGGCAGTAAATAACACTTATCAAGTCATTAAAAGGGTACTTAGATTTGAAATGACACGACTTAACTTTCTGTGGAGAGTTTAGTTCGTATCTACGCCGCAAACACAACAACGTCACTTCATTCAATGCATTTCAATGGTGAGGCAGACAGCGAGATGCCTTTTTCGCGAGGCTAGGGCTCTTTTCTCTAGAAAAGAGAAGGCTGAGGGGGTGACCTGCTGGAGGTCTTTAAGATTATGAAAGGGTTTGATAGGATAGACGTAGAGAAGATGTTTCCACTTGCGGGGGAGACCAGAACTAAAGGCTATAAATATAAGCAGAATGGATAGCAAGCTGGCTACAAAACAGAAATTAGAGAGGAGGGGTTAAAGGTAGTTACTCAGACTGGCAAAAGGTGGGAAGTAGTGTTCCACAAGGATCGGTCCTGGGACCACTGCTGTTGACCATTTACATAAACAATTTGTACTCAAGAATCGGAAGTAGAATTTCAAAATTTGTGGATGACACCAAATTGGGGGTATAGTTAATACTGAAGAGGACTATGACAAAATACAGAAAGACATTAATAACTTGCAGAATGGGCGTGTAATTAGGAAATGAATTTCAATATAGATAAGTGCGAGATATTACATTTTGGTAGGAAGAATAAGGAGGCCACATACTGCTTGGATAATAAGAGTCTAAATGGGGTAGATGAGCAGAAGGATCTAGGGGTACAGATACACAAATCACTAAAAGTAGTGACACAGGTAGCAGGAGCTACAAAAAGGGAGCATGAAAAGAAACTTGCAAGGGATATCAAAATCAACAGAAAACATTTTTACAATTATATTAGAAAAAAGAGGGTGGTCAAGAGCAATGTGGGCCCCTTAAATACTGATATTGTAAATGAAAATAAGGAAATGACGGACATGTTAAATAATTACTTTGCGTCAGTATTTACACCAGAGGAAGAGGATAGCAGACCGGACACCCCAAGGAAACTAATTTTAAATCAGGGACGGGACTCACCATAATTAACATAAGTAAATTAACAGTAATGAAGAAAATAATGACACCAAAGAATGACAAATCCCCAGGACCAGAACATTGCAGATGCCTTAACTATAATCTTCCAAGTTCTCTCAATTCAGGATCCGTTCCTTTAGATTGGAAAATTGCACGTCACTCCACCATTTAAGAAAGGTGAGAGAGGAAAACCAGAGAATTATAAACTAGTGAGCCTAATATCTGTTGTCGGGAAATTACTAGAATCTATAATTAAGGATAGAGTGACTGAATAACTTGAAAATTATCAGCTGATCAGAGAGAGACAGCATGGATTTGTAAAGGGTAGGTGATGCCTGATGAACCTGATTGAATTTTTTGAAGAGGTGATTAAAGTAGTGGACAGGGGAATGTCTATGGATGTTGTTTATATGGACTTCCAGAAGGCATTCGATAAAGTCCCTCATAAGAGACCGTTAGTTAAAGTTGAAGCTCATGGAATTGAGGGCAAATTATTGACCTGGTTAGGAAATTGGCTGAGCGGCAGGAGACAGAGTAGGGATAATGGGCAGGTATTCAAATTGCAGGATGTGACTAGTGGTGTCCCACAAGGATCTGTGTTGGGTCCTCAACTATTCACTGTATTTATTAACGACTTAGCTGACAGGATAAAGAGCCACATATCCAAGTTTGCCGATGACACAAAGATAGGCAGCATTGTAAGCAGTGTAGATGGAAGCATAAAATTACAGAGAGATATTAATAGATGAAATGAACGGGCAAAACTGTGGCAAATGGATTTCAACATAGGCAAGTGTGAGGTCATCCACTTTGGACCTAAAAATGAAAGATCAGAGTACTCTCCAAACGGTGAAAAACTCGAAACAGTGAAAGTCCATATACATAGATCATTAAAATGTCATGGGCAGGAACAAAAAATAATCATAAAGGCTCATGGAATGGTGGTCTTTATTTCTACAGGATTAGAATACAACGGGGTAGAAGTTATGCTACAGCTATACAAAGCTCTGGTTATACCACACCTGGAGTACTGTGTTCAGTTCTGGGCACCATTCGTGAGGAAGCATAAATTGGCCTTGGAGGGAGTGCAGCATAGGTTTACTAGAATCTGGAATCATACTAGAATCATACCTGGACTCCAAGGGTTAAATTACGAGGAGAGATTATACAAACTAGGGTTGTATTCCCTGGAATTTAGAAGATTAAGGGATCATTTGATCGAAGTTTTCAAGATATTAAGGGGGACTGATAGGCTAGATAGAGATAAACTATTTCCGCTGGTTGGGGAGTCTAGGAGAAGGGCACATAGCCTAAAAATTAGAGCCAGGACTTTCAGGAGTGAACTTAGGAAACACTTCCACACACAAAGGGTGGTAGAAGTTTGGAGCTCTCTTCCATAATTGGCAGTTGATGCTAGCTCAATTGTTAGTTTTAAATCTGAGATTGATAGATTTTTGTTAACCAAAGGTATTAAGGGATATGGAGCTAAGGCGGGTATATGGAGTTAGGTCACAGATCAGCCATGATCTCACTGAATGGCGAAACAGGCTCGAGAGGCTAAATGGCCTATTCCTGTTCCTATGTTTCTATTTAAGGGGAAGCTAGATCAACACATGAGGGATAAAAGAATAGAAGGATATGCTGATAAGGTTAGATGAAGTAGGGGGGGAGGAGGCTCATGTGGAGCATAAACACCAGCATGGACCTGTTGGGCCTAATGGCTAGTTTCTGTGCTGTACATTCTATGTAGTTCTATTTATTTCTAACGGCGGAGTGGCACAACTTGGACAGCAACTTCTCGATATCCGTCTTTAACCATGCATCTGCCCATTGCCTGAAGTTGCTGTATCATTTGCACATAAATAATGGTGAGCACTGTTAGCCTCACCATTATTTTGACAGCAAAATCTGGACCGTTATTATGCTAGTCAGGAGCCACAGAGAGAACAGAGAATGGATCCTCAAGAAAGCAGGAAGTTAGGAGCAGACAACATCCATGCAGAATGGATGGTTCTCATTTTTGTGTAATTGAGAAATGTTCATTTTTCCAAGCAAGAACCAAGGTAAGCATTTGGGGTGCTCAAGCAACGGTATCATACATGTCAGGGGGAGGGGGTGTTGGCTTCCATTCTTTCCCTCTGATTGTTTGCAAAATTGTTTAAGTGTGCTGTGTATTACACGTGATCAGCGACAGAGGCCTCACAATGAGGGGCAGCAGGAAAAGAGAGAACAGTAGAAGAAAGAAGAAGGTGCACAGAGCCAAGCATAAAAAGGACAAGGCCCCGATGGATTGCACCCATGGATACTTAAAGAAACTAGGATTTCTAAAAGGAAAGTCATGTTTAACAAACCTTACTGAATTCTTTGAAGAATTAACAGAAAATGTAGACCTTGGCAATGCAGTGGGATGTGGTATACATGACCTTTCAGAAGAGCTTGGATGAGGCACCACGTAAGAGACTCATGACAAAGATCAGGGCATGTTACTTTGAGCTACATCAAAACTATAGCACAGAAACAGGCCATTCAGTCCAACTAGTCTATGCCAGGATTTATGCTCCACACGAGCCTTCTCTCTCCCTACTTCATCTGACCCTAGTAGGATACCCTTCGATTCCTTTCTCCCTTATGTGCTTATCTAGCTTAAATGTATCTATGCTATTTGCCTCAACTACTCCTTGTGGTAGCGCGTTCCACTTTTTGGGTAAAGAAGTTTCTCATGAATTCCCTATTGGATTTATTTTTATATTTATGATCTCTAGTTTTGGATTCCCCCACAAGTGGAAACATTTTCTCTACGTTTATCCTATCAAACCTTATCATTCTCTTGAAGTCCTCTATCAGGTCACCCACCCCTCAACCTTCTCTTTTCTAGAGAAATAAGCCCCAGCCTGTTCAGCCTTTCCTGATTAGTATATTCTCTCAGTTCTGGTATCATCATTGTGAATCTTTTGTGCACCCTCTGCAATGCTTCTATATCCTTTTTATAATATGGAGACGAGAACTGTGCACAATATTCCAAGTGTGGACTAACCAAGGTTCTGTACAAGTTTAACATAACTTCTTTGTTTTTCAATTCTATCTAGAAATGAACTCTAGTCCTTGATTTGCCATGTTTATGGCCTTATTAACCTGCGTTGCTACTTTTAGTGATTTGTGTATCTGTACCCCCAGATCCCTTTGCTCCTCTACCCTATTCAGACTCGTATTTTCCAAGAATATGTGGACTCCTTATTCCTCCTACCAAAATGCACCACCTCACACTTTACATAGAATTATATAGAATGTACAGTGCAGAAAAAGGCCATTCGGCCCAATAGGTCCATGCTGGTGTTTATTCATCTAACCCTATCAGCATTATCTCCCCCTTTCTATCTTAAATGTCAATATCTTTTTTGATCTCTTCTTCTAATGTCATGTCCACCTCATAAATACTGAGCAAAGTAATTATTCAATATTTCTGCCATTTCGCTGTCATCACCTGTGAGTTTATCTTGTGCATCCCTTCGTGGTCTTACCCTTATCCTGATTTTACTTTTATTTTTTATGTGTCCGTAGAATACTTTAATTTTTTAATATTCCTTGCTAATTTAGTTTTGTAGTTCCTCTTTGCTTTCCTAATTATTTTTTTTACTTCTTTCCTAACCTCTTCGTATTCTCTTTTGTCATCCTCTCCTTTATTGTCTATGTACTTAGTGTATGCCTTTTTCTTTAGTTTCAATTTGGCCCTTATCTCTTTATTCACCCATGGTGTTTCTTTATTCACTTGTAGGTGCGTCTAGAACAAGGGGCCATAAATATGAGATAGCCACCAACAGATTAAATGAATAATTTAGGAAGAATTTCTTTACACAGGGAGTTGTGAGAATATGGAATTCACTGTAACATAGCGTGATTGAAGCAGATAGCAGTGACACATATAAGGGGAGGCTTGGTGCATATATGAGAGACAAGGGAATAAAGGGATATAGGTTCAGGGTGGGAAAAGGTAATTAGATTGGAACGGGGCTCATATGGAATATAAGCATCGGCATAGACCAGTTGGGCCGAATGGCAGATTCTATGCAATTTAATTTTATATAACGCAATAAGAAACTAGACTCCATGCTGGAAATAAGGGAATCATAACTCACTGTTTCAAGCTGGTTTTCAAATGACTGAAATAACTGTTTTTTACCATTTGCATCAGAAAAAAAGTATTTTCTCTGTTCCTCAAGAAAGGCACCATTTTTTCATTTATATAAATTATCAAGTTATATTCAATTTTATTTTCAATGACAAAAAATGCACTGTAGTGATGTGAAAGCGATGTGTTTTAGTTGATTTTTTTTCTGTATGTAGCCCTAAGTGCATATCTGTTACTTCCTCAGTATATTTATCAGCATCTGTGAATCATACACTTCTAAATGTCAGTATGTTTTATTCTTGAAAAAAAAAACGACAGGAAAAGACCAGCTGGTCCATCAAGCGCTCTCAACGTGCTGTGCATAGGTTGCACGAACATACCCCGGCCCCCACTCCCCCCCACAGCTTCTTGGAGGATGCAAAAAAACTAGAGAGAAAACCTTAAACCTAATTATAGTCTTCTACTCGCAGAAACTTGTCCCGCTCCCTTTTGAAGACTTGCAGCAAATTTTCACTCACCGCACCTACTGGCAACCTATTCCAGAGGTCAAAAACTCTGCGAAAAACACTTCTGACAAGTTTATCCCTATGCTTCTGCAACTTGTACTGATGCCTTCTAGTCCTCCCCTTTTTATCTAGCTCAAATAATGTATCCACTTGGACAGAAGCTAAAATCTTTATTATTTTAAAGACCTCAGTCACATCCACTCAAAGTCTATGCTGTTCCAGTGTAAAAAAAAGTTTCTAAGCCTGTCCTGATAACTAAGGGCACTTAAACATGGTATCAATCAAGTGACCCTCCTCTGTACCTTTTCCAGAGCCTCAATATCCCACACCATGGGCTCGATTTTAGGGTCGGGTTACCTGCGGGTTTCCAGCGGGGGGGCCCCGAAAATCCCGATCTCCGATCACGTGACCGGATTCGGACGAAATCCCGGCCACTTCCGGGTACCGCGCTGACGTGCGGGGCTGCGCGCGCAAGCCCCGCTGGTGGGAATCCCGCAGGCAATTAAAGCCAGCGGGGTTCCACTTGAGAGCACTTAACTTGCTCGTTGTGGTCAGTTAATGAGCTGAAGCAGCTGTCAAAAGAGGAAGTGTGGGATTTTACGGTCAAAGCAGTCAGTTTCCCACACTGGGGGAAACAGGACCCTTCAAACCAGGTGTGTTGCAGCCAGCAGCCTGTGCCAGGTGCCAAGGTGCGCTCCACGGGGGAGCGCCCTCACCCACGCAGGAGGCCACCGCGTCACATAGGGCAACCCCTGCCCTCCACCAACCCCCGCCAAGCCAGAGGACAGACCGACACGAAACCGCAGCCCCAGTCCGAGGACCCACCCACCTACCCTGCACAACCCCTCACACCAACACCTGCCAGATGGGTGGTGCGTTGACATCGTCGGAGGACGAACAGGATGACCAGCCCCAGCAGCCTCGCAGTCCACGCCGTCCGCCTCGGAGAGGTGGGGCCCCCCAACACGGTGCTGCGGCACACCCACCTGCACAGCAGGAGGGAGGGCAACCGCAGAGAGAGATGCGTCGCAGGAGGCACTACCCTCCGCACAGGGTGTACAGAGCGAGGCTCAGCTTCATGGACCTCTCCGAGGAGCAGTGCATACGGAGGCTCAGAGTCAATCGCCAGGTAGTCGCCGACATCTGAAGCCTCCTTAACGACGAGCTGCTCCCTGATGGACCAAGCAGCATCTTCTTACCTGTCGCCGTCAAAGTCACCACTGCCCTCAACTTCTTCGCATCCGGTTCCTTCCAGGGTGCCACCGGGGACATCACCGGGGTCTGTCAGTCCTCTGCACACAAGTGCATAAGGCAGGTCACCGATGGGTTGTTCCGCAGGGCCTCCCACTACATCAACTTCGCCATGGACGAGCGCAGCCAGATGGAGAGGGCGGTTGGATTCCATGCCATGGCCGGCTTCCCACGGGTGCAGGGTGTAATCGACTGCACCCACATCGCAATACGGGCACCTCCGCATGAGCCAGGGCTGTTCATCAACAGGAAGGGGTATCACTCCATGAACGCCCAGCTCATCTGTGACCACCGCCAGAGATTCCTACACGTGTGCGCCAGATACCCCGGCAGCTGCCACGATGCCTTCGTCCTCAGGGAGTCCGCCGTCCCGCCCATCCTGCAGGCACCCAACGCCGGCAACGGCTGGCTCCTCGGCGACAAGGGGTATCCCCTCCACACGTGGCTCATGACACCTCTGAGGAACCCCATCACCGAGCCGGAGCGTCGGTACAATGACAGCCACACTGCTACCAGGTCTACAATTGAGCAGACCATAGGGCTTCTCAAGATGCGCTTCAGGTGCCTTGATCGTTCTGGGGGAGCGCTCCAATACACACCATTCAGAGTGGGACGAATCATAGTTGTCTGCTGTGCCCTGCACAACATGGCCCAACAGAGAGGGGTGCCGCTGGAGGAGGCCCCATCCACACCCGCCACCCACATTGAGGAAGGCGAGGAGGAGGAGGAGGAGGAGGAGGAGGAGGAGGCGGAGGCGGAGGAGGCGGAGGAGGAGGACGCGCCCGAGGATGTTGGACGACCCATGCGCCGAGCCGCGACTCACCGGGATGGTCGCCGGGCCAGGGACGCACTCATACGTCAACGGTTCTCCTAGAGTCAGACACTGCGAGGCGCTCGCATCTCCTCACCTGCACATGCGAGCGGCCATACCAGCCCCCTCCACTGAAGAGTGCTGCCAGTAATCCTGCACCCACAGCAGTGTGCCCAATGGGTGGCAGCAGGTGTTCGCCGTCATGATGGCCTCCACGGAACGCACCTATTGCACAAGCCGCGGAAGAATGGACGAGAGGTGGCAGGAGTGGTGAGAATAGACTATTTAATATGTGGAATGTGACATCATTTAAGAAACAAAGTACAAAATAATAAACACCCTGGTGTATTCCCTTTGTGATTATAAGGCCTTTGGAATTCTTCTCCGGGAACCCCTACGTGGTGCTACCCCTGTGGCTCCAGCAGAGGTAGTGGCAGGTTGCTCGTCTTCTTGCCTTGACCGGGTAGATGCTTTTGGCGGACGGCCCCTGGGTTTCGGTGCCCGTGAGGGCACCTCCACAGACTGCTCCTCCTGCACCGGGGCAGGGGCAGACTCGGCCACCTGGAGAGGAGGCACCATTGCGGGTGCTGGTTGAGAGGTGGGCGACGGGTGGGACGTGGGGACGCCTTGAGAGGCGTCCCCGCTTCCATGTCCCCGGTCACCATCATCCCTCTCTTGGCCTCGGCCCACATCACCCCTTCCACCCTGCTGGACGGCAGTTTGGATGGCATGTGTGAGGCCTTGCAAGGCCACCCCTAGTGTATCCCTCAGCCTGTTGGTGGCGTCGGAATGTTGCTCACCCTGAATCCGTACAGACGTTGTGAGGGCCTGCAAGGACTCGAAGTGGAGCTGTGCGTGACGCTCGAGGGAGGCCAGCCTGTCCTCCACCGCAGACAGTCCCGCACCTACCCGCGACACTGTGTCGCCGGTACCCTCCTGTGCCTGCGCCACCAATGCCCACATGCAGGAGGTGGACTCCTCCATCGCCTGCGCTATTGTGGACAATGCGCGCGGCACCTCTGCCAGCACCTCAGCAATTAGCTGGTGGCCCTCGACGACTCTCCTTTTCTCTGGTGGCCCCCTGGGTTCAGCATCTGGGTCCGGCTGAGCAGAGCCTGGAGATGAGTGCTCCCTCCGTCGCGGACCCTCCGCGGCTGCCCCTGCCACCAGGGTCTGCTCATGCTCACTCGTGCGCAGTGACTCACCAAGTGCTACCCCAACTAGTTGGCGAGGGGGACCCACCGAGGTGCGTGTCTCTGCGCTGGTGGATGGTTGGCTCTGATGTGACGATGCACCCTCAGAGACCGCCATGTCCTCTGAGGAATCGCCCTCCATGCTCGCTTGATCCAAAGACGCACCTGCAAGAGAACAGAGGGCACTTTGAGGCATGTGGACCAACTTGACAATGCGCCTGATGGCAGGTGATGATACGGTCACTCGCGATCATGGGTGTTGAGTGTCAGCTTTCCCTTACCGGCCGTTTCGGCAGCGACACACTCGCCATCGGCCACCGACAGGCAATGTCGCGTGCGGGCGAGGTCGAGCGCCTCCACCTCTGCGTCGGTGAGCTCCACCACTTGCGACGGCCCACCTCCGGTGCGTGCCCTTTCGCGGTTGTTCTTGCTCCTCTTCTCCTGTGAAGGCAAAACACAGATGTGTGAGTGGGTGCGTCTTGCATCGTGAGACGCATCGAGCATCGGTGTGGTTGGGTTGAGCGTGGCGCGGAACGGATGGGAGGAAGTGTGGGCCACGTGCCCATCCCATTGCATGGGGATTGGGGTGTGTGGTAGTGTTCGGGTGGGGTCAGGGACGGTGGGTACTTGCGTGCACGGCGAGGATGGTGAATGAGTGGCTGTGAGGATTGCTGATGGAGCGCAGTGGTGGCTGTGCAGGAGGGGGTTGTGAGCTGCTTGGCGTGATGGTGGGGACGGGATGTGGGAGGGTGCGTTGGTGTACTCACCTTGCCAGACCTAGTCAGGTCATTGAAGCGCTTGCGGCACTGCTCCCAAGTCCTTGGGGTGTTGCCCCTGCTGCTCACCTCCGCCGCCACCTCTGCCCATGCCTTCCTGGTTGCGGCGGCAGGGAACTTGCGCCCATCCTCAGGGAAGAGTGTTTCCCTCCTCCTCCTCACGCCCTCCAGCATCAGCTGCAGTGCCAGATCTGAAAAACGGGGCGCAGCCTTTCCCCTTGGTTGAGCCATTCTCCCAGACCTCTTGCTTGCAGCAGGAGGGGCTTTGGGAGACTGCCCCTTTAACTGGAGCTCCTACATCGCGTCGACGGTACTGCGCATGCGCAGCCGGCCGGCACGCAGCTGGGGAGCGCAGAACCCGGAAGCAGGCCTTAATGGGTCCAATTATCCCGCGATCGCGTGGGGGACGCACACAATTACCCGTCCGCGTTTTCGACGCTCCCGGAGGACCACCCGCTGGGAACCCGCAGGCCTGCTAAATTCGAGCCCCATGTGAAGGGACCAAAACAGGACAGTGTGTTCTAAATGTGGTTGGACTAAGGATTGTCTTACCTATACATTCTAACGCCCTACTCATTTTCACAACAGCCTCAAGAGACTAGTCATGGACCTTCAATATTTCATGAACCACAATCTCTAGGTCCTTCTCCCACACAAGAGCCTTGAACGCAAAGCCCTACGTGGTGTATACATGCGTGGAATTGTCCCTGCCCAAATGCATCACACTGATGTTCTTCATTGGCTGTAAAGCACTTTGGGACATCCCTAGGTCATGAAAAGCACTATATAAATGCATGTTCTTTCTTTCTTTAACATAAACAATGATCAGAAATGATTATTTGATCAGAACATGTGAGAGGTGATCTAATCATGGTGCTTAAAATGAAAGGGGGATTTGATAGGGTAGAATCAGAGAAACTTTCCTCTGGTGGAGAATCCACAACAAGAGGGCGTGATCTTAAAATTAGACCTAAGTCATTTAGGAGCAAAATCAGGAGCATATTTTCACGCGAAAGGTAATGGAATCAAAAGGCTGTGGATGCTGGGTCAATTGAATTTTCAAGGCTCAGATCAATAGTTTTTTTTTTAAGTAAGTATATCAAGCAAAGATGGATAAATGGAATTGAAGTACAGATCAGCCATGATCTAACTGAATGCCAGAACAGGCTGAAGGGGTTGAATGGCCTACTCCTGTTCCTATGTTCCTATATTCCTATATATTCAAAGACATCTGCCAGACACAGAGCCATTCCTCCAATCCTTCTAGATCAACCTGCCGCCTATTTTTTTTCATCCAAGGTCCTAAGTCCTAAACATATCTTTGTATCTTGTGGACTGTTCCCGATAGCTTCATCCAGATCATTAATAAGGATGGTGAAGAACAACAGGCCTAACATGGATCCATTAGTGACCAGCCCCAATGCAGAGCTGCTACTATTAATAACTGCCCTTTGTCTAGGCGAACATAACCAATTTCAATTTGCAACAAGATTAAGACTCTCTCCCTCATGGATGTTTCTAGCCATTCTTTGATGCAGTCCATGCCTCTGGTTACCGTGGTGGCCACTGGAGCTGCAATTGGTGTTACTGCTCAGCAGTAGCTATCTTCATTCAAAACAATCACAGGTATGGAGTCATAGAATCATACAGCACAGAAGGAGGCCATTCGACCCTTCGTGCCTGTGCCGGCTCTTTGAAAGAGCCATCCCATTAGTCCCACTTCCCTGCTCTTTCCCCATAGCCCTGCAAATTTTACCTTTTCAAGTATTTCTCCAATTCCCTTTTGAAAGTTACTATTGAATCTGCTTCCACCACCCTTTGAGGCACTGCATTCCAGATCACAGCAACTCGCTGCGTAAAAACATTTCTCCTCATCTCCCCTCTGGTTCTTTTGCCAATCACCTTAAATCTGTGTCCTCTGGTTACTGACCCTCCTGCCAGTGGAAACAGTTTCTCCTTATTTATTCTATCAAAACCCTTCATATTTTGAACACTTCCATTAAATCGCCCCTTAATCTTCTCTGCTCCAAGGAGAAAAATCCAAGCTTCTCTAATTTCTCCACATAAATGAACTCCCTCATCTCTGGTACCATTCTAGTAAATCTGTTTTGCACTCTCTCCAAGGCCTTCTCAATCTTCCTAAAGTATGATGCCCGAAATTGGACACAATACTCCAGCTGAGGCCTAACCATAGCCCGTATTGAAGAGTTCAAGAACACTGGCTCAGGCATGGTAAGCTAAGTGGCCCACTTCTGTGCTGTAATTTCTATCATTCTTTTATTTTGTCCTTGTGTATCTCACTATCTCTATCTTGTGAGCTTTATTCCATAACTTCTCAGTATCATATAGTTCCTGCTAAATATGTAATCATCTAAAAACCTAAACATCTACCAGTTTTCTCTCTAAAGATGTGACCTGTTTAATCTCTTGTTGACAGCTCTGCAGCTTTGCAAAAATGGAAACACATTCCCCATGTGACAAGTTATGGCCAGCAATGCAAAGCTACATTAATAATCACTGTCTGACTTCCATTATAGTAACTTTTCAAGAAAAACCCAAGCAAATTTCTCCATTCCCTATGACTCAGAAATTTCTATGGAAATATAAACCTTAACCAAATAGTAACTTCCTATTCTTCACAGAAATACAACACTCCGCAGGAATGGAAACACTCGTTGGCAAACATAGTAAAAATAAAGCAATTTTAAAGTATCAGGGCTGTTGAGGTCAATTATTCTGTAGCAAACTGACAACCTCCTGCAGCAAAATTCATGGAGCGGGAAAGTGCATTAAATTCAGATTTGAAAGAAGCAGATGTCTGGCAGTGCATACAAATTTAGTTATTGATGATTCATGCATACCCATACTTTAACATATATGTGTCATTTTACAAGTTTCTCCTCTTAATGGAATTCCATAAAATCTGTGAAAGTAAAGCCAATTACTCCAGCAGCTGTCATTTTCCACGGTTGTTGAAAACTTCAAAGAATACAACAGGTATTGTTGATGCATTGCAGCAACTCGCCAAGGCTTCTTTGACAGCACCTCCCAAACCTGCGATCTCTACCAACTAGAAGGGCAAGGGCAGCAGGCGCATGGGAACAACACCACCTGCATGTTCCCGTCCAAGTCACACACCATCCTGATGTGGAAATATATTGCCTTTCCTGGGTCAAAATCCTGGAACTCCCCACCTAACAGCACGGTGGGAGAACCTTCACCACACGAACTGCAGCGGTTCAAGAAGGCGGCTCAGCACCACTTTCTCAAGGGCAATTAGGGATGGCCAATAAATGCTGGCCTTGCCAGCGACGCCCACATCCCATGAATGAATAGAATCATAGAAAGGTTACAGCACAGAAGGAGGCCATTCGGCCCATCGAGTCCATGCCGGCTCTATGCAAGAGCAATCCAGCTAGTCCCACTCCCCCGCCCTATCCCCGTAGCCCTGCAAATTTTTTCCTTTCAAATACTTATCCAGTTCCCTTTTGAGGGCCATGATTGAATCTGCCTCCACTACCCCCTCGGGCAGTGCATTCCAGATCCTAACCACTCGCTGCATAAAAAAGTTTTCCCTCATGTCACCTTTAGTTCTTTTGCCAATCACCATAAATCTATGTCCTCTGGTGCTTGATCCTTCCGCCAATGGGAACAGTTTCTCTCTATTTAATCTGTCTAGACCCTTCATGATTTTAAATACCTCTATCAAATCTCCTCTCAACCTTCTCTGTTCCAAGAAGAACAATCCCAGCTTCTCCTATCTATCCACATAACCAAAGTTCCTCATCCCTGGAATCATTCTAGTAAATCTTTTCTGCACCCTCTCTATGGCCTTCACATCTTTCTTAAAGTGTGGTGCCCAGAACTGGACACGTTAATCTATTTGTGGTTGAACCAGTGTTTTATAAAGGTTCATCATGACTTCCTTACTTTTATGCCTCTGTTTATAAAGCCCAGGATCCTGTATGCTTTTTTAACCACTTTCTCAACCTGCCCTGCCCACTTTCAACTATTTGTGCACATATACCCCCTCTCTGTTCCTGTACCCCTTTTAATTTATATTGCCTCTCCTCGTTTATCCTACCGAAATGTATCACTTTGCATTTTTCTGCGTTAAATTTCATCTGCCACATGTCCTCCACCAGCCTGTCTATATCCTCTTGAGGTCTATCACTATCCTACTCAATGTTCACTACACTTCCAAGTTTTGTGTCATCTGCAAATTTTGAAATTGTGCCCTGTACACACAAGTCCAAGTCATTAATATATATCAAGAAAAGCAGTGCTCCTAGTACCGAACCCTGGGGAACACCACTGTACACCTCCCTCCAATCCGAAAAACAACCATTCACCACTAATCACTGCTTCCTGTTACTTAGCCAATTTTGTATCCATGCTGCCACTGCCCCCTTTATTCCATGGGCTTCAATCTTGATGGCAAGCCTATTATGCAGCACTTTATCAAACACCTTTTGAAAGTCCTTATACACCACATTAACCGCATTGCCCTCATCATAGTAAAACATGATTTGCCTTTAACAAATCTGTGCTGTCTTTCCCTAATCAATCCACACTTGTCCAAGTGACTGCTAATTCTGTCCCAGGTTATCGTTTCTAAAAGTTTCCCCACCACCGAGGTGAAACTGACTGGTCTGTAGTTGCTGGGTTTATCCTTACACCCTTTTTTGAACAAGGGTGTAACACTTGCAATTCTCCAGTCTTCTGGCACCACCCCCACATCTATGGATGTTTGGAAGATTATGGCCAGTACCTCCACAATTTCCACCCTTACTTCCCTCAGCAACCTAGGATGCATCCCATCCTGACCGGGTGACTTATCTACTTTAAGTACAGCCAGCCTTTCTTGTACATCCTCTTTATCAATTATTAGCCCATCCGGTATCTCAACTACATCTTCCTTTACTGAGACTCTGGCAGCATCTTCTTCCTTGGTAAAGACAGATGCAAAGTACTCATTTAGTACCACAGCCATCCCCTCTGCCTCCATGAGTAGATCGCCTTTTTGGTCCCTGATCAGCCCTACCCCTCTTCTTAGTACCCGTTTACTGTTTATTTGCCTATAGAAGACTTTTGGATTCCCTTTTATGTTAGCCATCAGTCTATTCTCATACTCTCTCTTTGTCCCTCTTATTTCCTTTTTCACTTCCCCTCTGAACTTTCTATATTCAGCCTGGTTCTCGCTTGTGTTATATGCCCCTTTTTTCTGCTTCATCTTAATCTCTATCACTTTGCCTAAAAAAAAGGTAACAAAAAGTACTGTAGTCTGAGTTCGAGCACATGGCTACCAATGATATATACTACTCTACTTGGATCAGTTTTTTCCATTGTTACTTAGTTACTCCAATAACTCATTTTTAAATACTATCCAGTTATCACATTTATTATCTAGACTGTTACCATATTTCCAAAAGTTTCGTGTAGCTGTCAAATAATATGCCTGAGACAATTATCACAATTTGGTGGGATTCCTGGAATATTAGGCAACAGACCTCCATGATGCCTCATTTATATAGTCACTCTTTTGAACTTTATCTTATTCTCCCTTCATCATCCCCCTATTTTAGCGGCTCAGCTCTGTCCATTTTATCCCTTTTGTCCAGCTGTTTTAATCTCTCTAAACTCTCGGTTTTAATTTCTCCTTCATTTCAAATTTAACCTCTACCATGAGGCCCTTAGCAACGCTGGACACCAGAGATTAACAGGTGTCCCTTACGCCAATTGTCGCTAGGGCACAAAGGGGAAATATATATTTCCCTCATTTGTATGTTGTTATAACATGCCCGTCCATATTGTGTGATCACCCCAAATCTACCATAAATTTTGATGGGCAGAAAAAGGGGCGGAGGCGCATGGTAATAAGGTCCAACTCAAATTTTGCCCATCTGCCCAGGTTACACCACTTTCACAGCATAACCGGAGAGGAAATTCAGCCCATTAGCACTCATTATGCAGCCATAAACAAGACATTAAAAAATAGGTCCAATATTTTCAGTAGCATATAACTACAGATAACAGTCTCAAAAGAATTAACAGATCTGTAGACAGATTCTAACAGTTGTGTTATTTTCGTTGGGTACTTGTTTTAGAATCTGCCTGGTACATTTCCTGCATGCAACCTGCCTGCCAGAGATCCCACTCCAGCAGCCACTACAGATCCTGTTAGAACATTACATTGTGCTCTGTATCTTCTTCACCTCCAGGCTCCCATCAAAGGATCAAAGTTCGAGGGCCTCAACTTTTCACCAGATGTATTAATGACTTAGATGAAGGAGTAGAGAGTTGTATATCCAAGTTTGCAGATGACACTAAGTTATGATGGACAGTAAGTAATGCAGATGGGAGGTTAAGTGAGTGGGAAAAACTATGGCAGCTGGAGTTCAATGTGGGCAAGTGTGAGGTCATCCTCTTTGGACACAAGAAAGATAAATCGGAGTATTTTATAAATGGTGAGAAACTAGGAACTGTAGAGGAGCAAGGAGATTTAGGGATCCAAGTACACAAATAATTAAAAACTAGTGGACAGGTACAAACAGCAATCAAAAAGGCCTTTATCTGAAAGAGGCTGGAATACAAAGGGGAGGAAGTTATATTTCAGTTGTATAGATCCTTGGTCATACCCCATCTAGAGTACTGCGTTCAGTTTTGGGCATCACATCTTGTAAGCGAAGAAGTAGCGCGGAGTTTGAAGAGCACATAGATGAGTGACAGCAAGTGACCAGCCTACAATGCAGTTTGTGTGAGTGAATGAACATACATCATGCAGGCTATGGTAAGTCTGATCTGTAGGGTTACCATTCAAAATGTTCAAACAACACTTGTTGCAGTTTGAAGTGGCAGCAATAAAATGTACCCCACAATATGGGCATGCATGTGAAACTTGGAACGAGCCTCAGTCAGTGTACCAGGGTGACAGCAAACTGTGAGTGTTGTGCATGTTTTGACGACTTACTTGAGGTAGCACAATTCTGGTTAGCCTAACCTTGGCAGACATCCAGAGGCTATAAACCTTTTTCATTGTCTGCCTGCAGGTATTCTGGGTAGTGGAAATGACATTTATATTGACAGCCACCTCCTGCCAAGCAGTGGTGAATTTTTCCTGAGGAGATTGTTGTAGAATGCCAAAGCGGGCAAACCTCCTTTGTTGCAATTCTTAAAACATGCATCTGAGAATAGAGCTGCCTGCTCCTACATGCAGCTATTTCTCCTTCTCTGTCCAGCAACAATCGATCTGCCATTTTAAACATCAGCTGGTATTTAGAAACATAGAAAACATAGAAAATAGGAGCAGGAGTAGGTCATTCGGCCCTTCGAGCCTGCTCCACCATTCAATATGATCATGGTTGATCCTCTATCTCAATACCATATTTCCGCTCTCTCCCCATACCCCTTGATGCCTTTTGTGTATAGAAATCTATCTAGCTCCTTCTTAAATATATTCAGTGACTTCTCCACAGCCTTCTGTGGTAGAGAATTCCACAGGTTCACCACCCTCTGTGTGAAGAAATTTCTCCTCATCTCAGTCCTCAATGTCCTACCCCGTATCCTGAGACTGTGACCCCTTGTAATGGACCTCCCAGCCAAAGGAAACATCCTCCCTGCATCCAATCTGACTAGCCCTGTCAGAATTTTATAGGTTTCAATGAGATCCCCTCTCATTCTTCTAAACTCGAGTGAATATAGGCCGAGTCGACCCAATCTCTCCTCATACGACAGTCCTGCCATCCCAGGAATCAGTCTGGTGAATCTTTGCTGCACTCCCTCTATGGCAAGTATATCTTTTCTTAGGTAAGGAGACCAAAACTGCACACAATACTCCAGGTGTGGTCTCACCAAGGCCCTGTATAACTGCAGTAAGACATCCTTGCTCCTATATCAAATCATCTTGCAATGATTAGCCTTCCTAACTGTTTGCTGCACCTGCATATTTGCTTTCAGTGACTGCTGTACAAGTACACCCAGGTCCCTTTGTACACCAACATTCCCAATCTATCATCATTTAAATAATACTCTGCCTTTTTGTTTTTCCTTCCGAAGTGGATAACTTCACATTTATCCACATTATATTGCATCTGCCATGTATTTGCCCACTCACTCAACTTCTCTAAATTGCCTTGAAGCCTCTTTGCATCCTCCTTACAACTCACAATCCCACCTAGTTTTGTGTCGTCAGCAAACTTGGAAATATTACATTTGGTTCCCTCATCCAAATCATTGATATATATTGTGAATAGCTGGGTCCCAAGCACTAATCCCTGCGGTACACTACTAGTCACTGGCTGACACCCCTATTTATTCTTACTCTCTGTTTCCTGTCTGTTACATGCCAGTATATTACCACCAATCCCATGTGCTTTAATTTTGCATACTAACCTCTTATGTGGGACTTTATCAAAGGACTTCTGAAAATCCAAATAAACCACATCCACTGGTTCTCCCTTATCTATTCTACCAATTACATCCTCAAAAAACTCCAGTAGGTTTGTCAAACATGATTTCCCTTTCATATATCCATGTTGACTTTGTCTAATCCCGTTGATATTTTCGAAGTGTCCTGTTATCACATCTTTTATAATAGACTCTAGCATTTTCCCTACTATTGATGTTAGGCTAACCGGTCTTCTCTCTCCCTCCTTTTTTAAATAGTGGGGTTACATTTGCCACCCTCCAATCTGCAGGAACTGTTCAATAATCTATAGAATTTTAGAAGATGGCAAATAATGCATCCATTATTTTCATGGCTACTTCTTTTGGTACTCTCGGATGCAGATTATCAGGTCCTGGGGATTTATCGGAATTCAGTCCCGTAAATTTCTCCAGCATTTTTTTTTTACTAATACTAATTTCCTTTAATTCCTCTTTCTCACTAGTCCCTTGGTTCCCTCGCATTTATGGGAAGTTATTTGTGTCCCAATCCTCAGGCTTGCTACTTTTTCTGGCAACTTTATGTGACTCCTCTTTGGATCTAATATTATCCGTAATTTCTTTTGTTAGCCTTGGTTGGGCCACTTTTCCTTTTGTGTTTTTGCACCAGAAAGAAATGTATAATTGTTGCAATTCATACATTCATTCCTTAAATATTAGTCATTGCCTATCCACCATCGTGCCTTTTAATGAAGCTTCCCAATATATCATAGACAACTCACTCTCATACCTTCGTAGTTTCCTTTGTTTAGATTTAGGATCCTAATTTCAGATTGGACTACTTCACTTTCCATCTTAATGAAGAATTCTATCATGTTATGGTCACTCTTCCCTAAAGGACCCCACACAACAAGATTATTAATTATCCCCTTCTCATTGCACAATACCCAATCAAGGATAGCCTGTTCCCTGGTTGGCTCCTCAACATACTGGTCTAAAAAACCATCTCGTACACACTCCAGGAATTCACATGGTGTATTTCCAATTCACCCGCCCCTCCCCCTCACTCTCATTCACAGAGCTCCTGCAAGCAGGCCCAGTTCGATCCGATAGCTCGCCATGTTATGTAATGAGTCTGATCTCAACTCTCAAGTTCACCAGATTGGGCCAGTGTGATTTTCAAGAGTACTCTGAGGTCCCACCACTTCAGTGCTAGGACTGGAAAAATTCCCCCTGATATGTCAACGTCTGCTGCAAGAAGGTAAATGATTCAGCTCGGCTGAAAGCTCATAAAATTAATGCTATACTTCTCTTAGATTCTTCTGAGAATCTACAGCCATTTTATGGGTTTCTGTTGATTGAGACATGTAACTATTTTTTTTCAGTAACTATTTTGAAATCAAGTAGGAACATTGGCAGCACAAAGCATTGTAGAGCTGTTTTTACTAGAATGATTCCAGGGCTGAGGGACTTTAGTTACGTGGATGGACTGGAGAAGCTGGGGTTGTTCTCCTTGGAACAGAGACGATTGAAGGAGATTTGATAGAGGTATTTAAAATCATGAAGGGTCTCAACAAAATAGATAGAGAGAAACTGTTCCCATTGGCGGAAGGGTCAAGAACCAGAGGACATAGATTTAAGGTGATTGGCAAAAGAACCAAAGGTGACATGAGGAAAAACTTTTTTAGACAGTAAGTGGTTAGGATCTGGAATGCACTGCCAGAGGGGGTCGTGGAGGCAGATTCAATCGTGGCCTTCAAAAGGGAACATTTGCAGGGCTATGGGGATAGGGCGGGGGAGTGGGACTAGCTGGATTGCTCTTGCATAGAACCAGCACAGACTCAATGGACCGAGTGGCCTCCTTCCATGCTGTAACCTTTCTATGATTCTATGTGTGAGAGACCTGATTTTTCAATAGGTATGTAAAAACACTTATATATAAATGAAAGTGCAACATCAACCATAATTTCAAAATGCCTGAGCCTATCCTCCAAATTCATTGACCATCTTGGAAACACATCAAAGTTACTCCAGGATTTGCCCTTTATTACTTTTTCTCCAGTGAAAATTCCTCTTGATTTGACGAAAATAACAAATGTTATGTATATCAGAGACAATCAACTAGATTCTCCAATTGTAATTTTATCATTTCTCTAGAGAGATTATGAAAGGTTGTTTCAAAACCATCTAACAACTCAGTTCACAGCTCCTGAGCATCAACATAGAACCCCAAATTCCAGATTCTGTGACATTTATTCATCATAGGAATGTTCCTAACAAAGATTACTAACCTGCATCACCAAGTTTTACAGTAAGCTGCAAGGTTTTGCATCTACCCCCTTGATGTGATTGACATGCATGAACAGCAAATTATACTTTAAAGTCCTTAAGCATCTAGGATATTCAGTCAAGATCAAAGTCTCTTTACCATCTATAACTAAAGTACTTTAAATTCTATAAGGCTGTAAAGACTTTTAAGGGGTAGATTTTGCCCCTGGGCGGTGTTCGGGCAGTTGACAGGCAAAGTGCGTATCCGGCCATCTGATCACATGGAGGGAAGTCTCGGCTGAATATGACAGCCAGGCTTTATTTGCATGGAATTGGCGGGCTGCCCAGACAGTGGGAGATGGGATTGCTACCTAAGACCTACATTATCTAAAGAGTGAATGCACCTCCTAAAAAGGTGTCAGTTCACCCTGACAAAAACGTTTCCTGCTGAGTTGAAACGATTTCTGAGCAATTGGTATTGGTTTAATGGCCTGAGAAGTGTAAATTCTATTGTTTAATTATGTCAGTTCTGAACATTAGCCGTTTGCTCAATGGCTCGGAGAAGAATAAAGTCTGCAGTTTCTACACTTGCAGCATTTGTAGAATGTCGAGGGCTAGATCTCTAAGGTCTAGTGACATCGCGGTGAAGGTACTGGTGGGGCAAGTGCGGAAACAGAGGCAGGTCCTCTTCTCTAAAGATGGCATCAGGGTTTCAAAACACACACAGCAGCAATACTGGAAGGAGGTCACTGCGAAGGTCAAGCCTACAGTATTACCCCGAAGACATGGGTTCAACATGGGAAAAGGTTTAATGACCTGACCATATAACTAAGGTAAGATGCAGGTCTTGCTGTCTCCATTTATATGAGTCTCATCTTTCCATAGCAATTTTTTGCCATCCCACCTCCCCCCACCCCCAAGCTTGCTTCACGCTTCTCCACCACCAACCCCGACCCTTCCACAACTATGTAATGCTTCTTCTCCACAACCACAGCTCTCGTTACAAACAGACAATCACCTGCTGCTCATGCCCTCACAACAGTCACAAACAGCAATCTGGGTTCCCCTGCTCACAACTGGAAGGCCTTTCGTTCTTCTGCTAATTGCTTCCATCTTTTCTCACTGCAGCCATTTTCTTGCATAAGAGCACCTCTCCATACTTCTAGATAGAAAGCCTCCCATAGCTGAACAGCAGTTTACAACAAATAAATACTAACTTTCTGTAACAATTTTTGCAGCAAGAGATGGCTCACAACAATAGGGAGAGGATCAAAACCAGAGGGGGAGGAGGCCTGCCTCCGTCCAGCACCTCAGTTAGATGGAGGAAGAACCCATCAAGATGCTTGGCCAGGGAACAGACATAAGCATTGGCGATTAAGATGCTGGCGCAAACCCACAGCAAGGTGTCTGCCTTTATTACTGCTATTTCTCTTTCCTCTCACTATCTTGCATGTAGACTGTGTGGCACCTTGATGCTGTCTCACACCGACAGACGCTTTGTTAACTGTCATCTCCATAGTAACTCTAGACTCTCCTCATCCTTCGAAACATCAAGCAGAAGCTTTGGAGGAGGGGCACTGTCCCGAAGAAGCACTGTCACTTACTGTATCGTTTCCAAGCACCAGCTCAGAGATAAGCACCCCGGAGGGCAAGCTCAGGTCCTAGCTCTACTATCAAGGATTGAGATGCAGACCTCAGAGGCCCAGCATACCAAAAAAGACTTGACCATGCATCATCAGTTGATGGGGATATTGGACAGCCTGACTAGTAGTTGCCGCAGCATGTCCGCTAGTATCTCTAACAGAAGCACTACAAGAGGTAAGAGAGCACTTAAGAAGAGCACGGTGGGGTAACACCAGTGTGTGAAGACATTAAAAATTATAATAGTTGAACAGTTCAAGTTTGTCTTTCCAAGGGTTGTGATGAGGTATTCAGCCATCAATGGCAGGTTGCAAGTGTGGAAATGCTGGTCAGAGTTGGGGGCAAGGTGGGGTGGGGGGAGGGTTCTTGCAATGTAAAAGGTTAAGATGGATTGGTGTTGAAGTGTGGAGATGTTAGACTGTTGCAGGATGAACGCATCATGGTTGCTCCCAGGATATCGTGCATACACCTGCTTCATTCTTAGGCGGTGGTCTCACGCCAGCTGCGCATTGAGAGGATAGTACCTCTTCCTGTTCATTAAAGGTGCTGCCTCATGTGGTGGTGCCTTAATTGCTACATGAGTGCAATCAATAGCAGGCTGGACTTGTGGGAACCCAGCAATTGCTCAAAACCCCACTGTTCTATCGGTTGACCAGCGTCCTCCAAACTTGATATCCTGACTTGTTTTATCGAAAAGAGCATCTGTCACTTGCTTGATGCAGGCATGTGCAGCCAACTGGCTAACATGTCCCCCACTGCTCCTCGTGCTCCTGTAGCTCCTCTTCCTCCTCCTCTTCTGCCCACAGTTGGGTTGTCAGAATGACTTCGATTCTTCCTCTCATCACTCACCCTGCTTGAAGGCAAAGAAATAACTCTGCCAAGAATTAACAAAAAACCTCAACGTTATAATCACTTCAACAGCACTTAGCAAAAGTACTGACCAGTACTGTAGCTGCTTGCCCCTTTAAATAACATTCACAATTGTTGATTCTGGCCTTCACCATCAAGGATTGCTGGGCATTCCCACCCCTTCGCATAATTCTATTTTGCAGTCCAAAACTAGTATTGGAGTCCTAATCACATCACAGGAGCCCGATTAGCATACAATAATTAGGGTACCGATGTGGCCAGGCACCTGCCCAAGCCATCTAACCTGAGGACCACCGGAAAATGGCATTGGCAGCACCATCAATGGAAACAGGGCAGTAAGTATTTCCCTACGGTTTTCTCACCTCACCAACCTGTTTCCGCAAGGCGGGAGGCCTGAAAATTCAACCCATAGAGTCTTGTGTATAATTCTTAGCACAACTCAACTAAGCAGTGTCATTATATTGGTTGCAGTATAATAGAGGTTTAGTGGCTGGTGGCAACATTAAATAATAGCATTAGTAGCATTAAAACCACTTACACAGAGCTACTGACGAGAATAAGATGAAATAATAGAACAGTAAAAAAAACGAGGAAAGAATGTGAGGGATGAAACTGCATAACAATAGCATATAAACATGTTAATATGTTTGTATAAATTCCTCTGTCTAGTATTTTAAGGAAGGCATTAATTGTCAAACAGTTTAATAAAATTCTGGACAGAGGAATTTCATAGAAGTGTGTCAGTGCATTCAAATGCTACTATCACACAGCACAATTTCACCCCATTGATTAGGAATGAAAAATAAACCATAGCATTAATGAAAACAACATAGAAAATAGAATTTGGGAAAGGGGAGTTGATAATATTAGATAGCATAAAGGGATGCAATCAGGCACAACTACAATGAGGGCAGCCTGTCACAATTTTGGTGGTTGCAGGGCATTACAGATGTACCAAAGTGGAGGAATTAAAATAAAAAGATGAATCATGACAAATCAAATTACAAAATAAAACCCTGCATATCAAATACACTAGCAAAGATTAATTAATAAGCTCTTTTTCTCACATAACATTTTAAAGTTTGGTTATTTAGGGTATAAATTAGTTTTAATTTGATGAAATCTGTTCAGCTCTGTGAACATCTTTCTTGCAACCTATTCTGACCACAAGATGGCACACCAGCTGACTATACTTCTGATAACTCAGGAAAGAGATGTGTCGTAGTGTGTGAAACTGTTTAGTAACCCTGTCATAAAGTATTCTATCAAATGCATCGCAAACATATTTATATTTCAAAGTCTTTTTTCCGATTAGAAAAGAGTCTGACTAGCATTCATTAGGAAAACAAAACTAAAATAATAGAAACCCTCAGAAGTAGTGTCTGATGCAGGAGAGGGAATCAGAGCTGATGAACAAGATGATAAAGGGATGTAGCGAATGGTGAATTTGGAGATCAGTTGGAGATTATTAGAACCAAATGATTACTTGGAAGGTGAAGTTAACAGAGATAGAAGAATAATAGAAGTGGACAGATTATGGGAAAAGCAAAAACGTGAAATACGGGCCCAGAGTTTGCTGTCAAAATAACGGTGAGGCTAATGGCACTCCCCGTTATTTATGCGCAAATGGTACAACAACTTTAGGTGAGGAGCAGATGTGCGGTTAAACTTAACAATCCAAAAGTTTCTGTCCGAGTTGCACCTCTCCACTGTTAACTTCAAAAAAATGGCATCTCTCTGTCTGCCTCATCATTGAAATGCATTGAATGACATGAAGTTGCTGTATTTGCGCAGTAAGACAGAAAGTTAAGTCAAGTAATTTCAAATCTAAGGCTGCAGGTTGGTCAGGATTGGGAACTAAATATACCAGGTTATAAGGTCTACAGGAGAGACAGGGAAAATAGAAAAGGGGGAGGAATAGCCTTAATGATTAGAGATGAAATCACTTCAATGATAAAGGAGAGGTAAGCAGCCAACAGAGACCTTATGGGTTGAATTGAGAAATAGGAAAGGATCTAAGACTATAGTGGGAATTGTGTATAGGACACCTGGCAGCAACTCTGAAGTGCTAGATTGTATAAATGTGGAGATTAGACAAGCATGTAAGAAAGGCATTATGGTCTTAATGGGGGACTTTAACCTTCACATAGATTGGGAAAAGCAGACTAGCAACTGTCAGAAAGGTAGTGAATTTCTTGAGTGTGTCCGGGATAGTTTTCTGCAGCAGTATGTCCTTGAGGCAACAAGGGGGCAAGCCATACTAGATTTAGTAATGAGTAATGAACCAGATTTAGTTAATGGCTTAACTGTACGCGAACATCTTTCCAATAGCGATCATAACATGATCGAATTCAATGTAGTGTTTGAAGGGGAAAAAAGTGAGTCAGCTGCTAAGATTCTAGACTTGAGTGAGGCCGACTTCAATGGGGTGAGACAGGGACTGTCCACAGTAAACTGGGCAAATCTGTTAATGGGTAAAACAACTGATGATCAGTGGGAAATGTTTAAAGAAACATTTAACATGATACAGAATCGGTTTATACACCTGAGGGGCAAGAACTCTACTTGCCAAAAAAAACAGCCATGGACAACTAAAGAGGTAAGGGACAGTATAAGACATAAGGAAAGGGCATACAAAAAGGCAAAAAATGGCACAGATCCTAGCGAATGGGAAAGATACAAAGATCAACAAAGGGTCACAAAGCAGATAGTAAGAGCTACAAAAAGAGAGTATGAAAAGAAATTTGCAAGGAATATCAAAACCAATACGAAGAACTTTTATAGTTACATTAGGAAAAAGAGGGTGGTCAGGAGCAGTGTTTGTCCCTTATAAACTGAAAGTGGGGATTTTTTTTTATTCGTTCATGGGAAGTGGGCGTCGCTGGTGAGGCCAGCATTTATTGGCCTTCCCTAATTGCCCTTGAGAAGGTGGTGGTGAGCCGCCTTCTTGAACCGCTGCAGTCCATGTGGTGAAGGTTCTCCCACAGTGCTGTTAGGAAGGGAGTTTCAGGATTTTGACCGAGCGACAATGAAGGAACGGTGATATATTTCCAAGTCGGGATGGCGTGTGATTTGGAGGGGAACGTGCAGGTGGTGTTGTTCCCATGTACCTGCTGCTCTTGTCCTTCAAGGTGGTAGCGGTCGCGGGTTTGGGATTTGCTGTCGAAAAAGCCTTAGCGAGTTGCTGCAGTGCATCCTGTGGATGGTGCACACTGCAGCCACTGTGCGCCAGTGGTGAAGGGAATGAATGTTTAGGGTGGTGGATGGGGTGCCAATCAAGCGAGCTGCTTTGTCCTGGATGGTGTCGAGCTTCTTGAGTATTGTTGGAGCTGCACTCATCCAGGCGAGTAGAGAGTATTCCATCACACTCCTGACTTGTGCCTTGTAGATGGTGGAAAGGCTTTGGGGAGTCAGGAGGTGAGTCACTCACTGCAGAATACCCAGCCTCTGGCCTGCTCGTGTGACCACAGTATTTCTATGGCTGGTCCAGTTAAGTTTCTGGTCAATGGTGACCCCCAGGATGTTGATGGTGGGGGATTCGGCAATGAATGTCAAGGGGAGGTAGTTAGAATCTCTCTTGTTGGAGATGGTCATTGCCTGGCACTTTTCTGGCACGAATTTTACTTGCCACTTATGAGCTCAAGCCTGGATGTTGTCCAGGTCTTGCTGCATGCGGGCTCAGACTGCTTCATTATCTGAGGGGTTGCAAATGCAACTGAACACTGTGCAATCATCAGCGAACATCCCCATTTCTGACCTTATGATGGAGGGAAGGTCATTGATGAAGCAGCTGAAGATGGTTGGGCCTAGGACACTGCCTTGAGAAACTCCTGCAGCAATGTCCAGGGGCTGAGATGATTGGCCACCAACAACCACTACCATCTTCCTTTGTGCTAGGTATGACTCCAGTCACTGGAGAGTTTTCCCCGATTCCCATTGACTTCAATTTTACTAGGGCTCCTTGGTGCCACACTCAGTCAAATGCTGCCTTGATGTCAAGGGCAGTCACTCTCACCTCACCTCTAGAATTCAGCTCTTTTGTCCATGTTTGGACCAAGGCTGTAATGAGGTCTGGAGTGAATGGTCCTGGCGGAACCCAAACTGAGCATCGGTGAACAGGTTATTGGTGAATAAGTGTCGCTTGATAGCACTGTCGATGACACCTTCCATCGCTTTGCTGATGATTGAGAGTAGACTGATGAGGCGGTAATTGGCCGGATTGGAATTGTCCTGCTTTTTGTGGACAGGACATACCTGGGCAATTTTCCACATTGTCGGGTAGATGCCAGTGTTGTAACTTTACTGGAACAGCTTGGCTAGAGGCGCAGCTAGTTCTGGAGCACAAGTCTTCAGCACTACAGCCGGGAGGTTGTTGGGGCCCATAGCCTTTGCTGTATCCAGTGCACTCAGCCGTTTCTTGTTATCACGTGGAGTGAATCGAATTGGCTGAAGACTGGCTTCTGTGATGGTGGGGATATCGGGAAGTGGCTGAGATAGATCATCCACTCGGCACTTCTGGCTGAAGATGGTTGCAAACGCTTCAGCCTTGTCTTTTGCACTCACGTGCTGGACTCCGCCATCATTGAGGATGGGGATGTTTACAGAGCCTCCTCCTCCCGTTAGTTGTTTAATTGTCCACCACCATTCACGACTGGATGTGGCAGGACTGCAGAGCTTTGATCTGATCCGTTGGTTGTGGAATCGCTTAGCTCTGTCTATAGCATGTTGCTTCCGCTGTTTAGCATGCATGTAGTCCTGAGTTGTAGCTTCACCAGGTTGGCACCTCATTTTTAGGTACGCCTGGTGCTGCTCCTGGCATGCTCTTCTACAAGGCTAATGGAATGCTGGCCTTTAAATCCAGAGGACTGGAGTACAAGGGGGCAGAAGTTATCCTGCAGCTCTTCAAAACCCTGGTTAGACCGCACCTGGAGTACTGTGAGCAGTTCTGGGCACCGCGCCTTCGGAAGGACATATTGGCCTTGGAGGGAGTGCAGCGTAGGTTTACTAGAATGATACCCGGGCTTCAAGGGTTAAGTTACGAGGAGAGATTACATAAATTGGGGTTGTATTCTCTTGAGTTTCGAAGGTTAAGGGGTGATCTGATCGAAGTTTGTAAGATATTAAGGGCAACGGATAGGGTGGATTGAGAGAAACTATTTCCACTGGTTGGGGATTCTAGGGATAGGGGGCACAGTCTAAAAATTAGAGCCAGACCTTTCAGGAGTGAAATTAGAAAACATTTCTACACACAAAGGGTGGTAGAAGTTTGGAACTCTCTTCCACAAACGGCAATTGATACTAGCTCAATTGCTAAATTTAAATCTGAGATAGATAGCTTTTTGGCAACCAAAGGTATTAAGGGATATGGGCCAAAGGCGGGTATATGGAGTTAGATCACAGATCAGCCATGATCTTATCAAATGGCGGAGCAGGCACGAGGGGCTGAATGGCCTCCTCCTGTTCCTGTGTTTCTATCCATTTAATAATGTGATAAGTGTTAATTGCTGCCAGTCAACCTCTCTGGCACTGGAAATTAACTATTACAAGTGTGGACTCTCATTCCTTCAGGTTTTAATTGTTGCAATTTAAAATTTAAAATTTTACATTTTTTTCATTTTTCCTTTCTGTCTCTTTTTTCTCTCTCTCTTACTCCACTCTTTCTTTCCCTCTCATTCTGCATCTGTTTTGACATTGAATTCGTCCACTCTAATTTACACTTCCTTCTCAGGATGCTCAGATGACCTTCCGTCAGAGTGGAATAGCGGGCCTTATTTGCATGGCATCGGTGGGCTGCCCAGGCTTTGGGAATGGTAACAGGCAGCCCGCCCAATTGGGAGGTGGCATTGCCACCTAAGACCTGCACTATTTAAACTGAATGCACCTCTTAGAGAGGTGTCAAGTTATCCTGACAAAAGTGTTTCCTGCTGACTTGAAGCAATTTCTGAGCAATTGGTACTGGTTTAATGGCCCAAGAAGTGTAAGTTCTGCTGTTTAATTGTGTCATTGTTGAACATTGGCTGTTTGTTCAGTGGCCCGGAGAAGAATAAGTTCTGCAGTTTCTACACTTGCTTGCAACATTCGCACAATATCGAGGGCTAGAACTCTAAAGTTCAGTGACATTGCGATGGTGGAGCAGGTGCGGGTCCTCTTCTCCAAAGATGGCATCAGGGTTTCAAAACACACACAGCAGCAATACTGGAAGGAGGTTGCTGAGGTAGTCAGCGCCCGAAGCATTACCCCGATGACATGGGTTCAGTGTAGGAAGAGGTGAGATGCAGGTCTTGCTATCTCCAATTATATGAGTCACACCTTTCCATAGCAGTTTTATGCCACCCCAACCACATACTTGCTTCGCACTTCTCCACCCCCCAACTCTGTATACTTCTTCTTCACAGCAGCAGCTCTCCTTATTACAAACAGACAATCAACTGCACTCATTCCCTCACAACAGTCACAAACAGCAGTCTGGGTTCCCCTGCTCACAACTGGAAGGCCTCTCACTCTTCGGCTAATTGCTTCCGTCTTTTCTCACTGCAGCCTCTCTCTTGCAGAAGAGCACCTCCCCCTCCTTCAAACTTGCTGCTTCTCCCTCTCAGCATTCTCTTTAGGTGAAGAAGCCTCCCACAGCTGAACAGTAGTTTACAACAAAGAAATACTAACTTTAATTTTTCCTTTTTCAAATAATTATGCAATTTCCTTTTAAAAACTATTAGGGATTCTGCTTCCACCACTGCTTTTGCTATGGCATTTCATGTCCTTATAATCCTCCGTGCAGAAAAAATTCTCCTAACTTCTCCCTCTCATTCTGATCTTAAAACCTATGCCCTTTAGTTACCGACTCAGCAACCAATGGAAATAGTTTTCCCTGTTTATCTTATTAAACCCATTCATAATTCTGAACACTTTTTTAAAAATTCATTCTTGGGATATGGGTGTCGCTAGTAAGGCCAGCATTTATTGTGCATGCCTAGCTGCACTTGAGAAGGTGGTGGTGAGCCGCTGCAGTCCCACAGTAGTTAGGTAGGGAGTTCCAGGATTTTGACCCACCAACGATGAAGGAAGGGTGATATACGTTCAAGTCAGGAAAGTGTGTGACTTGGAGGGGAACTTGGTGGTGATGGTGTTCCCATGCGCCTGCTGCCCTTCTCCTGCTAGGTGGTAGAGATTTGGGGGTGCTGTCGAAGAGGCCTTGGCGAGTTGCTGCAATGCATCCTGTAAATAGTACAGATCTCTTTACCTTCTAATGAAAACAGCTCCAGTTTCTCTAGTCTCTCCTCATAACTAAAACCTCTCATCCCTGGTAATCAGGTAAACTCCAGAATATTTTTCCATCCCCGCATCTCTTCCACTCAACCCTATCCTGCTGCCCTTCACAGACTTCATTTGGCTCCAGAAGGTCAGGGATCATTGGAGGTGATTTTAACCCCCAAGAACAGGTGGGTTGGGGGCAGATGGGTCGTTAAAATAATAGATTTTTGGAGCGCGACTGCAACCTGGCTCCAACCTGCCCACTTCCGGGTTTAACGGAGGCACGTTTGGATGTGTGTGAGTAACCTACTCGCCGCAGTTGGAACCTTAATTAATGCAGGTGGGCGGGTAGTTATCGCAGCATCCTTACGAGATGTTAATTAGGCTTTTTTTAAATTGAGTTTCACAGGCCTTTAAATGTAACGTCTCCGGCACGGGTTTCCCGGGAACTCGTGAATCTCGCCAATGAAATGGAGGCAAACTTGATCCGCAGTTCATGTGGGTATTTAAAGTTGTGATTGTCCCATCTGAATAAAAGCTCAGTGATTACAGCTGGTGTCTCAGTTCCCTCTGGCAAACGTTTGGCGGAGAGTTCTTGTGTTGATATAGCTTTTTCAAAACATTAGAGCCTTTCAAACTGAAAAGATTAGGATGGGGGGCGCCATGTGTGTATTTGAGAGGACACCGGAGGAGGAAGACAATGACCATCCACTGCAGCGACGTCGTGTTGGGATCTGCAGGTGCACAAGAGAGAGGTACACAACACCTCTGCCGGAGAACAGCAGAGGGAAGAGCTGAGTGGAGAACAGCAGAGAGGAGAGCAACAGAAGATCCAAAATCACAGGAGGCACCACCCACATGAGAGGGTCTACAGGCAAAGGCTGAGCTTCCTGGACCTCTCTGAGGAGCAGTGCCTACTCAGGTTCAAATTGACGGAGCAGTTGGTCACAGACTTTTGCAGCATCCTTGAGGAAGAGCTGCTCCCTGCTGGGCCTGGTGGCAACGCATTGCCCGTCGCTGTAAAAGTAACCAATGCCCTCAATTTCTTTGCCTCTGGCTCCTTCCAGTGTACCACCAGAGACATCTCCAGGGTCTCTCAGTCGTCTGCGCATAAGCGTATAAGGCAGGTGACGGATGGGTCGTTTACTAATGTGTCCACTCGTGTTTACTTGCCCTGCAACAACAATAGCCAGAATGAGCGTGCAGTTGGTTTCACCTCTCTGACTGGCTTCCCACAGGTACAGGGTGCAATCAATTACACACACGTGGCAATCCGAGGACCACCATATGAACCAGGAGTTTTCATCAACCGTAAGGGATTTCGTTCCATCAATGTACAGCTGGTGTGCAACCACAAGAAGAGGTTCATGCAGGAGTGCACCAGATTCCCTGGGAGCTGTCATGATGCTTTTATACTGCGGCAGTCCAACATTCCAAACTCTTCCTACCAGGAAACAGATTTAAGGGCTGGCTCGTTAGAGACAAGGGATACCCCCTTCAAACTTGGCTCATGAGACCTGTGAGGAACCCCAGCAATGAGGCGCAAGAGCACCACATCAAGAGCCATGTGACCGCATGACCACCAGGTGTGTCATCGAGCAAGTCATCGGCATGTTGAAGATGCGCTTCAAGTGCCTAGTCAGGTCTGGAGGTGCGATTCACTGCTCGCCAGAATCATAGTGGTGTGCTGCGTCCTGCACAACATTGCGCAGCAGAGAGGATTAGAGGTGGAAGACGACCAAGGCGCTCGTCAACCATCTTCTAATGACGACAGCATTGAAGGAGGAGGAGAAGGAGGAGGACGACGATGAGCAATATGAAGACCGGGCACCCATCGCCAGACCAGCCGTGTACGTTGCTGCCCAGGATGCTCTCACATTTCAGAGGTTCACTTTTCAGAGTGAGAAAAAAGAACCATTAAAATACTCCGGCTGGCTTCCCCGACAGACCCACCCCCACTCCTCCCTCTTTTGTACAAAAAACAATTCTTCGCCCATTGCACATCCACCCAATATGTCCCGTCATGTATTGGCATTCATCATGAATCAATGAATGGGCGAGTTAGCACTCGGGACGCAATGATGGTCAAGATGTGGAAGTGGCGCTAATCAATAAATTTTGTGCGCTAATATAAAAAAGGAAACTTTGCAACATAACATTTCTTCAAATACCCATATGCATACCCTTGGTGAATTACAATTATTTTCTCTTACACTTGCTACTGCTTCGATGTGGTGCATCCCCTGTGGCTTCAGCAGAGGTAGAGGCAGGTTGCTCAAATCTCTGTTCTGACAGCTGAGATGCTCTTGGCCTATGACCTCTGGGATTTGGAGCCCCTGAGGGCTCCGCCATAGACTGCTCCACCTGCATCTGTGCAGGGGCAGACTCAGCCATCAGGAGAGGAGGCTGCATTTCGGGTACTGGTTGAGGGGGGCCAACGGTTAAGACATGGGAGCGCTTTGAGTGGTGTTCCCTTTCACCATCATTCCTCTCTTGGGCCAGCACCACATCACTCCTATCACTCTGCTGGGCAGCAGCTTGGTGCCGATCAGTAACGCGTTGTAAGGCCACAGATAAGATATCTGTCATCCTGTTTAAGGCGGCATGTCTGTCATTTGAGAGCCGTGCTTGAAGCTCCATGGAGGCAGCCACTCTCTCCATGACAGACATTCTCGCAATTATCTGCAACATCAATCCACTACTGTTGGAGTTGGATTCCTCCATCCTCACCGCTAATGTGGAGAGTGTGCATGGCACGTTTTCCAGTACCTCGCAAAGTTGCAGCTGAACCTCAATCATTCTCACTCTCAACTACGGCCCCCGGGGTTCAACATCCGTGTCCAGCTGAAGCATAGTTTGGAGAGGAGAGCGCCCTTCGATGCGGCCTCTCCACAGTGGCCCTGCCACCAGTGTCTGCTCGTGCTCACTTGTGGATTGTGAATCACCAGGTGAAAACCCAAATAACTGTCTAACAGGACCCGCCGAATTGTGAGTATTTGCGCTGGTACATACCTATATGTCCTGTGACAATGCACCCTCAGAAGGAATGAGGTCCTCTGAGAAATCGTTGTTATGAATCTCTGCAGATTCTTCTTGTACGTGTGAAGGCCCCAGAAGACAAAAGAAAGCAATATGAATTAATCCTGGCAAAGTAACAATCTTGTCAATCACCATACTCAGTCTTCTTATAGTTCAGTCAGTCATTGATGAAATAAAGTCCGTATGTGTGCCAGAAATATTTTAAATTCTGTCACCAGGCGTCTGCGAGGTCCCAGTTTCTCCATCTCCAATTGAGAGGGACACTTATCTCCATGGCCTCCTCCTCTGCATCTGTCAGCTGCACTATTTGTGGAGGGCCACCTCCAGTCCTCTCCCTTGCATTTTGCACTCTCTTCTCCTATAAGGGGTGAAAAAACAGACCCATGAGTGACTGAAGGTCACATATTCACCCAATGGATGCATTGCATTCGGTGAGGGTGACTACCAGACAGATGTATCAGATTGCGTAAGGATTGGGGTGAGTGGCAGTGGTGGATGGATAAATGGGGAGGTGAGGAACTGCATAGAAAGTGAAGGATGGATGCTGCTGAAACTTAAGTGGGTGTGAGGAGTAATGTGATGGAGTACACTTGGCAAGACAGAGTGAGAGGCAGGGGGTGTTGTACACAACAGGATGGAGGTAAATGAACAACTGTACTCACTTTTCCTGACCTGGTTAGGTTATTAAAGAGCTTCCTGCACTGCATCCAAGACAGGGGCACCATGCACCCGCTGTTCACCTCTTCAGCCACGCCTTGGTGGCAGAACCAGGTTTCTTCCTCCCATTACTGGGGTAAATGATTTCCCTCCTGGTCCTCACTGCACCCAGCAGTACTTCAAGGGAAGTATCTGTGAACCCTGGGTGCTGCCTTGCTCTCTGTGAATCCATGGATTCACTTCCTCCTTTCTCCTCCAATTTCCATTTTTGCATTGGCTCTTTAAATAGTGAACTTCAGATTGTGTCATGCGGATGCGCAGTATGCCCGCTGCGCAGCTTGGAGACATGAAACCTGGAAGAAATAATTTATTGCATCAATTAAGTTGCAATCACAGATTCTGACCCGATAACTTCACTTCCGGATTTCACGTCCGATAAACTTCGCCCCCCGCTCTCTTCCCGGCTCCAAGTTAATATCAGGGTCATTGTGTTCCACAAAATGTTTAATCACTTATCATCGTAAGTAGACGGGGTCAAGGAAAAACAACAGAAAGGTTAAAGGCTGACGTGTTTTGATGGGAACGCCGGGTTTTTTTGGGGTCTAATCACTGTATTTGATTTAAATATTCTATTAAATATTCTATGTGAATGACAGCAAATTGGAGAGAAGAGGGAAAACATCAAGGGGGCAATTGGGCAATGAAGAGCACCATTGCCTTTGTAGAGGTGATGGCATCTGTACCTTCAACCACAGGCAATCTTTCTTCACAATGTAAGAGCATTGTTTATGCCAATTCGCTGGGATTTTCATGGAATCTTCCACCAAAGTCACAGTAAACAATAGGGAGAACTCTGCAGAAATTCAACCCCAAGGTATTTAGATGTACAAGCCCAAGGAAGAGTGCTTCCAAAAACCTGTTGAGCTGTGTAGCAATAACGCAAGATTACAAATAAGGAAATGCTCATGGTAATAGATGTTGGCACAGCATTAAATCTAGAAAATCAAGGGAGATGGGGATCGGGCGGGAAAGTGGAGCTGAGGTCGAAGATCAGCCATGATCTTATTGAATGGCGGAGCAGGCTCGAGGGGCCGTGTGACCTACTCTGAGTATTGCGAACAGTTCTGGTCACCACATTACAGGAAAGATGTAAAGAGGGTTTTTTTTTTAATTCGTTCACAGGATGTGGGCGTCGCTGGCAAGGCCGGCATTTATTGCCCATCCCTAATTGCCCTTGAGAAGGTGGTGGTGAGCCGCCTTCTTGAACCGCTGCAGTCCGTGTGGTGACGGTTCTCCCACAGTGCTGTTAGGAAGGGAGTTCCAGGATTTTGACCCAGCGACAATGAAGGAACGGCGATATATTTCCAAGTCGGGATGGTGTGTGACTTGGAGGGGAACGTGCAGGTGGTGTTGTTCCCATGCGCCTGCTGCCCTTGTCCTTCTAGGTGGTAGAGGTCGCGGGTTTGGGAGGTGCTGTCGAAGAAGCCTTGGCGAGTTGCTGCAGTGCATCCTGTGGATGGTGCACACTGCAGCCACAGTGCGCCGGTGGTGAAGGGAGTGAATGTTTAGGGTGGTGGATGGGGTGCCAATCAAGCGGGCTGCTTTATCTTGGATGGTGTCGAGCTTCTTGAGGGTACAGAGGAGATTTATGAGGATATTGCCAGGGCTGGAGAATTTTAACTATGAGAAAAGATTGGATAAGCTGGGGTTGTTTTCTTTGGAACAAAGAAGGCTGAGGGGAGATTTAATTGAGGTATATAAAATTATGACGGGGCTAGATAGAGTGAATAGGGAGCACCTATTTCCCTTATCAGAGGGGTCAGTGACCAGGGGACATAGATTTAAAGTAATTGGTAGAAGGATTTTTTTCACCCAGAGGGTGGTGGGGGTGGTAGAGGCAGAAACCCTCAACTCATTTAAAAAGTACTTGGATGGGCATTTGAAGTGCCGTAACTTACAGGGCTACGGATCAAGTGCCGGAAAGTCGGATTAAGGTGGATAGCTCTTCATCAGCCGGCATGGACATGATGCGCTGAATGGCCTCCTTTTGTGCTGTAACTTTCTATGAATTTATGAATCTAAAAAGTCTGCAAACGGATTATAGACAGGTTAAATGGTTGGGCAGAAGGTGGCAGATGGAGTATAATGTGGGGAATTGTGAGATTATTCACTTTGGTAGGAAACACAGAAACATAGAAAATAGGAGCAGGAGTAGGCCATTCAGCCCTTTGAGCCTGCTCCGCCATTCAATATGATCATGGCTGATCCTCTATCTCAATACCATATTCCCGCTCTCTCCCAATACCCCTTGCTGCCTTGTGTGTCTAGAAATCTATCTAGCTCCTTCTTAAATATATTCAGTGACTTGGCCTCCAAGAATAGAAGAATAGAAAAACAGAATATTTTTTAAATGGGGAGAAACTATTAAATGTTGGTGTTCAGAGGGATTTGGGTGTCCTTGTGCATGAAACACAGAAAGTTAATATGCAGGTATAGCAAGCAATTAGGAAGGCAAATTGCATGTTGGCCTTTATTGCAAGGGGGTTGGAGTACAAGAGTAAGGAAGTCTTGCTACAATTGTACAGGGTTTTGGTGAGACCTCACCTGGAGTACTGTGTACAGTTTTGGTCTCTTTATCTAAGGAAGAATATACTTGCCTTAGAGGCAGTGCAACAAAGGTTCACTAGATTGATACCTGGGATGAGAGGGTTGTCCAATGAGGGGAGATTGATTAGAATGGGCCTATACTCACTGGAGTTTAGAAGGATGAGAGGTGATCTCATTGAAACATATAAGATTCTGAGAGGGCTTGACAGGGTAGATGCTGAGAGATTGTTTCCCCTGGCTGGAGAGTCCAGAACTAGGGGGCATAGTCGCAGGATAAGGGATCGGCCATTTAAGACTGAGATGAGGAGGAATTTCTTCATTCAGAGGGTTGTGAATCTTTGCAATTCTCTACCCCAGAGGGCTGTGGATGCTCAGTCATTGAGTATATTTGAGGCTGAGATAGATTTTTCAACTCTAGGGGAATCAAGGGATATGGGGATCGGGCAGGAAAGTGGAGTTGAGGTCAAAGATCAGCCATGATCTTATTGAATGATAGAGCAGGCTCGAGGGGCCATGTGGCCTACTCCTACTCCTATTTCTTATGTTCTTAAGTGAATCAGGTTAAAATTAAATTAAATTTAAATTTAAGTAAGCTAATATACCTTCAGAGAATCACACAACAGCAGCAATGTCATGGCATTCACATGTACACATCTGCAATCTGGAATGGCAAAGGAAGTCAAAGTCCCAAATAATGGTGCTGGGATCAGTTTATGTTTCTGAGCATAAGAATACATGGAACAAGAAAAGGACAGTCAGTACCATTAAGCCATCTGCTTCCAAAAGCCATGTACAATCTACTTTATTGATTACTCTACCGCTCCCTTTCAATATCATGAGGGAAGTTCTGCATGAATATTCTCTAATTCTCAGTGGTAATCAAGTAAACTCCAGAACATTTATCTATCCTTACATCTCCTGTCCTGTTGTCCCCTACAGACTGCATTGTGTCATGCAATACTTGATAATTTCTTATCCCTTATCTCATTCCCAACCAGGTATTCATCCAGTCCTTTTGAAGAGGGTATTGATACAATATCACCTGCTTTTGTCCTCTGTATCAGGTATGCACTACAGTGTGGGAAAAAAAATCTTCTAAACTTGAGCCTCATTTGAGAGGTGTTAATTTTCAACCTGTGTTGTTTAGTCACATTACATGTCAAATAGTTTCCATACGTCTATGTCATCTAGGCCTCTTACCTTTTTAACATCAAGACAATTTCTTGAATGGGGGAGCCTGTTGGATGGGTGACCTTGTGTAAATTAAACCATTTTGCTTACACAGATTATGGAATGGTTAGTGGTGTTACTCAAAATACTAAAATTAGGTAGCATTGTAAGAACTAAAAAAAGATGTGGGACTAAAGTGCTACAGGTCGCTAATTTGGTTCACCCTGCACTGGCTCAGTACTGGGCCTTGGGACTCATTTACAATAGGCTGGCTAGCTGACTATTTACATTACATTCTGATATCAAAGTATCCATTGAATCACAGATGCAGAATCGAGTCTATTTTCAAAATTTGGTTTTCAATACATTTTTAAAAGGATAATAGGAAGAGGGAGGCAGAAGAATAAAGGTCATTGAAAGCTTTTAAACTTAGGGGGGGGGCTGAACAGGTAAAATACAATATATTGGTTATTAAAGTTAATATTAAAAAGGGGAAATTAGGAAGGAAATGGGTTAGGGAAAGCAGAGGCAAATTCTTTGAATTGCTTTCTTTATAAGGCAGCAGATCAAACTTAATATTACAGCAATAGAATTATTCCTGATATTTAATTGGTTTAATTACTACGTCACAACGCATGATCTGAAAACAAATAAAATTGGTCTGCCCACAGAACACTTTCCCAGTCCGTGTTAATGTGATACATTGGCCTAGAAATTGGTTCACCCTGCACTGGCTCAATACTGGGCCTTGGGACTCATTTACAATAGGCTGGCTAGCTGACTATTTACATTTCGGGCTGCTGCGTCACTGGCAATGGCCCTCAGGTAAGTCTTGGAAGACGGGGAGAAGCAATCGGGAGCAAAGGGAGCGACCAGCGGGGGGTGGGGGGGCACTTTAGCTTAGGATGCCCTTCCTTTCCCCCTTGTAGGGATGTGTCTATGCTGTACCCGAACCAACTCCTCCTTGAAGGCCTCCCATTGTTCATTTACTGTTTTGCCTGCCAATTTTTGATTCCAATCCACCTAGGCAAGATCCCTTTTTAACTCACTGATTCAACCCTTCTCCAGTTAAGTATTTTCACATTTGATTGTTCCTTGTCCTTTTCCATAACTATTCTAAACCTAATGATATAATGAACACTGTTCCTCAAATGCTTCCCCACTGAAACATGCTTCACCTGCCCCACTTCATCCCGCAGAACTAGATCCAGCACTGTTTCCTTCTTCATTGGGTTGGAAACACACGGTTCCAGAAAGTTCTCTTGTTTTCATTTCAGGAATTCCTCCCCCTCTTTGCCCTTTACACTGTTACTGTCCCAGTCTATATTGGGATAATTTAACATGAGGAGATCCAGGGTATGTCCATCATACTCCAGAATTTTACTGAACCTTAAATAATGGTTTAGTCGTTATAGACCTTACTCTGAAGAGAAGAAAATGCCGCTCTTGAGAAAAAGGAAAAAAAAGTTTCTTCCAATTGACGAGACTGTTTCCTTTTTGTTTCGATCATTGAAAGTCCCCATAAAAGAAGTGGGCCATGATGGTGTCCCACACTTAGTTGCCAGCTTGCAATGCTTGGTCTCCTGCTGCTGGCTCTTCCCCACCTGCACTATCATCTTCCTCCTGCTGGTCCCTCTTTTTCCACTGTTCTTTCATGCACATCCAGAGCAATTCACAATCCAGAGCACATCCATGCACATCCAGAGCAATGAACTTCTGTGAAGAACCTCTGAATGCAAAAGTTTGCTGTGCAAGTTTACAACGGTAAGTTTTTAAAAGTATACTTACTTGAACATGGAGCAGGGAGGTGCAGTAGTGCTCTTCCTGGTTTCACATTAAAACCACGGGACGTTGTCGATCATTGCTCATTCCCCCTCCCCCATTTCCCCAATTGCTTCCCTCTCCCAATCACTGCCCCCCTCTCCCTCCTGATCGCTGCCTCCCCTTCTCCCAGTTGATGCCCTCCCTTCTGATCACATCCGTGTGATTAATTTCAATGTTTGCCGATGACACAAAACTTGAAAATGTAGTAAACAATATGGAGGTTAGTAACAGACTTCAGGAGGACATAGACAGACTGGTGAAACAGGCAGACACATGGCAGATGCAATTTAACGCAGAGAAGTGTGAAACATAAGAAATAGGAGCAAGAGTAGGCCATACGGCCCCTCGAGCCTGCTCCACCATTCAATCAGATCATGGTTGATCTTCGACCTCAACTCCACTTTCCTGCCCGATCCCATATCCCTTGATTCATCTAGAGTCCAAAATTCTATCAATCTCAGTCTTGAATATACTCAACGACTGAACATCCACAGCCCTCTGGGGTAGAGAATTCCAAAGATTCGCAACCCTCTAAATGAAGAAATTCCTCCTCATCTCAGTCTTAAATGTCCGACCCCTTATCCTGAGACTATGTCCCCTGGTTCTAGACTCTCCAGCCAGGGGAAACAGCCTCTCAGCATCTATCCTGTCAAGCCCTCTTAGAATCTTATGTTTCATTGAGATCACCTCTGATTCTTCTAAACTCCAACGTGTATAGGCCCTTTCTACTCAATCTCTTCTCATAGGACAACCCTCTCATCCCAGGAATTAATTATGTGAACCTCCATTGCATTGCCTCTAAGGAGACCAAAACTGTATGCAGTACTCCAGGTGTGATCTCATCAAAGCTCTATATAACTGCAGCAAGACTTCCTTACTCTTGCATTCCAAACCCCTTGCAATAAGGGCCAACATAGCATTTTCCTCTTCAATTGCTTGCTGTACCTGCATATTAACTTTCTGTGTTTCATGTACAAGGACACCCAAATCCCTCTGAACACCAACATTTAATAGTTTCTCACCATTTAAAAAATATTCTGTTTTTCTATTCTTCCTACCAAATTGAATAACCTCACATTTCCCCACATTATACTTAATCTGCCATCTTCTTGCCCACTCACTTAACCTGTCTATATCCCTTTGCAGACTCTTTCACTGGGTCCGCTCAGGGCCCCTTACTGGCTCGTGGTCTCGTACAATTGCATAGGTTGCATGGTGTTAACGCTGCCCATGCCTGCTGCTCCTCAATCTGCTGCTCTCAGTTGCTGCATGTTTTTAAAAGGCAGTGGTAACAAATTTCCACCCCCAACCCCCAGCACAGTGCTCTTGCTTTACACAGGAGCTACACTGTGTCAATATTAATCACTATGCAAATCAACTGACACTGCAAATTATAGCAGGGTCACTGTTGATGAGAACAAGTCTCACCTTTGGAGCACAAGAACAGTCTAAATGGATTTTCTGGGCCATAGTGTTGTCCCTACCCACTGCAGGTAGATGAATAAATTTGTTTATATAAACCATTGGGGGATAACTGACAGATATTTCCAGGGCAGCACCCCTCACCCACCTGGCTGGCCACTCTTCAGGCAGATTTTCTGTACCCTGATAACATGGTGGGTACCTTAGTGGTGTGGGTGCTCACCACAGCCATGCAAAGCAGGGACATCCCCCTGACTCCACAAACTTTGGTGGGGTCAATGGCAGAGGTCCAGTCCGACTGCATATCAACGCTCCACCAGGATGCATCATCTGTGGATTTTCAGGGCCATGGTGTTCATATATTAATCCCATCTCTGACCACTAGATGGCTTAATACTTTTTACATATCGTTACAGCTATTGAACTTTGTGAAACTACATTCAACACTTCCACCCAATCTAGCATTAGAATTGCACCCATCTGACATCTTACCTTCATACCAAAGGGTTGCAATTGCATGCATGTGTGTACTGTTGTGGTAATTTCTGTGACTTCTCTAGCTTTCTCTTGTTGAACCACTATTGAAACGCAACTATCTCAGCATCCATAATGATACTGAAATCCCTCTATTAAGACTATAGGTTCTATAGTTTTAATAAAAGTTTTTCACTTCTGCTGCGAATCCTGAGAAAACCTTGCCTCCATAGCTGTCTTGTTTCTCTCATGCTCCAGGCAAACTATGAAAGGAGAAAGAGAAAAAATGGTACTGAGTGAAAGAGAAAAAGTTGAAGAAAACAGGGAAAAAGGATAAAAGTGGGAAAAAATAACACATTAATGCCACTATCCCTGCAGCCCACCTGATAGACACAGCTTAGTGCTTTGAGCCATGGCTAGGTTTTTGGTGTGAGTAGCATCTTGGGTATATGAAAAACTCACATCTAGGTTTTGCACACTGTAACATCTCTGCTGGTACACTTCACTCACAGCTACCTGAAGGAGATCAAGAGGCTAATTTCCTACTTCTTAAGTTGCGAAACTATGCCTGAGTTCTGATTAGATTTTTCCCATCAGCTGGAATCAAATTGCTGATCAGAAAATATCATGTGCCTACGTGATGGGCAGTTATATTAACTGACAAATAATTGTGTGAAGAGTCTTCATGATAGGAACTTGAAAATGAGCTAAGAACTGCAATTTTCATACATTAAGATATTTGGGTGTATATTTTCCTTTTTTGTAAGAAATAGTTTGGACACTATTTGTTATGATTGCCTAACAAAATGGCAGGTTTGAATGATTTTGCTGTAGGTGATTTCAAAAAATGTCATTAGCAGGAGCTACGGAAAACCAGCTAATCATGATCCATTTGTATTAATGGAAATTTTACACTTCTCAAGCAGCTAATAAGCTGCTTAACAGGTATAAATGGCAGAAGTGTAGTTATTTAGTTGTGGAGTGGTGAGAATGCACAGAAAAGAAATGTTTACTAATGGCAGGATAAAATGTTCAATTTACTGCCAGAGCCATGGAGGGTTTCATGGATGGTGTCATGGAGATGTGTAGTCACACTGAGGAATGAATGAATTTCCATTAGTGACAAATGACCCTTTTCCCCTCATGTGGAGATGAATGACTTATATTTGTCCTCTTTGATTGCCATTGCATTACCGCTGGCTGTGAAGATTAGAACAGAACTTATTTTCATTAGAGGCTCTTTTTCTTCCAGGCTTTAGCATGACTTTGCTGGTCTTTCAAAGTTTACTGAGTTAAGTTGCATCTAAGCAACCAGAAGCAATTATAATGTGAATTTGCAGATTTGTGCATTGCATTAAAAGTAAGTAGCAGCAGGTAGCCACTCAGCAATTGTTCTAACTGGGTTACTAAGTTGACTCTTGATTAGTAAATCCTCTGAATAGGAAAAATAAAAGATGCATGGCTTACCCTGTAGTTTCTCTTCTTTTTCTCTGTAAGACTACTACTGCCCAAAAAAACACTCCATTCTCATGGCACATTACTGCAACTCATGAATATGACAAAAGAAGTCAATGTGAGCAAGAGATATTTGTGAATCACACTGGGGTTTAATGTGGGAGATTGTACTTTAGCCATTTTAGTCAAATCTCCCCTTAATTGTTGATTTATTTGGTACGTTGGTCACTGTGCACAGATATATTATAGCTGTGTTTAACTCGTGAAAAATAAAAGTTTGCCAATTGTAATGTCCCTGCCAAAATAAGTGCAGGATTCAAATCTAACAACAAACACTGAAATGGAATCCCATATAAATCATTCATCTCCATATGAAGAGAAAAGGGTCATTTGTCACTCATGAGAATTCATTCATTCCTCAGTGTGAATACACATCTCCATGACACTATCCATGAAGACCTCCATGGCTCTGGCAGTAAATTGTACATTTTATCCTGCCATTTGTAAACGCTTCATTTTTGTGCAATCCCACCACTCCAAAGCTAGATAACTACACTTTAGTTATTTTTACCAGTTAGGCAGCTAGCTTGTTAGCTGCTTGAGAAGTGTAAAAGTTCCATTATCACATTCTACAAACATTTCTTACAAAGAAAAAGGAAAATAGATACACAAATATCTTAAGAATGTATGTACGTTGTACTCCTGGGCTCATTTTCAAGATACCTATCACTAAGGCCCTTTACACAATTATTTGTCAGTTAACATAACTGCTTGTCATGCAGGAACATGATATTTCCTGATCAGCAGCATGACGCACGCTAATGGGAACAATCTAGTTAGAATTTAGGTATAGTTTAACATCTTATGAAATAGGAAATCAGCCTCTGGATCTCTAAAAGAACCAACCTGACAGCAATCCAGGTGGATTGGAAAATTACAGCATAACTGCACAGAGAAAATGGATGCTATATTTTACTGAATCAGAGATAGCCCTCGTTATTGAGGAGGACAGCCATCTTCATTACAAGCGCCAGGATCTCTTCTCCCTCCCAATCCACACACAAAGAAGCAGGCTTGTATGAAATGAAATTGCTGAATGCCATCTATACCAACAGAAGAATTCAGCAGCAGATCCAAAAAAAGACATAACGTAAAGAAGACAAGAAAAAGTAGCAAAGAGAAGAAAAACTATAAATGCTGGAAATATGAATAATCCCAGAAGATGTTGGAAATACACAGCAAATTCATCAGCATCTGGAAAATAAAATAGGTATACATTTTATCAAAATTGATGGCATTCAATAGCAAAGACAAGAGAAGCAACAAATGGGGGGCTACAATAGCCAGTGATATAGAAGACAACATTTACAATGTACTGCAACAGAATCCACGTAAACATCCACCATAGTTATACCAAGCCACAGTTACAGAAATCAATTTTATCTCTAGAAGTTATTCAATCAATACACGAGCATTCATTCGTTACAAAAACACATTGGGCCTTCAAAATGAGGTTGGAGCACCTCAAAGATATAAAGTATCATAATATCATGGCCACTAGGAATGCTAAAATGCATGAAGAAACAGAATGAAAAACCTCAAAGAGGACTCTTTCCACCTCTGAAATATGTAATGTGCTGAACCAACAAATAAGGGTGGATTTTAACCCAGAGTGGGGGTCAGGCAGGCGGGGGGTGTGGCAGATGCAAAACACAACCACTGTCATTGATTTCAGGCCAAGGGTATTTTTACTCTCAGGCCTCATTAACATTTGATAGGGTGTTGTTGGTTCAGCATCAGCATCCACAGACTCTGTGTCTCTGGACGCTGTCACTGAGAAATGGCATGTGGATGAGCAAGAGGAGGGGACCAATTCTTGGAAATTCCAGAGATGACTGTGGATGAGCTGGAGGAGAGGCCATTGCAGGCATTGCACTTGCTTCATCAAGACAGGTAAGAGTGGAACCACACGAGAACAGTCCCATGGAGGTAGACCGCAGAGAATAGGTGGTGAAGGAGGATGGCTTAATCGACTGTGCCAAATGCCATACAGAGTTGAAAAGGACAAGAAGTGATAATGCCACCATGGTTTCAGTCATAGAGGATATCGTTGGTGACTTTGATCAAGGTTGTAAACAATTTTACAACACCAAGTTATAGTCCAGCAATTTTATTTGAAATTCACAAGCTTTCGGAGGCTTCCTCCTTCCTCAGGTGAATGTGGAAATGAAATCCTCGAACCCTTCGCATTTATAAATCACAGAACAATACTTGGTGATTACAGACAGTGTTTTCAACTGCCCGTTGCCAAGGCAATCAGTGTGCAGACAGACAGGTGTTACCTACAGATCCCCCGAATATACAAACCACCAAAAAAAGAGAGAGGCAGAAACATCGAAAAGACAGCAAATGACCCGTTGTATTAAAAACAGATAACATTTGTTCGCTGGTGTAGCGTGACATGAACCCAAGATCCCGGTTGAGGCCGTCCTCATGGGTGCGGAACTTGGCTATCAATTTCTGCTCGACGATTTTGCGTTGTCGTGTGTCTCGAAGGCCGCCTTGGAGTATGCTGACCCGAAGGTCGGTGGCTGAATGTCCCTGACTGCTGAAGTGTTCCCCGACTGGGAGGGAACCCTCCTGTCTGGCGATTGTTGCGCGGTGTCCGTTCATCCGTTGTCGCAGTGTCTGCATGGTCTCGCCAATGTACCATGCTCTGGGGCATCCTTTCCTGCAACGTATGAGGTAGACAACGTTGGCCGAGTCACAGGAGTATGAACCATGTACCTGGTGGGTGGTGTCCTCTCGTGTGATGGTGGTATCTGTGTCGATGATCTGGCATATCTTGCAGAGGTTGCCGTGGCAGGGTTGTGTGGTGTCGTGGACGCTGTTCTCCTGAAAGCTAGGTAATTTGCTGCGAACGATGGTCTGTTTGAGGTTAGGTGGATGTTTGAAGGCGAGTAGTGGAGGTGTGGGGATGGCCATAGCGAGGTGTTCGTCGTCATTGATGACATGTTGAAGGCTGCGGAGAACATGGCGTAGTTTCACCGCTCCGGGGAAGTATTGGACGACAAAGGGTACTCTGTTGGTTGCGTCCCGTGTTGGTCTCCTGAGGAGGTCTATGCGATTTTTCGCTGTAGCCCGTCGGAACTGTCGATCGATGAGTCGAGCATCATATCCCGTTCTTACTAGGGCGTCTTTCAGCGTCTGTAGGTGTCCATCGCGTTCCTCCGCGTCTGAGCAGACCCTGTGTATTCGCAGGGCCTGTCCATAGGGGATGGCCTCTTTGACGTGGTTAGGGTGGAAGCTGGAAAAGTGGAGCATCGTGAGGTTGTCTGTGGGCTTGCGGTAGAGTGAGGTGCTGGGGTGCCCGTCTTTGATGGAGATTCGTGTGTCCAAGAAGGAAACTGATTCTGAGGAGTAGTCCATGGTGAGTAGTCTATCGTATCAGGCAACAGAACCCTGTGTGAGAACCTCTCTGGATACATCGAGGGCATCCTGAAACTCATCGTACAGGGAACTCCCAGCTTCTGTCACGACACTACAGACTTCCTACAAAAACTCAGCACCCATGGACCAGTTGAACCAGGAACACTTCTCACCACGATGGACGTCTCGGCACTCTACACCAGTATCCCCCACGATGACGGCATCGCTGCGACAGCATCAATACTCAACACCAACAACAGCCAACCTCCAGACGCCATCCTACAACTCATCCGCTTCATCCTGGATCACAATGTCTTCACCTTCGATAACCAGTTCTTTACCCAAACACACGGAACAGCCATGGGGACCAAATTCGCACCCCAATACGCCAACATTTTCATGCACAAGTTCGAGCAGGACTTCTTCACTGCACAAGACCTCCAACCAACACTATACACCAGAAACATCGACAACATTTTCTTTCTATGGACCCACGGCGAGGAATCACTAAAGAGACTACACGATAACATCAACAAGTTCCATCCCGCCATTAAGCTCACCATGGACTACTCCTCAGAATCAGTTTCTTTCTTGGACACACGAATCTCCATCAAAGACGGGCACCTCAGCACCTCACTCTACCGCAAGCCCACAGACAACCTCACAATGCTCCACTTTTCCAGCTTCCACCCTAACCACGTCAAAGAGGCCATCCCCTATGGACAGGCCCTGCGAATACACAGGGTCTGCTCAGACGAGGAGGAACGCGATGGACACCTACAGACGCTGAAAGACGCCCTAGTAAGAACGGGATATGAAGCTCGACTCATCGATCGACAGTTCCGACGGGCTACAGCGAAAAATCGCATAGACCTCCTCAGGAGACCAACACAGGACGCAACCAACAGAGTACCCTTTGTCGTCCAATACTTCCCTGGAGCGGAGAAACTACGCCATGTTCTCCGCAGCCTTCAACATGTCATCAATGACGACGAACACCTCGCTATGGCCATCCCCACACCTCCACTACTCGCCTTCAAACAGCCACCCAACCTCAAACAGACCATCGTTCGCAGCAAATTACCTAGCTTTCAGGAGAACAGCGTCCACGATACCACACAACCCTGCCACGGCAACCTCTGCAAGACATGCCAGATCATCGACACAGATACCACCATCACACGAGAGGACACCACCCACCAGGTACATGGTTCATACTCCTGTGCCTCGGCCAACGTTGTCTACCTCATACGTTGCAGGAAAGGATGCCCCAGAGCATGGTACATTGGCGAGACCATGCAGACACTGCGACAACGGATGAACGGACACCGCACAACAATCGCCAGACAGGAGGGTTCCCTCCCAGTCGGGGAACACTTCAGCAGTCAAGGACATTCAGCCACCGAACTTCGGGTAAGCATACTCCAAGGCGGCCTTCGAGACACACGACAACGCAAAATCGTCGAGCAGAAATTGATAGCCAAGTTCCGCACCCATGAGGACGGCCTCAACCGGGATCTTGGGTTCATGTCACGCTACACCAGCGAACAAATGTTATCTGTTTTTAATACAACGGGTCATTTGCTGTCTTTTCGATGTTTCTGCCTCTCTCTTTTTTTGGTGGTTTGTATATTCGGGGGATCTGTAGGTAACACCTGTCTGTCTGCACACTGATTGCCTTGGCAACGGGCAGTTGAAAACACTGTCTGTAATCACCAAGTATTGTTCTGTGATTTATAAATGCGAAGGGTTCGAGGATTTCATTTCCACATTCACCTGAGGAAGGAGGAAGCCTCCGAAAGCTTGTGAATTTCAAATAAAATTGCTGGACTATAACTTGATGTTGTAAAATTGTTTACAATTGTCAACCCCAGTCCATCACCGGCATCTCCACATCATTTGATCAAGGTGTTCTTGGTGCTGTAAGGTGGAAAGAATTCAAAAAGGAAGTTGTGGGAGAGGTGAGCTGAGGTGGAGCTCAGAAGCAGTGGCAAGTTCCAGAAACTTATCAAGAAAACAAGGTTAGAGATGGGGCAATAGTTGCAGAGTTTTGGACAGATCAAGGGTAAGGTTTTAAAGAGGGCAATAGTCAAAGCAGTTTTGAGAGGGATTGAGTTTGAAAAAAGCGAGCTAGGCACCTCATGAATACATGCAAATCAGGTTCCTATGATGTATACAGGACTCCGACGCATTTTTAACTGGAAAAATCGGAAGTCCCACCCAGCTCCTAACCCACTGAGTAAAACCTCAGAACCAACAAACAGCCTGCCCATTTTCTAGGCATACATTTTCTGCATATCTGCTGATGACTCCCAATTCTACCTTTTCACTTCCCTTAATCCCATAACCATGTCTGTACTGTCAGATTATCTGTCTGACATTAAATTATTGTTGATCCAAAATCTGCTCCAAATGAAGACTGGGAAGACCAAAGCCAATGACCTAGAAATTCAACTGCGCCTGAAAACGGGCCCCGGGGGATGGGGCAAGCTCTGCACACACCTGTTCACGTGGTCCAGGATCCAAGAGAAATTCATGCTGACAGCTCAGTATACTGAGACAGGCGTGCAGTCAGCGCTACCCGTGCTGCTTATTGGCTGTGCACCTGTTGGGAGGGAGGGGGGAGGCAAAAATAAAATTGGGTGACACTGACACCATTTAAAGGCAGCTTCTTAAAGGGGAGATGCACTGCAACTGCAGACAGGGAGAAAGGCTTAAAACTGGGCAACATGGCTGGAAGAGTTGCAAATAGGTTTCCCAATCCTCAAATGCAGCCATGGAGGCTCTTGTTCAGGCGGATGGCAGGAGAAGAAACACCGTGTTCCTCCTGGGTGGCCAGAAAGCCCACCAGGCAACTTATGTGTCAACAGTGGGAAGAGCTGACTCAGGAGGTCAATATCAGGAGTGTAACTCCCAGGACCTGGATGCAATACCAAAAGAAGTTTAATGACCTCACCAGGGTTGTCAAGATAAGAATCCTAACTCCCAGCTCAACTACTCTCTGCTTACACCTGCAGCCCCACTACTCACAACCCTCCCCTGCTTCGCTTTACTCTCCTACAATCACTGCTCCATGCTTCACTCCACCTCTTTCTGCTCCTACTCACAAACTCCTGCTGCACCTCCTACTCTAAGAATTACGGGAACCCTCACTTCCCCACAAATTGGGGAGAAGTGGGGATGCCAGCAAAGAGACGTGATAAAAGCATGGATTAGTATTTTTGGCAGTGGAGGAGGAGAGGTAGGGGCAGAGATGGACGAAGTTATGGAGGTGAAAGAAAGTGGTGTTGGTTACAGATCGGTTGTGGGTAAAATTGTTGAGGTTCAACACTACAAACAAAATTCTGCACCTCCGGGTTAAACCTGAGATGAAGAGGGAGATGCTGCCAGAAGCAAAAAGGTGTTAGTGGGAGATGAACGGGATGGTTTTGGTTTTGCTGACCTTAAGTTGGAGGAAATTTTGGCTCAGCCAGGTCTTACTGTAGATAAGGCAGTTGGAAATGGTGGCAACAGCCATGGGGTCAGTGGAAGAGGTGCAAGGTGAAGCTGAGTGTCATTAACATACAAGTGAAAGCTGATCCCATGCTTTCAGATAACAGGAAGGGGTAGCATATAAATGAAGGGGATATTATAGGGCTCAGAAGAGGAAGTTGGACGGGGATCGGGGAATAGATGGTGGGCTTCATGGAAGATATCAATTTAGTTATGGTGGGGGGGAATGGAGGAGAGACAGTAAGTTGGGGGGATGTAGCTGGAGGAGAGCTGGGAAGGAGAGAGGTCAGAGGAAGCAAATAGGTCAGATAGGATACTCTTAATTTTGGACACAATGAGCTCCACATATTTGATGTCTAAGGTGAGATTAGAGGGTGCATCCTCATGTAAATGATGAAGGTGGCCGCAATGGAAGGCGATTGGAGGAAATGCTTTTCGTGGAGAAGAGGAGTTTGAAATTGTTCCTGCTCTCATGGATGATCCTGATGTAGCAAGAGAGCTTGGTTTTGGAAAGGGACCAACAAGATACAGAGACCTATATCTTTGCTGCCTTTATTTCAATGGAGAGGTTATCACAGATTTATGCTATCTGTTCAAGGCTGACTTGCGAAACAAATGCTTCTACAGGCTCAGCACTTCCTGTAGTTATGAAGATTACCACAGCACTAAGCCTCTCTGATCCTGAACCCTTCCACACCACTGCAGTAACATCCGCCAGGCCTGCCAGTCGGCAGTTCATAGTTGCATCAAGCAAATGATGGATGCTAAGGGGACAAAATTTCTGGATCCCAATCTATCATAATAATTGCGGCTGAGTAACAATTGCGATCAGCTGGTGACCTGCACTCCTGACCACAGTAGAATATCCAGGGTCAGGTCAGGGTCATGGAATGTAAATAAATACTGCAGTCCCTGTGTCAGTAAAATTGGGCAGTATGGGCAGATCTTGGATGTTCATTGGAGGGGGGGGGGGCGGTGGTAGAATGCATCTCTTAAAAGCCACTTGGAACTAAAGCCAATAGGCCTAGCTTAAAAATGAAGGAAGGTCAGAAATAGACTCCTTATAAGAAGGCCAATTTCATTTTGGCTGCCTGTAGTCTTCTGCGGTGTTCCAGCATAAGACTCAGACCTACACATCCCTTTCTGTGGTAGTGGAAATCTGGAATTCTCTCCCCCAAATGGCTGTAGTTGCTGGGTCAATTGAAATTTTAAAGACTGAGATTGATAGATTTTTGTTAGGTAAGGGTATCAAGGGATATGAAGCAAAGGCAGGTAAATGGAGTTGAGGTACAGACCAGTCATGATCTAATAGAACATCTCGAAAAGGTGAATGGCATACTCTTGTTCCTATGTTCCAATACATGAACCTTTCACCGGATGACAGGATTAACAAGAAAACAGATGCTACGCACGTCCACATAAACAGAAAGGTAGGTGTGTCTGACCACAGAAAGATTGTAACGCAATAGCAAAATTGCAGGTGCACCACAATTGGCTTCTCAAATTTCCCTTTCTGTATCTAATTTGACCTTAATTCACCCTATTTCCTTCTCCGTCACTTGCTCGGTTTCTTTCTTTATCCTTAAATTTAATTGGTAAAGGAGATAGACCATTGTACCTGATGTTCACAAGGTCCCATATGCAGTGTTGACATTGCCATGCCGTTATCAATTCACATTTCCAGCAATTTGAGGCGCAAAAGTAGTCCGATCTGAAGGGTGAGGTAAAAAATCCAATTCACGGCACTCGCCATGAGATGCAATTTCTCGGCCATTATATCAATGTAAGTTCTTTCTTTTAAGAGCAAATGAAACTGCTTGATTGTGTACAAAGTAACCCCACCAAGCACAGGATTTGTTAAATAAACAAGAACTATAGACAGAGTTGTAAACAATTTTACAACACCAAGTTATAGTCCAGCAATTTTATTTTAAATTCACAAGCTTTCGGAGGCTTCCTCCTTCCTCAGGTAAATTCCCTTAGAGGTCAAAAATCTATCAATCTCAGTCTTGAATATGCTCAACGACTGAGCATCCACAGCCCTCTGGGGTAGAGCATTCCAAATATTCACGACCCTCTGAGTGAAGAAATTCCTCCTCATCTCAGTCCTAAATGTCCAACCCCTTATCCTGAGACTACGTCCCCTATTTCTAGACTCTCCAGACAGGGGAAACATCTTCTCAGCATCTACCCTGTCAAGCCCTCTTAGAATCATATATGTTTCAATGAGATCACCTCTTATTCTTCTAAACCCCAGAGAGTATACGAACATACGAATTAAGAGCAGGAGTAGGCCATTCGGCCCCTGAAGCCTGTTCTGCCATTCGATAAGATCATGGCTGATCTGATTGTGACCTCAACCCTATCTTCCCATCTACCTACTATAACCTTTGACTCCCTTGTTGATCAGAAATCTATCTAACTCAGCCTTAAAAATATTCCATGACCCTGACTCCACCGCTCTCTGGGAAGGGAGTTCCACAGACTCACGATCCTCAGAGAGAGAAAATTTCTCCTCATCTCCGTCTTAAATGGGAGACCCCTTATTTTTAAACTGTGATCCCTAGTTCTAGTCTCTCTCACTAGGGGAAACATCCCCTCAGCATCTACCCCTTCTAGTCCCCTCAGGATCTTAAATGTTTCAATAAGATCACCTTTCATTCTTCTATACTCCAGTGTGTACAGGCCCAACTTGTCCAACCTTTTCTCATAAGATAGCCCCCTCATCCCAGGATTCAGTCGAGTGAACCTTCTCTGAACCGCCTCCAAAGCAATTATGTACTTTCTTAATAAACTGCACACAGTATTCTAGATGTGGTCTCACCAATGCCCTGTACAACTGTAGCAAAACATCTTTACTTTTATATTCCGTTCCCCTTGCGAAAAATGACATAATTCAATTTGCCTTCCTAATCATTTGCTGTACCTGCATACTAACTTTTTGTGATTCATGTACTAGAACACCCAGATCCCTCTGTACCTTTGAGTTCTGCATTTAAATAATATACTGCTTTTCTATTCCTCCAGCCAAAGTGTACAAGTTCACATTTTCCCACATTATACTCCTTCTGCCAAATTTTTGACCACTTGCTTAACCGATCTATATCCCTTTGCAGACTCCTTATGTCCTCTTCACACCTTACTTACCGACCTACCTTTGTGTCATCAGCAAATTTAGCAACCACACATTTAGTCCCTTCATCCAAGTCATTGATATAGATTGTAAATAGTTGAGGCCCAAGCACTGATCCCTGTGGCACTCCACTCGTTACATCTTGCCAACCTGAAAATGACCCATTTATGCCTACTCTCTGTTTCCTGTTAGCTAACCAATCCTTTATCCATGCTAATATGTTGCCCCCTACACCATGAACTCTTTTTTGTGTAGTAGCCTTTGATGTAACACCTTGTCAAAAGCCTTCTGGAAATAGGCCCATTCTACTCAATTTTTCCTCATAAGACAACCCTCTCATCCCAGGAATCAATCTAGTGAACCTTCGTTGCACTGCCTCTAAGGCAAGTATAACCTTCCTTAGGTAAGGAGACCAAAACTGCACACAGTTGTTCTACTGGTACCTATGACTTCATTTTAATATTTAAATGCCATTATAAAGGCTGCCACACCAAATTGTGTGTCCTTGGGGGGAGCTCTGCCCACAGCACAAGCCTTGCCTATAAAAAAAACAGGCATGAGGGAGTTTGAGGATTGAGCCACTAAAAGTACATTCTTCATTATTTTTGGGGTGGGAGCACTTTTATGTACGTTTTGCTGATTTTACACCATGCATTAGTTTGTATTGCTGGCCAGTCCTCCAATGTTGCTTCTTTTCCTCCATGATATCCCCACCATCACGGAAGCCAGTCTTCGGCCAATTCGATTCACTCCACGTGATATCAAGAAACGGCTGAGTGCACTGGATACAGCAAAGGCTATGGGCCCCGACAACATCCCAGCTGTAGTGCTGAAGACTTGTGCTCCAGAACTAGCTGCGCCTCTAGCCAAGCTGTTCCAGTACACCAACAACACTGGCACCCACCCGACAATGTGGAAAATTGCCCAGGTATGTCCTGTCCACAAAAAGCAGGACAAATCCAATCCGGCCAATTACCGCCCCATCAGTCTACTCTCAATCATCAGCAAAGTGATGGAAGGTGTCATCGACAGTGCTATCAAGCGGCACTTACTCACCAATAACCTGCTCACCGATGCTCAGTTTGGGTTCCGCCAGGACCACTCGGCTCCAGACCTCATTGCAGCCTTGGTCCAAACATGGACAAAAGAGCTGAATTCCAGAGGTGAGGTGAGAGTGACTGCCCTTGACATCAAGGCAGCATTTGACCGAGTGTGGCACCAAGGAGCCCTCGTAAAATTGAAGTCAATGGGAATCAGGGGGAAAACTCTCCAGTGGCTGGAGTCATACCTGGCACAAAGGAAGATGGTAGTGGTTGTTGGAGGCCAGTCATCTCAGCCCCAGGGCATTGCTGCAGGAGTTCCTCAGGGCAGTGTCCTTGGCCCAACCATCTTCAGCTGCTTCATCAATGACCATCCCTCCATCATAAGGTCAGAAATGGGGATGTTCGCTGATGACTGCACAGTTTTCAGTTCCATTCGCAACCCCTCAGATAATGAAGCAGTCTGTGCCCGCGTGCAGCAAGACCTGGACAACATCCAGGCTTGGGCTGATAAGTGGCAAGTAACATTCGCGCCAGATAAGTGCCAGGCAATGACCATCTCCAACAAGAGAGAGTCTAACCACCTCCCCTTGACATTCAACGGCATTACCATCGCCGAATCCCCCACCATCAACATCCTGGGGGTCACCATTGACCAGAAACTTAACTGGACCAGCCATATAAATACTGTGGCTATGAGAGCAGGTCAGAGGCTGGGTATTCTGCGGCGAGTGACTCACCTCCTGACTCCCCAAAGCCTTTCCACCATCTACAAGGCACAAGTCAGGAGTGTGATGGAATACTCTCCACTTGCCTGGATGAGTGCAGCTCCAACAACACTCAAGAAGCTCGACACCATCCAAGATAAAGCAGCCCGCTTGATTGGCACCCCATCCACCACCCTAAACATTCACTCCCTTCACCACCGGCGCACTGTGGCTGCAGTGTGCACCATCCACAGGATGCACTGCAGCAACTCGCCAAGGCTTCTTCGACAGCACCTCCCAAACCCGCGACCTCTACCACCTAGAAGGACAAGGGCAGCAGGCGCATGGGAACAACACCACCTGCACGTTCCCCTCCAAGTCACACCATCCCGACTTGGAAATATATCGCCGTTCCTTCATTGTCGCTGGGTCAAAATCCTGGAACTCCCTTCCTAACAGCATTGTGGGAGAACCGTCACCACACGGACTGCAGCGGTTCAAGAAGGCGGCTCACCACCACCTTCTCGAGGGCAATTAGGGATGGGCAATAAATGCCGGCCTTGCCAGCGACGCCCACATCCCGTGAACGATAAAAAAAAAATACTTTGCTTCATTATTCTAGTTTACTGCTGGCTTTGACATGCACTATACAGAGGTAAGACGGGTATTCCTTATGAAAAAGCGAAGATCATAGAGAACAATAAATGCAGATGCCACATTCACCAAAGTGTTTTGGCCACACCTGTCATTACCCCAGGATCTGCATTCATAGATCCTTACACATATGTCTAGATAAACAAGATAAGTCTTCACTGCCTCCATTTCACTGTGGTATCATCTGCTGCACAATGACTTGCACACAATATTTGGATTAGAGACTACCCATGTAGAAGTGAATGTTACCACAGAATAAAGTTTTCATGCTTCCCGAACCTTCCAAGCTCTCCCAGGGAACATGTGCCGCACCAAGCTGTTTACAGTGCATGATACATTGAAATACATAGAAGTTAAGGCACAGAAACAGGCCAGTCAGTCCAACCAGTCTGTGTAAGCTTAAACCCTCCATGCAAATAAATGTATCACTTTTCAAGGGGAAAGGAGGAATCAACTAGATCGGCAGCATCGCTTTCACTGGGTGACAGGGTTTCCCTGAGGCCAAAGATTCACACATGGTACCCATGTGGGCATCACAGCTCTTATCAAACCCATGACCTACAGGAAGAGAAAGGATTTACAATCACTTAATATTCAGGTGGTATCTGACCTCAGAAACCATCATTCTGCACATCCAGGAAGCAGCTGTGATGCTTTCATTGTGCAGCATTCCATTTCAAGGAAAGGAAACATTGGATGGGTGATATTTAGGAGAGCAGAGCTATCTTCTGCATCCATGGCTGCTGACCCCCAATGAGAAACCCACGAAAAGCAGAGGAGCATCAGCATCTGTTTGCTGTTCCTCAGCTGCCACCTCTACCTTCAAAAAAGGAGTGCAGCTTATGCACAATGAACAGGTGCATGCAAAAAGGCAATGGTTGTGTACAATGCTTCAAATGGTATCTCCCACTGGGGTACAGGAGCTCATGCCATGCATCATGGGCCCCACAAGAAATGTGTGCAAAAGTGAGAAGCACACTTGCCCTCACCTTGTCCAATACCAGTGAATGTATTCTTCATTTGCAGCCAAGTACGAGGGTGCTGAATGACTGCATTGACTCAGTCAATGACCTCCCTCCACCTGTGCTTTTAATGGAAGGTAGCCTTCAAATAGGTCAGCCCTGCCTTTACTGTACTTCCTGCAGCAGCACCTCGAACTTTTCTGCATCAACAGAAGCAGTGTTGCTCACATGTCTCTGCTGTGCTATTGTGAACAATGAATCCATATTTCTGCCACCAACACACTTCACCTTTTATGGTGAGCATCAGCCCTTAAATGGCAGCTGCCTGATCAGGTTTTGTGCTCCTCAGTCAAGTGTGCTACAGGCCAATTGTCGATTCAAATTAGGGGGAGGGAGCTCCATCACAAAATTGGGCACCGTCCGTCCCTCCACCACACGCTACCAAGCTGAGGTTCATCTGCAACAGGCATGCACAGCCCAGATTTTGCCAGGATCAAATTTTATGCAAACATTAAAAAATGTGATCCAAATATCTAGAGAAATGCTGCGCAATAGTGAGTAACAACAATGGGGGTAACACTGTTGCTAAGTAAAATAAAATAACAATTGGCTTGAAAATGAAAGGTTTGAACATAAATCCCACTGATGGAAAAAAAACAAAAATCATGAAAACTAGCAATGAAGATCAGAAATTATACAGAACAAAACTAATGGAAAAGAGAAAACAGAAGTAGCCAAGAAGGTTAAATGTGGAATCCTTGCTGCATTGCAGTTTTTTGATAACAATCATTCAGTAACTAAGTGTCTTTTTTGTACAGTTTCCAACTATTTCCTTGTTGCCAGTTGTGCTGAAAATAAAATGATCAAAGGTAAGGGACTAAATGTTACCAATTTATTTTCAATAGAATAGGCATCTCAGCAACACTTGGTCCTAAACAGTGAATTGAGGAAGAATTTACTTCAGAGGCACTGGGGTAGATTTTCAATTTGCCGGCCAGGTGTAAAGCTGGTGTTGTGGATCAGCCGCTCGTTAACAAAACCTTCATAGATTTCAATGGAAATGAAAATCGGGCTGTTTCTATAATGGGCGGCCAATCTGCAACAACAGTTTTAAGTCCGGGGTACAAGTTGAAAATCTACACCATTATTTCTTGTAATTAATCAGTTAACTATAATTAAAGCTAGACATCCTTGCATCTCAAAATTTGCCATTGCAAGAAAACGAAATCATAAATACTTTTACACTTAAAACCTACCTAGATTAGGGTTGCCTCCAACTCTGTTTTCCTGGTAATCCAATTTCAGACGGGATTGCCCAGTAATATAGCAAATGAGAATTGGATAATAAAATGTCTAGTGCTTGAAATGTCTCCCCAACTTGGTGTATAGGGTCTCAGAAAATATTGTACCTGTTTTCGTCCTGAGTTGAAAAAGGTCAAAGAACAAGGAATAAAAGAAATACAAAAGGACTGAAGTAAGGAGCACTTAATCAAGTCTTAGGAATTGGCATTTTTATGCATTGGATCAGCTCAGAACCTTATGTAAACTTTGGTCAGAGGTTATTCTCCTTGGGTTAGATTGTGCGTGTTGGGGGGGGGGGATGGGGAGGAGGGAGAAATAAAACAAATGAAGGACAGAAAAAAAACAACTGATTCATCAAGCCCATCTGATCCTGACATGGTGCAGCCTATACGCACCATCAAAATAACCAACCAATCTCCCCATCACACAATCTCCTGGGAGAGGCAAACAATAAAGAGAAAAAAAACCTTAGGCCAATTTAGGAAAACATTCTAGGAAATCCCTCTCCAATCCTCAAAGGCAATCAAGCAAGCCACAGATGATTGCAGAACTGACCATAAGAGCAGGAGTAGGCCATTCGGCCCCTCGAGCCTGCTCCGCCATTTAATGAGATCATGGCTGATCGGATTTTTACCTCAACTCCAATTTCCTGCCCTTTCCCCATATCCTTTGACTCCCTTGCTGATCAAAATTTTGATGTGGAGATGCCGGTGATGGACTGGGGTTGACAATTGTAAACAATTTTACAACACCAAGTTATAGTCCAGCAATTTTATTTTAAATTCACAAGCTTTCGGAGACTTCCTCCTTCCTCAGGTAAATGTTCAGGAGCTCCTTGAAGCCTACGCATTTATACATATAGAACAATACATGGTGTTTACAGACTGCCCCTGCAACTGCCCGTTGCCAAGGCAATCACCGTGTTCAGACAGAGAGGTGTCACCTGCAGAAATTGAGCCCTCGGCTGAGAACTTCGATTTCGTCTGGTTGAAGGGTGTGGTCGGATAAATTGACAATAGACTTCGATAACCAGTTCTTTACCCAAACACACGGAACAGCCATGGGGACCAAATTCGCACCCCAATACGCCAACATTTTCATGCACAAGTTCGAGCAGGACTTCTTCACTGCACAAGACCTCCAACCAACACTATACACCAGAAACATCGACGACATTTTCTTTCTATGGACCCACGGCAAGGAATCACTAAAGAGACTACACGATAACATCAACAAGTTCCATCCCACCATCAAGCTCACCATGGACTACTCCTCAGAATCAGTTTCTTTCTTGGACACACGAATCTCCATCAAAGACGGGCACCTCAGCACCTCACTCTACCGCAAGCCCACGGACAACCTCACGATGCTCCACTTTTCCAGCTTCCACCCTAACCACGTCAAAGAGGCCATCCCCTATGGACAGGCCCTGCGAATACACAGGGTCTGCTCAGACGAGGAGGAACACGATGGACACCTACAGACGCTGAAAGACGCCCTAGTAAGAACGGGATATGACGCTCGACTCATCGATCGACAGTTCCGACGGGCCACAGCAAAAAATCGCATAGACCTCCTCAGGAGACTAACACGGGACGCAACCAACAGAGTACCCTTTGTCGTCCAGTACTTCCCCGGAGCGGAGAAACTACGCCATGTTCTCCGCAGCCTTCAACATGTCATCAATGAGGACAAACACCTCGCTATGGCCATCCCCACACCTCCACTACTCGCCTTTAAACAGCCACCCAACCTCAAACAGACCATCGTTCGCAGCAAATTACCTAGCTTTCAAGAGAACAGCATCCACGACGCCACACAACCCTGCCACGGTAACCTCTGCAAGACATGCCAGATCATCGACACAGATACCACCATCACACGAGAGGACACCACCCACCAGGTGCATGGTTCATACTCCTGTGACTCGGCCAACGTTGTCTACCTCATACGTTGCAGGAAAGGATGCCCCAGAGCATGGTGCATTGGCGAGACCATGCAGACGCTGCGACAACGGATGAACGGACACCGCGCAACAATCGCCAAACAGGAGGGTTCCCTCCCAGTCGGGGAACACTTCAGCAGTCATGGACATTCATCCACCGACCTTCGGGTAAGCGTACTCCAAGGCGGCCTTCGAGACACACGACAACGCAAAATCGTCGAGCAGAAATTGATAGCCAAGTTCCGCACCCATGAGGACGGCCTCAACCGGGATCTTGGGTTCATGTCACGCTACACGTTACCCCACCAGCGAACAAATGTTATCTGTTTTTAATATAATGGGTCATTTGCTGGCTTTCTATGCCTTCCGGATGTTTCTGCCTCTCTCTGTTTTTTCCTTCTCTGTTTTTTTTCCCTGTTTGTTTTTTTGTTGAATGTGTATTCGGGGGTTCTGCAGGTGACACCTCTCTGTCTGAACACGGTGATTGCCTTGGCAACGGGCAGTTGCAGGGGCAGTCTGTAAACACCATGTATTGTTCTATATGTATAAATGCGTAGGCTTCAAGGAGCTCCTGAACATTTACCTGAGGAAGGAGGAAGTCTCCGAAAGCTTGTGAATTTAAAATAAAATTGCTGGACTATAACTTGGTGATCAAAATTTTGTCTAATTCAGCCTTGAATGTATTCAATGACTCAGCCTCCACAGCTTTTTGGGGTGAAGAATTCCAAAGATTCACGACCCTTTGGGAGAAGAAATTCCTCTTTGTTTCCATCTTAAATCGGCGATCACTTATTCTGAGACTATGCCCCCTAGTTTTAGATTCCCTCATGAGGGGTAACATCCTCTCAGCATCTACCCTATCGAGTCCCCTCAGAATCTTGCATGTTTCAATAAGATCTCCTCTCATTCTTCTGAACTCCAATTAGTATAGACCCAACCTGTTCACTCTTTCCTCATAAGACAACCCTTCCATACCCGGAATCAACCGAGTGAACCTTCTCTGAACTGCCTCCAATGCAAGTATGTCCTTAAATAAGGGCACCAGAACTGTGCGCAGTACTCCAGGTGTGGTCTCACCAGCACCCTGTACAGCTGTAGCATGACTTCCCTGCTTTTATACTCCATCCCCCTAGAAATAAAGGCCAATATTCCGTTTGCCTTCCGGATTACCCGCCGCATATGTATGTTGACTTTTTGTGTTTCATGTACGAGGACACCCAGATCCCTCTGGACCGCAGCATTTTGTACTATTTCTCCATTCAAATAATATTTTGCTTTTTTATTTTTCCTCCCAAAGTGGATGACTTCACATTTTCCCACATTATATTCCATCTGCCAAATTTTTGCCCATTCGCTTAACCTGTCAATATTCCTTTGCAGACACTTTGTGTCCTCATCACAACTTGCTTTTCCATCTATCTTTGTATCATCAGCAAATTTGGCCACACCTCTGAAATTCAGCTCTTTTGTCCATGTTTGGACTAAGGATGTAATGAGGTCAAGAGCCAAGTGGTGCATAAGACCATAAGAGATAGGAGCAGGAGTAGGCCATTCGGCCCCTTGAGCCTGCTCCGCCATTTAATGAAATCATGGCAGATCTGATTTTTACCTCAACTCCACTTTCCCGCCTTTTCCCCATATCCTTTGACTCCCTTGCTGATCAAAAATTTGTCTAACTCAGCCTTGAATGTATTCAAAGACTCAGCCTCCACGGCCTTTTGGGGTAAAGAATTCCAAAGATTCACGACCCTCTGGGAGAAGAAATTCCTCCTCATTTCCGTCTTAAACAGGCAACCCCTTATTCTGAGACTATGCCCCCTAGTTTTAGATTCCCCCATGGGGGGTAACATCTTCTCAACATCTACCCTATCGAGTCCCCTCAGAATCTTGCATGTTTCAATAAGATCTCCTCTCATTCTTCCAAACTCAAATGAGTATAGACCCAACCTGTTCAATCTTTCCTCATAAGACAACCCTTCCATACCCGGAATCAGCTAGTGAACCTTCTCTGAACTGCCTCCAATGCAAGTATGTCCTTCCTTAAATAAGGGCTGCAGAACTGTACTCAGTACACCAGGTGTGGTCTCACCAGCACCCTGTACAGTTGTAGCATTACTTCCCTGCTTTTATACTCCATCCCCCTAGAAATAAAGGCCAATATTCCGTTTGCCTTCCGGATTACCTGCTGCACCTGTATGTTGACTTTTTGTGTTTCATGTACAAGGATACACAGATCCCTCTGTACCGCAGCATTTTGTAGTATTTCTCCATTCAAATAATATTTTGCTTTTTTATTTTTCCTCCCAAAGTGGATGACTTCACATTTTCCCACATTATATTCCATCTGCCAAATTTTTGCCCATTCGCTTAACCTATCAATATCCCTTTGCAGACACTTTGTGTCCTCATCGCAACTTGCTTTTCCACCTATCTTTGTATCATCAGCAAATTTGGCCACAAGACACTCTGTTCCTTCATCCAAGTCATTGATATATATTGTAAATAGTTGAGGCCCCAGCACTGATCCCTGCAGCACCCCACTAGTTACAGATTGCCATTTTGAAAATGACCCTTTTATCCCGACTCTTTGTTTTCTGTTAGTTAGCCAATCTATCCATGCCAGTATATTACCCCCAACACCATGAGCTCTTATCTTATGCAGTAATATTTTATGAAGCACCTTATAGAATGCCTTTTGGAAATCTAAATATACTGCATCCATTGCTTCCCCTTTATCCACCCTGCCCGTTACTTCCTCAAAGAACTCTAATAAATTTGTCAGACATGATTTCCCCTTCAGAAAACCATGTTGACTCTCCTTGATTGTAATATGAGTCTCCAAATGTCCTACTACTACTTCCTTAATAATAGATTCTAGCATTTTCCCAATGACAGATGTTAGGCTAACTGGTCTATAGTTACCTGCTTTCTGTCTCACTCCCTTCTTGAATAGGGGTGTTACGTTTCCAGTTTTCCAATCTGCTGGAACCTTTCCAGAATCTAGTGAATTCTGGAAGATTACAACCAATGCATCCACTATCTCTGTAGCCACTTTCTTTAAGACCCTCGGATGCAAGCCATCAGGACCGGGGGATTTGTCAGCCTTTAGACCCATTAGTTTACCTAGTACTTTTTCTCTACTGATAGTGATTGTTTTTAGTTCCTCCTTCCACTTTGCCCCTTGATTTTCTACTATTATTGGTATGTTATTAATATCTTCTACTGTGAAGACAGATGCAAAATATTTGTTCAATTCCTCTGTCAGCTCCTTGTTTTCCATTATTATTTCCCCAGGCCCATCCTCTAAGGGACCAATGTTTACTTTAGCTACCCTCTTCCTTTTTATATACTTGTAGAAGCTTTTACTGTTAGTTTTCATATTTCTTGCTAGTTTACTTTCTCCCTTTATTTCTGCATAATTTATTTTCTCCCTCTTTATTATTCTTTTAGTCATCCTTTGCTGGATTTTAAAGTTTTCCCAATCTTCGGGCTTACCAGTAATCTTTGCCATGTTGTATGCTTTTTCTTTTAACCTGATACCATCCTTGACTTCCTTAGTTAGCCATGGTTGGTTCACCCTTTTTGTGGAGTCTTTCCTCCTCACAGGGATGTATTTTTGTTGCGAGTCATAAAATATCTTTTTAAATGTTTGCCACTGCTTATCCGCCATCATACCATCTAATCTGTTTACCCAGTCCACTTTAGCCAATTCTGCCCTCATTCCTTTATAATTGCCCTTACTTAAGTTTAATACAGTAGTTTCAGACCGAAGATCCTCACTCTCAAACTGGATGTGAAATTCTATCATGTTATGATCACTGCTTCCCAAGGGATCCTTTACTTTGAGATCATTAACTAATCCTGTTTTGTTACCCATTGGTAACCTGTTCCCTGGTTGGTTCCCCGACGTATTGGTCTAAGAAACAGTCCCTAATACACTCTATGAACTCCTCCTCGGGGCTATTTTTGCCAATTTGATTTGTCCAATCTATGTGAAAGTTAAAATCGCCCATGATTATTGCGTTACCTTTTTTACAAGCCCCCCTTATTTCCTGATTTATATTTTGCCCTACAGTGTAGCTACTGTTCGAGGGCCTATAAACTACTCCCACCAGTGATTTCTTTCCCTTGCTATTTCTTACCTCCGCCCAAATTGATTCAACATCTTGATCTTCTCAGCCAAGATCATTTCTCACTATTATACCAATTTCATCCTTTATTAACAGAGCTACCCCACCACCTTTACCTAATTTCCTATCCTTCCGAAATGTTAAATAATCCTGAATATTTAGCTCCCAACCTTGGTCACCTTGCAACCACGTCTCTGTAATGGCCTCAAGATCATACCCATTTGTTTCTATTTGTGCCGTCAATTCATCTCTCTCATTACGAATGTTGCGCGCATTCAGATGAAGAACCTTTAATTTTGTTTTTTTTACCATTCTTTCCTATCCCAGCCCCATTTGCTAGTGCACTCTTATGTTTGTACACTCTGTCCCTTCCTGACACACTCTCTTTATCATTACCTCCATCACTTTCCTGTACTACTTCCTTGTCTTTTCTCTTTATTAATCTAAACTCTGCCCCACCTGATCCCCCCCCCTCTATTTAGTTTAAAGCCTTCTCTACCGCCCTAGTTATTCAGTTTGCCAGCATGATTCAGGTGTAGTCCGTCCCAGTGGAACAGCTCCCTCTTTCCCCAGTACTGCTGCCAGTGCCCCATGAATCAAACCCACTTCTCCCACACCAATCTTTGAGCCACGCATTCATCTCTCTGATCTGATTTACCCTGTGCCAATTTGCTCATGGCTCAGGTAATAATCTGGAGATTATCACCTTTGTGGTTCTGCTTTTTAATTTAGTCCCAAGCTGCTCAAACTCCCTCAGCAGAACCTCTTTCTTAATCCTACCTATGTCGTTGATACCTACGTGGACCACGACAACTAGATCCTCCCCCTCCAACTCCAAGTTTCTCTCCAACCCTGAGGAGATGTCCTTAACCCTGGCAACATAGCCTTCAGGACTCATGCCCCTGGCTACAGAGAACAGTATCTATCCCTCTAACTCTACTGTCACCTACTACAACCACATTCCTTTTTACTCCCCCCCACTTGAATGGCCCCCTGAACCACGGTGCCGTGGCCAGTTTGCTCATCCTCCCTGCAGTCCCTGCACTCATCCACAAGGGCTGCAAGAACCTCGTGTCTATTGGACAAGTGCAGAGGCTGAGGCTCCTACAATGCTATCTCCTAGTTCCCTGTACCTGCCTCACTCGCAGTCACACCCTCCTGTACGTGACCATGTGCCAATTCTACAGTATTTAGTCTGAGGGGCGTGACTGCCTTCTGGATCAAAGTGTCCAGGTAACTTTCTCCCTCCCTGATGCATCGCAATGTCTGCAGCTCGGTCTCCAGCTCCTCAACTCGGAGCCGAAGTTCCTCGAGCTGCAGACACTTACCGCAGATGTAGTCGCCCTGGACAAAACGGTCCAGTAACTCCCACATATTGCAGCTGCAACACATCTCCTGCCCTGTCATAACTATTTTATTTATTTAATTCATTACTACAATGCCAATCAAATTATTTTTAGGTTGAACCAAGCACTGGTCTTGTTTAATTTATTAAATTAAGTTTAGTTTTTTTTTAATTTAGTTTCATGCTATATGTTACCTAGCCCACAGTCCTAAGAAAGAAGAAAACGGAAGAGATACTCACCACCAACCACCTACTTGCTTTACCTGTGACGTCACACTGCAGTTTTGTTTTGTTGTTGCTGTGACCCACTCTCGGTACGCCCCTCTCCGCTCTCGGAACGCCCCTCTCCGCTCTCGGTACGCCCCTCTCCGCTCTCGGAACGCCCCTCTCCGCTCTCGGAACGCCCCTCTCCGCTCTCGGAACGCCCCTCTCCGCTCTCGGAACGCCCCTCTCCGCTCTCGGAACGCCCCTCTCCGCTCTCGGAACGCCCCTCTCCGCTCTCGGAACGCCCCTCTCCGCTCTCGGTACGCCCCTCTCCGCTCTCGGAACGCCCCTCTCCGCTCTCGGAACGCCCCTCTCCGCTCTCGGAACGCCCCTCTCCGCTCTCGGAACGCCCCTCTCCGCTCTCGGAACGCCCCTCTCCGCTCTCGGAACGCCCCTCTCCGCTCTCGGAACGCCCCTCTCCGCTCTCGGAACGCCCCTCTCCGCTCTCGGAACGCCCCTCTCCGCTCTCGGAACGCCCCTCTCCGCTCTCGGAACGCCCCTCTCCGCTCTCGGAACGCCCCTCTCCGCTCTCGGAACGCCCCTCTCCGCTCTCGGAACGCCCCTCTCCGCTCTCGGAACGCCCCTCTCCGCTCTCGGAACGCCCCTCTCCGCTCTCGGAACGCCCCTCTCCGCTCTCGGAACGCCCCTCTCCGCTCTCGGAACGCCCCTCTCCGCTCTCGGAACGCCCCTCTCCGCTCTCGGAACGCCCCTCTCCGCTCTCGGAACGCCCCTCTCCGCTCTCGGAACGCCCCTCTCCGCTCTCGGAACGCCCCTCTCCGCTCTCGGAACGCCCCTCTCCGCTCTCGGAACGCCCCTCTCCGCTCTCGGAACGCCCCTCTCCGCTCTCGGTACGCCCCTCTCCGCTCTCGGTACGCTCCTCTCCGCTCTCGGAACGCCCCTCTCCGCTCTGGGAACGCTCCTCTCCGCTCTCGGAACGCCCCTCTCCGCTCTCGGAACGCCCCTCTCCGCTCTCGGAACGCCCCTCTCCGCTCTCGGAACGCTCCTCTCCGCTCTCGGAACGCCCCTCTCCGCTCTCGGAACGCCCCTCTCCGCTCTCGGAACGCCCCTCTCCGCTCTCGGAACGCCCCTCTCCGCTCTCGGAACGCCCCTCTCCGCTCTCGGAACGCCCCTCTCCGCTCTCGGAACGCCCCTCTCCGCTCTTTGTATGATCCTCTTCGCTCTCAGTATGCTATTCTCCGCTTTTGGAATGCTCCTCTCCGCTCTCGGTACGCTCCTCTCCGCTGACTAATCAAATGCACCTCACCCCTTACTGCACCGAATCCCCTCGCTCACCAAATTCCCAATTATAAACTCTGTCGAAACCAGACTCCGTTGATAGCTGCTACTCCATGCTCCCTCACTTAAAAATCCCCCCACTCACCAAATTCCCAATTATAGACTCTGTCGAAACCAGAATCTGTCAATAGCTGCTACTCCATGCTCCCTCACTCCTGATATCAGTAATTACAGTTACCCCTTACCAAACTTATAACTGGGAATGTCCTCATCTATCAGTTGCCTTTAGAAGGACTGCAGTGAATCCATACTTTCTGCACATTTTGATAAACTGTTCCAGAGGTTAATGGTTCTCTATGTAAAGAGATACTTCCTGGCATTTAAACTAACTTGCTTTTGTATCTTACACTCATGCCTCTGAGTTCTCCCATCCCAATCTAGCTCAAATAACCATTTCACCTGCACAGTATGGTTCTGGGCATAAGAACATAAGAAATAGGAGCAGGAGTAGGCCATATGGCCCCTCGAGCCTGATGGCTGATCTTTTACCTTAACTCCACTTTCCCACGAGATCCCCATATCACCTGATTCCCTTAGCGTCCAAATATCCATCGATCTCAGTCCTGAATATACTCAATGACTGAATATCCACAGCCCTTTGGGGTAGAGAATCCAAAGAATTTCATGACCCTCTGAGTGAAGAAATTTTCCTCATCTCGGTCCTAAATAGCCGACCCATAATCTTGAGACTGTGACACCTAGTTCTAAACTCTCCAGCCAGGGGAAACAGCCTCTCAGCATCCACCCTGTCAAGCCCTCTAAGAATTTTATATATTTCAATGAGATCACGTCGCATTCTTCGAAACCTAGAGAATATAGGCCCATTCTATTCAATCTCTCCTCATAGGACAACCCTCTCATCCCAGGAATCAATCTAGTGAACCTTCATTGCACCCCCTCTAAGGCAAGTATGTTCTTCCTTAGATAAGGAGACCAAAACTGTACACAGTACTCCAGGTCTCATCAGAGCCCTATATAATTGCAGTAAGACTTCCTTACTCTTATACTCCAACCCCCTTGCAATAAAGACTAACTTACTATTTGCCTTCCTAATTGCTCGTTGTACCTGCATGTTAACTTTCTGTGATTCACGTACAAGGACATCCAAATCCCTCTGACGACCAACATTTCTTAGTCTCTCACCTTTTAAAAAATATTCTGTTTTTCTATTCTTCCTACCAAAGTGGACAATTTCACATTTCCCCGGATTATACTCCATCTGCCACCGTCTCGCCGACTCGCTTAATTGTCGATATCCCTTTGCAGACTCTTTGCATCCTCCTCAGAGCTTACTTTCCCACCTAGCTTTGTGTCATCAGCAAACTTGGATACATTACACTCGGTCTCCTCATCTAAGTCATTGATATATATTGTAAACAGCTGAGGCCCAAGCACTGATCCTTGCGGCACCCCACTAGTTACAACCTGCCAACCCGAAAATGACCCGTTCATTCCCACTCTCGGTTTTCTGTCCATTAACCAATCCTCAATCCATGCAAAGCTATTACCCCCAATCCCATGAGCCCTAATCTTGTGTAACAACCTCTTGCGTGGCACCTTATCGAATGCCTTTTGAAAATCCAAATATATTACATCCACTGGTTCCCCCTTATCTACCCTGCTAGTTATACCCTCAAAAAACTCTAAAAGATTTGTCAAAGACATCGTACCAATGTCAAACACGACCTTCAATGTCACATTAATATGACACGCCCAAAGGCCCCCTCCTGCTCTGCAACCTTTAGTGGGCAACCTTGCAAGGTAAAGACAGGCCTGAAATTATATAGACCGAAATGCATCACACTGTATTTATCCAGATTGAATAACATCTGCCATACATGGGCCTATTCCCCCAATGTCCATGGATCAACGTACAACCTATTTATTTCATCTACATTTCAAACTTACACACACGTTAGTGTCAGCCAGAAACTTGAGAAATGGTCCCTTAATACCTTCGGCCAAAACATTAATAAAGATGTTGAAGGACAATAGTGTCAACGTGGGTCACCGCAAGACTCCACTAATGATAGAAACATAGAAACATAGAAAATAGGAGCAGGAGTAGGCCATTCGGCCCTTTAGGCCCGCTCCGCCATTCAAAATGATCCTGGCTGATCGTCTAACTCAGTACCCTGTTCCTGCTTTTTCCCCATATCCCTTGATCCTTTTAGCATTAAGAAATATATCTATCTCCTTCTTGAATACATCTAATGACTTGGCCTCCACTGCTTTCTGTGGTAGAGAATTCCACAGGTTCACCACCCTCTGAGTGAAGAAATTTCTCCTCATCTCGGTTCTAAATGGCATACCCCGTATCCTGAGACTGTGACTCCTGGTTCTGGACTCCCCAGCCATCGGGAACATCCTCCCTGCATCTAGTCTGTCTAGTCCTGTTAGAATTTTATATGTTTCGATGAGATCACCTCTCATTCTTCGAAATTCGAGTGAATACAGGCTGAGTCGACCCAATCTCTCCTCATATGTCAGTCCTGCCTTCCCAGGAATCAGTCTGGTAAACCTTCGTTGCACTCCCTCCATGGCAAGGACATCCTTCCTCAGATAAAGAGACCAAAACTGCACACAATGGGCCCGATGTTACAAGGGCTGCGGGTTCTCGGCGGGGGGGCTATCGGGCACGTGGGTAACGCGCCCGGCGAAATCAGTCAGCTCCCCGCGCGATCGTAGCCCAATTGGATCCACTTACCTGCTCCTCCGGGTTCCCCACTGCTGATCTGTGCGTCGGGCGGGCTGCGCATGCGCAGTAAGGTCTGTCAGCTGGAGGAGCTCTATTTAAAGGGGCAGTCCTCCACTGACAGATGCTGCAACAAAGAGAAAAAATTACAGCATGGAGCAGCCCAGGGGGAAGGCTGCTCCCAGTTTAATGATGCCTCACTCCAAGTATCAATACATGGGGTGAGGAGGAGGGGGAGGACAGAGATCTTCCCCCCCGGCGGGCGGGGGGAAGCGGCCTGCCTCTGCCACCAGGAAGGCCTGGCTCGAGGTGGCAGAGGAGGACACCTGCACCACCAACATATCGCCCACCTGCATACAATGCAGGAGGTGCTCCAATGACCTAAGTAGGTCAGCCAAAATGAGTATACTTACTCATTCCCCTACACTCCGTCTGCCACATCACCGCCCCCACCCCACATCTCCTTCTGCACTGCCAACACTACTCTGTCACATCACCCCTCATACCCACTCAAACCTCATCCTCATCTTACCTGCACTTACTCACCTCGCCAGTACTCATCCCGCCACTACCACTCAACCCAATCCTCATACAATCTCATGGCTCTATCTCACACTCACCCTCTCGTGCATCTCTTTCACGGTCAGCCTCACTCAACCTGCCACTACCCGTGCTGCAGCCACAGGGCATGCATCACATATGTGCAGTAGGCAGCGTAAGGCAAACATGTCGTGAGCATGAAGGGGATGCACAAGGGTGCTTGAGGGTTTGTCATGGTTGTTACTTATATTTAATTTCTGACCAACTCACATCCCATATTATATTGGCACCACTACTGCCAGGTCTTCGCGAATCTTGTCTGGTTTCTGCAATAATGCCCTTTCCTGAGGATCACTATGAAGACCCACACCTGATGACACCCATTGTGTCACTGCAGAGTGGGTGCAGGTGTATTTGCAGGGCTCTTTTGTGCAGACGGCTGAGAGACGTCGGCAATGTCCCCGGTTGCACCCTGGAAGGATGCGGAGGAGAAGTTGTTGAGGGCAGTGGTGACTTTGACAGCGACAGGTAAGAAGATGGTGCTCGGGCCAGCCAGGAGCAGCTTGGCATGAAGGAGGCTGCAGATGTCCACGACTACATGTCGAGTGACTCTGAGCCTTCATGTACACTGCTGCTCAGAGAGGTCCAGGAGGCTGAGCCTCGGTCTGTGGACCCTGTGGCGAGGGTAGTGCCCTCTGCGACGCATCTCTCTCTGCGGTAGCCCTCCCTCCCGCTGTACAGGTGGATGTGTCACAGCGCTCTGTTGTGGAGCTCCACGTGTCAGAGGTGGACAGCGTGGATGGCGAGGCTGGTGAGGCTGTTCACCCTCCGAGGAGGTCATGACTGCAGCTACAGCGGCCCCCATCCGGAAGATGTACATCTGAGGGGGTCCGCAAGGTAGGTACGTGTCTCTGGACCCCGGGGTAAGTGTGCAGGTTGGTGACTTTGATTGTCAGGAGGAGGGTGGTGGAGGCCAAACTTTGTCCCAAGTGACAGAGTGGCCTCCTGAGGGTCTCCCCCCCCACCCCACCTGTCAAATGGACGATTGCAGCTGCCACAGGCTGACAGCTGCAACAGGTCCATTTGAACTGGGAGTGTTTCCTCCAGGATGGGAAACAGTCCCAGTTTGCTTTAAAATCCCACCCCTCCTCACATAATCCCTTAATCAGGTCAGTTAATGACCTGAACAAGCAAAGTAAATACTGTCAAGTGGAACCCTGCTGGCTTTAATTGCCTGCGGGATTCCCACCAGCAGGGGCTGCGCGCGCACGCCGGCGCGTCAGTGGGGAACCCGGAAGTGCGCGGGTTCGAGGCGGGCTCCGGTCCCGCTCCGGGATTTCCCGATTTTCGGGGGCCCCCCGCCAGGAACGCACCCGATAACGGGTGCTAAAATGATGTCCAATATTCCAGATGTGGTCTCACCAAGGCCCTGTATAACTGCAGTAAGACATCCCTGCTCCTGTACTCAAATCCTCTTGCAATGAAGGCCAACATACCATTCGCCTTCCTAACTGCTTGCTGCACCTGAATGCTCACTTTCAGCGACTAGTGTACAAGGACACCCAGGTCTCGTTGCACCTCCCCTTTTCCCAATCTATCACCATTCAGATAATAATCTGTCTTTCTGATTTTACAACCAAAGTGGATAACCTCACATTTATCCTCGCTATACTGCATCTGCCATGTTCTTGCCCACTCACCCAACTTGTCTAAATCATATTGGAGCCTCTTTGCATCCTCCTCACAGCTCACATTCCACCCCAGCTTTGTGTCGTCTGCAAACTTGGAAATGTTGCATTCAGTTCCCTCATCCAAATCATTGATATATATTGTGAATAGCTGGGGCCCAAGCACTGATCCCTGCAGTACCCCACTCGACATTGCCTGCCACCCGGAAAAAGACCCGTTTATTCCTACTTTCTGTTTCCTGTCTGTCAACCAATTCTCAATCCATGCCAGTATAATCCCCCCAATCCCATGTGCTTTAATTTTGCACACTAACCTCTTGTGTGGGACCTTATCAAAAGCCTTCTGAAAATCCAAATACACCACATCCACTGGTTCTCCCCTATCTATTCTACTAGTTACCTTCTCAAAAAACTCCAGTAGATTTGTTAAGCATCATTTCCCTTTCATAAACCCATGCTGACTTTGTCCAATCCCGTTAATGCCTTCCAAGTGTTCTGTTATCACATCCTTTATAATAGACTCTAGCATTTTCCCCACTACTGATGTTAGGCTAACTGGTCTGTATTTCCCTGTTTTTTCTCTCCCTCCTTTTTTAAATAGTGGGGTTACATTTGCCACCCTCTAATCTGTAGGAACTGTTCCAGAGTCTATAGAATTTTGGAAGATGACCACCAATGCATCCACTATTTTCAGGGCCATGTCCTTTAGTACTCTGGGATGTAGATTATCAGGTCCTGGGGATTTGTCAGCCTTTAGCCCCATTAATTTCCCTAGCACTATTTTTTTATTCATACTGATTTCCTTCAGTTCCTCCCTCTCACTAGACCCTTGGTTCCCTAATATTTCTGGGAGGTTATTTGTGTCCTCCTTTGTGAAGACAGAACCAAAGTATGTGTTTAATTGTTCTGCCATTTCTTTGTTCCCCATTATGATTTCCCCCATTTCTGACTGTAAGGGACCTACATTTGTCTTCACTAATCTTTTTCTCTTGTCATATTTATAGAAGCTTTTACAGTCAGTTTTTATGTTCCCTGCTAGTTTACTCTCATACTCTATTTTACCCCTCTTAATCAATCTCTTTGTCCTCCTTTGCTGAATTCTGAACTGCTCCCAATCCTCAGGCTTGCTGCTTTTTCTGGCAATTTTATATGTCTCCTCTTTGGATCTAATACTATCCCTAATTTCTTTTGTAAGCCACAGTTGAGCCACCTTTCCTGTTTTATTTGTGCACCAGACAGGGATGAATAATTGTTGTAATTCCTGCACACGTCCTTTAAATATTAGCCATTGCCTATCCACCGTCATCCCTTTTAGTAATGTTCCCCAATCTATCATAGCCAACTCGCACCTCATACTTTCATAATTTCCTTTATTTAGATTCAAGGCCCTAGTTTTGGATTCAACTACTTCATTCTCCATCTTAATGAGGAATTCTATCATGTTATGGTCGCTCTTCCCTAAGGGACCCCGCACAACAAGATTGTTAATTAATCCTTTCTCATTGCACAATACCCAGTCTAGGATTGCGTCTTCTCTAGTTGGTTTCTCAACGTATTGGTTTAGAAAACCATCATGTACACACTCCAGGAATCCCCCCCCCCCACAGTATTATTGCTACTTTGGTTTGACCAATCTATATGTATATTAAAATCAACCATGATTATAGTTGCACCTTCTTGCATGTATCTCTAATTTCCTGTTTAATGCCCTCCCCTACATCTCCACTACTGTTTGGGGGCCTATAGACAACCCCCACCAACGTTTTCTGCCCCTTGGTGTTTCTTAGCTCCACCCATACAGATTCCACATCGTGATTTTCCGAGCCAATATCCTTCCTCACAATTGCATTGATTTCCTCCTTTACTAACAACACTACCCCACCTCCTTTCCCTTTTTGCCTGTCCTTCCTAAATATTGAATACCCCTGGATGTTCAGTTCCCATCCTTGGTCACCCTGCAGCCATGTCTCTGTAATCACAACTATATCATAACCGTTAATATCTATCTGCGCTGTTAATTCATCTATCTTATTGCGAATGCTCCGCGCATTAAGACACAATGCCTTTAAACATGTCTTTTTAAGATTGCTAGTCATCTTAGTTTTATTTTGCATCATGGCCCTCTTTGTTTCTCGCCCTTGTTTTCTCTGCCTTCCACTATTGCTTCTTCCCTTTCTGTCTTCTGTTTCTATCCTTGTTTCCCCCTCCTCTGTCTCCCTGCTCAGGTTCCCATCCCCCTGCCATGCTAGTTTAAACCTTCCCCAACAGCGCTAGCAAACACCCCCACGAGGACATTGGTCCCAATCCTGCTCGGGTGTAACCCGTCCCCCTTGTACAGGTCCCAATGTCCCAGGAATCTAAATCCCTCCCTCCTACACCATCCCTGCAGCCACGCATTCATCTGGTCTATTCTCCTGTCCCTATACTCACTAGCACTTGGCACTGGTAGTAATCCTGAGATCACTACCTTTGAGGTCCTGCTTTTTAATTTATCTCCTAACTCCTTAAATTCACCTTGCAGGAACTCATCCCTTTTTTTAACCTATGTCATCGGTACCGATATGGACCACGACTACTGGCTGTTCACCCTCCCCCTCCAAAATGCCCTGCAGCCGCTCCGTGGCATCCTTGACCCCAGCACCAGGGAGGCAACATACCATCCTGGAGTCACGTTTGCGGCCGCAGAAACGCCTATCTGTTCCCCTTACAATTGAATCTCCTATCACTATAGCCCTGCCACTCTTATTCCTCCCCTCCTGTGCAGCAGAGCCACCCGTGGTGCCACGAACTTGGCTCTTGCTGCTTTCCCCTGATAAGCCATCTCCCCCAACAGTATTCAAAGCGGTATATCTGTTTGAGAGGGAGATGGCTCCAGGGGACTCCTGCTCTACCTGCCTAGTCCTTTTACTCTGCCTGGCAGTCACCCATTTCCTTTCTGCCTGCGTAACCTTTACCTGCGGTGTGACCACCTCACTGAACGTGCTATCCACGATCATCTCAGCATCGCGGATACTCCACAGTGAATCCACCCACAGCTCCAGTTCCGAAATGCAGTTAGTCAGTAGCTGCAGCTGGACACACTTCCTGCACACATGGTCACCAGGGACACCTGTAGTGTCCATGACTTCCCACATAGTGCAGAAGGAGCATAGCACGGGTGCAAGCTCTGCTGCCATGACTTGCCTTAGATTAAGCTCATTAGTTACTCCCTTTAAGGAGTTTACTCCTTTAAATTACTCTTAATCTAGAGAATGTTAACTACACCAGGGACCTTGATTCACTAAAAAACACTAATTGCTATAAGACCCGCAGACCTTCCCTTTCTTTTTACTTTAGTTACTGTAGAATAGTAGAAATACTTACCAGAACCTACTTACCAATCAGGTGCCTCCCCTGTGTCGCGTCCCTTTCTGATTCCTGACGTCACTTTGAACTTCGTCGCAGCTCCCTCTGATCCGCTCCTCTCAGCTGTTCTCGGTGCTCCGAAATCCCATCTTTTTATGGGACGCTCCCTCTGCTCTGATCCGCTCCTCTCAGCTGTTCTCGGTGCTCCGAAATCCCATCTTTTTATGGGACGCTCCCTCTGCTCTGATCTGCTCCTCTCAGCTGTTCTCGGCGCTCCGAAATCCCATCTTTTTATGGGACGCTCCCGCTGCTCTGATCGGACCTCATGCAGAGCTACTACCATTAATAGCTATCCTCAGCCTACGAGAACGCAGCCAATTCACTGTCCATCTGCCCACGAATGCCACACTTAATAACCTTCGATGCAATACTTCACCAAAAGCTTTCTGAAAATCAAGATATACAATATCTATTGGGTTACATATCTACTCCATCACCAAGACCGCCTACTTCCACTTCCATAGCATCGCCCGTCTGTGCCCCTGCCTCAGCTCATCTGCTGCTGAAACCCTGATCCATGCCTTTGTTACCTCTAGACTCAACTATTCCAATGCTCTCCTGGCCGGCCTCCCATCATCCACCCTCCATAAACTTGAGCTCATCCAAAACTCTGCTGCCCGTATTCTAACTCGCACCAAGTCCTGTTCTCCCATCACCCCTGTGCTTGCTAACTTACATTGGCTCCCGGTCCGGGACCGCCTCGATTTTAAAATTCTCATCCTTGTTTTCAAATCCCTCCATAGCCTCGCCACTCCCTATCTCTGTCACCTCCTCCAGCCCTACAATCCTCCAAGATCTCTGCGCTCCTCCAATTCTTGCCTCTTGCGCATCCCCGATTTTAATCGCTCCACCATTGGCAGCCGTGCCTTCAGCTGCCTAGGTCGTACACTCTGGAATTCCCTCCCTAAACCTCTCTGCCTCTCTACCTTCCTCCTTTAAGATGTTCCTTAAAACCTACCTCTTTGACCAACCTTTTGGTCACCTGTCCTAATATCTCCTTTGTGGCTTGGTGCCAAATTTTGTTTGATAACGCTCCTGTGAGGCACCTTGGGACGTTTTGCTACATTAATGGCGCTTTATAAATCGAAGTTGTTATTGTTACGATCATCCAGCAACATTGTCACTTCTTCAAAGATTTTAATAAGTTAATGAGACAGGACCTCTATTTCCAAAAGCTATGCTGGGATTTTCTTATAACTACTCCACTCTCCAAGTGACCAAACACATCTCCAATAATATGCTTTGCAGATATATCTGTAAAGATGGAATAGGGCTATAGATCATTCTGGGAAAAGGGCAGGAAGAGAGAGATACAGGTGCAGGTCTTTCTGGAGCGATGGAGAGGAAGGATTGTAGGCCTTCGAGTGAGGGAGAAGTACATTTTACTGCTCTTGAAATTATTTTGGCCCCACTTTCCACGAGAATCTAGCACTTGAAAAATATCAAAGTGACCACTAAATTTCAGAGGACACTTTGGATATTCTCTTGTTTCGAAAGAAGCTTCCTTCAAGAATTGCGTTCGATTATTATTTGGAGGATAAATGTTCACAAGGATAACTGCACAAGCCAAGCGTTGCCATTACAATAATGCATTGTCCTACTTTTCAAAGAGGCTTTCTTGTCCATTAGCATTGCCACATCGAATTTCCGTGATTTATGAGGTGGGAAAAAACCTTCTGCACCTGCGATTTCCTAAGCTTCACTGATTTCTCGTCATGCAAATGAATCTCTGGTAGAATTATCATTCCCCTTCTTCAAACTGTTCTAGTGTTGCATAATTTTAAACTGACCAGATTGCATATTTCTCACTATTGCAGGAGACCAGTCTAATACAAATGTCATTCTTACAACAAATAGCCATCGAGCTGTAAATATTAAACTCTCCGCCTCCCCAACCCTCTTGATCATTTTCGTTCTACGGGTTTCAAGTATCTCCCAATTGGTTGAATGCAGGGTCATGTGGGTTGATACGACTCCTCGTTAATCAAATGTAAATACTCCGCAAACATTCCAGTATTAACTACAGTCTGATGAAGAATTTCACACCAAGCTCTCATTCTGCATAACAGCAAATCCATCAGTTCACTTTCGGTGTTCAACCGAGGAAGAGAAGACCTTCGATGTCTGATTCACAGCTGGTTCAGGTATATGTCGTTTTCTGTTATATTTGCATTTTTTAAATGTATTATGTTTATATTATGTTTCTTATTTAAGTGTGTCTTTGTGCATGAATAAATCAATGTTCATAATTAAAATAAAGATGTGGCCTTGAATAGTTCATAAGGTCTTAAATTTATACAAAGCCAATTGCTTAGTAGAGAGGTCAATAACCAGGGGGTATAGATTTAAAGTGGTTGGTAGAAGGATTAGAGGGGAGCTGAGGAAAAAAAAATTCATCCAGAGGGTGGTCAGGGTCTGGAACTCACTGCCAGAGAGGGTGGTTGAGGCAGAAACCCTCAACTCATTTAAAAAGTATCTAGATGTGCACCTGGTGCCATGACCAACAAGGCTATGGACCAAGTGTTGGAAAATGGGATTAAGCTGGGTGGCTCATTTTTGGCCTCCTTCTGTGCTGTAAATTTTCTATGATTCTATGAACAGGTGTGAGGGTGCGAGTTGGCTTAGGTTGATTGGGGAATTAGATTAAAAGATATGACGGTGGATAAGCAATGGCGAACATTTAAAGAAATCTGTTCTTACCAACCACCGGTTATTTCGCTGCTGTGCAGACGCCTTCTCTTTAAAACCCTTTCGGGCTCCAACTCACTCCCGCTCTATTAAGTTCGTAATTTGGCCCTTCTCCGCATGTGCGCACGTCCTTTACCAAACGGCAGTCAGGTTTAAAGAGGCAGCAGGTTAGCAGTCTGGATGGACAGGAGTCTGCCTCTGTGAAATTAGGAGCTGTCAACGTGTATTTCTTCATCATACATTCATAAAACAAGTACTTCAAATTAATTCTAACTCTAGTGAGTGGCAGTCTAATGAATACAATAATTCAGTATATATGTGACGTCATTTGAATATTATACTAGATGTTGACTGATACGTTGCTCACCTTATGTGGTCTGCATGGTTAGGGTTCTTGGAATCTAAGAATTAATAGACCAGTTTATATACATCCAATTACGAGCCATGAGAAAAAGCCAGAATAATTAGTTAGCATAAGTAGAGTGGTTAGAATGTGGAACTCACTACCACAAGGAATAGTTGAGGCGACTAGCATAGGTGCATTTAAGGGGAAGCTGGATATACACATGAGGGGGAAAGGAATTGAAGGATATGCTGATAGGGTTAGATAAAGTAGGGAGGGAGGAGGCACGAGGGGAGCATAAACACCAGCATAGACCTGTTGGGCCGAATGGCCTGTTTCTGTGCTGTACTTTCCATGTAATTCTATGTATGACATGGCAAATTGCTAGGATAGCAATAAAAATGGATTTACTAGGGTTAATGGGTGGGGTGGGGAGAAGCT